>NC_142878.1:62383214-62683928 GCF_051225735.1 Oryctolagus cuniculus
CCAGTAACCTTTTTCCTAGAGTCACTTTAAGCCAAAGATATAGGGTATATTCCTCTCACCTAAAAAAAAAAAATCATGTAAATGGTGCTTCTTCATATAAAAGATAAGGTTTTGGTATATTTGGTACTAATGATGAGTTTGTTTCAAAATATGGCCTAGGGGCTGGTGCAGTGGCATAGCTGGTAAAGCCACTGGCTGCAGTGCTAGCATCCTATATGGGCATTGGTTCAAGTCTCAGTTACTCCACTTCTGATCCAGCTCCCTGCTAATGTGCCTGGGAGGGCAGCCAAAGATGGCCCAAGTACTTGGGCCCTTGCATATTAGTGGGAGACCCAGAAGAAACCCCTGGCTCCTGGCATAGGATTAACCCAGCTCCAACTGTTGCACCCATTTGGGGAATAAACTAGTGAATGAAAGATCTCTCCTTCCTTCTGTACCCCTCCCATCCCCCCAACTCTGCCTCTCAAATATATAAATAAATATTTTTTAAAAATGGCCTAGAGTTCATAAGCAGTCTAAAATAAGTTTCTGATATCCCAGGCTGAAAGATATTTCTGGTACAGGAGACTCAACTAGGAACAGGAAGAAGGATCAAAAAAAGACAGAGAAAGCCAACAGAATAACATCTATTTTTGAACTTTGGATGAAAGCTCCAGATAATGATAAAAACCTGCTATAACAAATAATATCTAAAAATACTTATATCCTTGTTCTTCATTCTTTGTCTTTTACAAAAATTATAGCAGAAATTAAGTGATATACACCAGTATTCAAAGGAATAAAATTATAAATCTGATTAATAATTCTGGATGTTTCGGTTCATGAATGTTCTAAATCATACTGCATTCAACATCAGGGCTCATCAACCATGGTATCTAACCCCTGCTGGCACTTTTTATACATCTGGTCAACAGAGTTTAGATAATGTGAAAACACATAACCTATTTCCTTAAATAAATATTCTGAATGTGTTCACATCATGAAAGTGATATAATAACCAATAGCAATATATATAGTTGACTTAATATGCAAATTTAAATGAAATTAGGATTTGTCAGCAAGAACAAAGATTTCTTGTGTAACCCATGTGTTAAATGAGTAATGGTTATAATTTGTTCCTTGTATGAAGTAATGTTTTCCTTGGGATATTTAGCAA
This sequence comes from Oryctolagus cuniculus, assembly GCF_051225735.1. NCBI lineage: Eukaryota > Metazoa > Chordata > Mammalia > Lagomorpha > Leporidae > Oryctolagus > Oryctolagus cuniculus. Next base: position 62,384,371 of record NC_142878.1, read on the forward strand.
TATTTAACCATCAATCCATTGGCATCACACCAAAAACACCTGTGCTGCCACTAATCTGCTCTGGTATGTTAATCACACGAAGGGGGGAGCTAACAAAGCATTCAATGTGTCTTAAAAGAAACAATGGAATACTTTATGTCTCACTGTTTGAGACATACAATGGACATAATTTGCTTGCATTGAAATTGAAATTGAAAGGACTAAATAGATCAATTATCCTAGACCAGGAACTGATAGAAGCCAGAATATATCACTTGAAGGCACAAAAAACTTAACTAGAAAAGGGGACTCCTTTAATGAGGTAATGAGAACAACTTTTCAAGTAGATGGTAAGACAGTGCATGAAGGTCTAGAGTTCTCTCATACACAGAGCAGGGACAGTCGCTTTAAGGAGCAAAACAGCTCATGTACTCATGGAGGTTTCTGTGATTAGAGAGGGAAAGATGATGGATGTCTTGATGCTGGAATGAGTACAGGAATTCCAAAGCTTTGAAAGATCAGGATAGATGCTGGGTTTCTGAGGGAATACCTCACAGGAGATTCCAATCACTACCCCATTTTCCCTTTTTGATATTTCATTTTTATTTAAGTCTCTTTAGAGTGAGTTCGGTACCTGGTTAATGTTTGAGGTCCTGTACAGATCACATTTTTTTTTGTACTCGGTATATTAGTTAGCACAAATCAGTGGAAACACCATATTTATTATTTTTGGAACTGGCTTATTTCATTAAACATAATGGTAGCCAATTTGTCCCTTCCAGTCTAGCATATTAATTAATGGGATATACGGGAATAATGTATGGAGATGGGTGACATTGATATAGGCAGGCAGATAGGCTAAAATTGATTAGATTTGTGAGCTGGAAGACCACGCCTTTACCATGCCTCCTGTGTGAACTCTCTCCCTCTCTTTTATTTTTGTTTCAGATTTATTTTATTTGAAAGGTAGAGTTACAGAGATGGGGAGAGACAGAGAGAGAGAGAGAGATTCCATCCACTGATTCACTCTCCATATGGCTGCCAAGACTGGAGATAGGTCAGGCTGAAACCAAGAGCCAGGAGCTTCTTCTGGATTTTCAATGTGGGTGCCAGAGCCTAAGCACTTGGTCCATTTCCCACTGCTTTCCCAGAGGCATTAGCAGGGAGCTGGTATTAAAAGTGGAGCATCCAGGAATCAAAATGGCGTCCATATGGGATGCTGGTGCTCAGGTGGCAGCTTAACTTCCGATGCCACAGTGCTGGCCCTGCAGGTACTACTCTGTTTTTCAACTTTTATTTAATAAATATAAATTTCCAAAGTACAGCTTTTGGATTATAGCAGATTTTCCCCTATAAGCTTCCTCTCACCCGCTACCATCCTATATTCCACTCATTCTCCTATCCCATTCTTCATCAAGATTCATTTTTGGCCTGCGCCGTGGCTCACTAGGCTAATCCTCGCCTTGCGGCGGCAGCACACCGGGTTCTAGTCCTGGTCAGGGCGCCGGATTCTGTCCCGGTTGCCCCTTTTCCAGGCCAGCTCTCTGCTGTGGCCAGGGAGTGCAGTGGAGGATGGCCCAAGTGCTTGGGCCCTGCACCCCATGAGAGACCAGGATAAGTACCTGGCTCCTGCCATCAGATCAGCACGGTGCGCTGGCCACAGCGCGCCAGCCACGGCGGCCATTGGAGGGTGAACCAACGGCAAAGGAAGACCTTTCTCTCTGTCTCTCTCTCTCAATGTCCACTCTGCCTGTCAAAAAAAAATTCATTTTCAATTATCTTTATATACAGAAGATCAACTTAGTATATACTAAGTAAAGATTTCAACAGTTTGAACCCACACAGATACACAAAGTATAAAGTACTGTTTGAATAGTAGTTTTACTGTTAATTCACATAGTAAAGCACATTAAGGACAGAGATCCTACAATAGGAGTAGGTGCACAGTGACTCCTGTTGTTGATTTAACAATTGACACTCTTATTTATGATGTCAGTAATCACCCGAGGCTCTTGTTATGAGTTGCCAAGGCTATGGAAGCCTCTTGAGTTCACCAACTCTGACCTTATTTAGACAAGGCCATAGTCAAAGTGGAAGTTCTCTCCTCCCTTTAGAGAAAAATACCTCCTTCTTTGATGGCCCGTTCTTTCCACTAGGATCTCACTCACCGATATCTTTCATTTAGGTCATGTTTTTGCCAGAGTGTCTTGGCTTTCCATGCCTAAAATACTCTCATGGGCTCTTCAGCCATATCTAGATGCCTTAAGGGCTGATTCTGAGGCCAGAGTGCTGTTTAGGGCATTTGCCATTCCATGAGTCTGCTGTGTATCCCTCTTCCCATGTTGGATCATTTTCTGCTTATTAATTTTATCAGTTATTAACAGACACTAGTCTTGTTTATGTGATCACTTTGACACTGAATCCTATCATTATGGTCAATTATGAACTTAAACTGGTCACTTTGACTAGTAAGATGGCATTGGTAGATGCCACCTTGATGAGATTGAATTGGAATCCCCTGGCATGTTTCTAGCTCTACCATTAGGGGTAAGTCCGAGTGAGCATGTGCTGAAATGTACATCTCCTCCCTCTCTTATTCCCACTCTTATATTTAACAGGATTCACTTTTCAGTTAAATTTAAATGACTAAGAATAATTCTGTGTTAATTAAAGAGTTCAACCAATGGTATTTAGTAGAACAAAAAATACTAAAAAGAATAAAATAGTAAGTTGTTCCTCACAGTCAAGACAAGGGCTGATCAAGTCATTGTTTCTCATAGAGTCAGTTTCACTTCTACAGGTTTCCTTTTAGGTGCTCAGTTAGTTGTCACAGATCAGGGAGAACATATGATATTTGTCCCTTTGGGACTGGCTTATTTCACCTACCATGATGTTTTCTAGATTCCTCCATTTTATTGCAAATGACCGGATTTTATTTTTTTTACTGCTGTATAGTATTCAATAGAGTAGAAATCCCATAATTTCTTTTCCAGTCTTTGGTTGATGGGCATTTAGGTTGATTCCAGGTCTTAGCTATTGTGAATTGAGCTGCAGTAAATATTGAGGTGCAGACAGCTCTTTTATTTGCCAATTTAATTTCCTTTGGGTATCCAAGGAGTTTGATGGCTGGGTCATGTGGTAGGGCTATTCTCCAAACTGTCTTCCATAGTGGCTTTACCAGTGTGCATTCCCACCAGCAGTGGGTTAGTGTCCCTTTTTCCCCACATCCTCACCAGCATCTGTTGTTAGTTGATTCCTGTATGTAAGCCATTCTAACCAGGGTGAGGTGAAACATCATTGTGGTTTTGATTGGCATTTCCCTGATGGCTTGTGATCCTGAACATTTTTTCATTTGTTTGTTAGCCATTTGGATTTCCTCTTTTGAAAAATGTCTATTTAGGTCCTTGGCCCATCTCTTAAGTGCGTTGTTTGTTTTGTTGTTGTGGAGTTTCTTGATCTCTTTGTAGATTCTGGTTATTAATCCTTTATCGGTTTCATAATTTGCAAATATTTTTCCCATTCTGTCAGTTGCTTCTTCACTTTCCTGACTGTTTCTTTTACAGTGCAGAAACTTCTCAATTGGACGCAATCCCAGTTGTTAATTTTGGCTTTGACTGCCTGTGCTCCAGGGTCTTTTGCAAGAAGTATTTGCCTGGGCCTATATCTTGTAGGGTTTCTCCAATGTTCTCTAATAATTTGATGGTGTTGGGTCGTAGGTTTAGATCTTTAATCCATGTTGACTGAATGTTTGTGTAAGGTGTAAGGTTGGGGTCTTGCTTCACACTTCAGCACGTGGAAATCCAGTTTTCCCAGCACCAATTGTTGAATAGACTGCCCATGATCCAGGAATTGGTTTTAGATCCTTTTTCAAATATAAGTTGCCTGTAGATGTTTGGATTGATTTCTGGTGTTTCTATTCTGTTCCATTGGTCTATCCATCTGTTTCTGTACCAGTTGCTGTTTTGATTATAAATGCCCTGTAGTATGTCTTTTTTTTTTTTTTAAACAGGCAGAGTGGACATTGAGAGAGAGAGACAGAGAGAAAGGTCTTCCTTTGCCATTGGTTCACTCTCCAATGGCCACCGCAGCCGGCGCACAGTGCTGATCTGAAGCCAGGAGCCAGGTGCTTATCCTGGTCTCCCATGGGGTGCAGGGCCCAAGCACCTGGGCCATCCTCCACTGTACTCCCTGGCCACAGCAGAGAGCTGGCTGAAAGAGGGGCAACCGGGACAGAATCCGGCGCCCTGACCAGGACTAGAACCCGGTGTGCCAGCACCGCAAGGCGGAGGATTAGCCTATTGAGCCGTGGTGCCAGCCCTGTAGTATGTCTTGAAATCTGGTATTATGATTCCTCTGGCTTTGTTTATGTTGTACAAGATTGTTTTAGCTATTTGAGGTCTCCTGTGTCTCCATATGAATTGCAGCATCATTTTTTTCCAGATGTGAGAAGAAAGTCTTAGGTATTCTGATTGGTATCACATTGAATCTATAAATTTCTTTTGGGAGAATGGACATTTTGATGATATTGATTCTTCCAATCCGTGAGCGTGGAAAAATTTTACATTTTTTGGTATCCTCTTCTATTTCTTTCTTTAAGATTTTGTAATTCTCATCGTAGAAATCTTTGACGTCCTTGGTTAAGTTTATTCCAAGGTATTTGATTGTTTTTGTAGCTATTATGAATGGGATTATCTTAGAAGTTATTTCTCAGCCATGACATTGCCTATGTATACAAAGGCTATTGATTTTTGTGCATTGATTTTATATCCTGCTACTTTGCCAAACTCTTATGAGTTTCAATAGTCTCTTAGTAGAGTTCTTTGGATCCCCTAAATAAAGAATCATATCATCTGCAAAGAGGGATAACTTGATTTCTTCCTTCCCAATTTGTATCCTTTTAATTTTTTTTTTCTTGCCTAATGGCTCTGGCTAAAACTTCCAGCACTATATTGAATAGCAGTGGTGAGAGTGGGCATCCCTGTCTGGTACCAGATCTCAGTGGAAATGTTTCCAACTTTTCCCCATTCAATAGGATGTTGGCCGTGGGTTTTTCATAAATTGCTTTGATTATATTGAGGAATGTTCCTTTTATACCCAGTTTGCTTAGAGTTTTCAGCATGAAAGTGTGTTGTATTTTTATCAAATGCTTTCTCTGCATCTATTGAGATAATCATATGGTTTTCCTTTTGCAGTTTGTTAATGTGGTGTATCACATTGATTAATTTGTGAATGTTGAACCATCCCTGCATACCAGAGATAAATCCCACTTGGTCTGGGCGGATGATCTTATGTGCTGCATTCTATTGGCGAGAATTTTATTGAGGATTTTTGTGTCTATGTCCTTCAGAGAAATTGGTCTGTAATTTTCTTTCTCTGCCGCATCTTTTTCAGGTTTGGTAATTAAGGTGATGCTGGCTTCATAGAAATAATTTGGGAGGATTCTCTCTCTTCCAATTGTTCAGAATAGTTTGAGAAGAATTGGAGTTAGTTCTTCTTTAAATGTCTGGTAGAATTCAGCAGTGAATCCATCTGGTCCTGGGCTTTTCGTTGTTGGGAGGCCCTTTATTACTGATTCAATTTCTGACTTGGTTATGGGTCTGTTAGGTTTTCCCTGTATTTATGGTTCAATTTAGGTAGGTTGCATGTGTCCAGGAATCTATCCATTTCTGATAGATTCCCCTGTTTGCTGGCATACAACTCTTTGTAGTAATTTCTGATGACTCTTCTTATTTCTGTGGTGTCTGTTGTTACATTCCCTTTTTCATCTCTAATTTTATTGATTTGGGTCTTTTCTTTTTTTAGTTAGTTGGGCCAATGGTATGCCAATTTTGTTTATTTTTTCAAAAACCACCTCTTCGCTTTGCTGATCTATTGCAATTTTTTTTTTTGGATTCAATCCTGTTGATTTCTTCTCTAATTTTAATTATTTCTCTTCTCCTACTAGTTTTGGGTCTGGTTTGCTGCAGTTTTTCTAGATTCTTGAGATGCATTGATAGCTCATTTGCTCTTACCTGACCCCAGCTGTATGCCCACTTGCCAATCAGGATACATAACCACGCCCCTTTGGAAGTGGATAAAAAGCCTGGAACACGGTGGGCCCTTCCTTTTTGCCCCATGCCTTCACGTCACTCTTCACCTTTGCGTCACTGTGCTCTTCGCCTTTGCTCGCTGCTCGTGCTAAGCTACTTGACTGCTCATAACCAAATGCTCACTGCACAAGACTTCTGGCCTGCCCTCTGCTCCGTATAGACCCCAACTTAGTTTCCAGACTTTTCTTTTCCATTAGACAAAGCCCTCATCCTCCTATGCATTTCTTTCACTTAAATAAAATAAAATCCTTAAAACTTACCATGCTGCCTGGTCCATTTGAGCTAGTATTCAAAATTTTTCTCAGAATTTGTGGAAAAACCCACACAGCGTATTAATTTCAGAAATCTTAATGAGCAAAACAGTTTCAAAATGAATCCTATACAGAGAGCCTTGACATAAGACATAGGCCAGTATCAGTTACCCTACAGCTGTCTTTACCCAACATGGCCCTTGCTCTAAGATCCCACACCTGGTAGTTTTCCCAGAATAGATACCTGACCTGTGAGATGTGAGGAGGGAGACGTTCTTCTTTAGGTCACTTCTTCCTTTGCTCTGCGGGGACCCATCACTAAAAGAAAATGCCAACTGTTAAGGGTGAAATACTACTACTTCTTAACTAAATTAGACTTTTACCTGCATATAGGTAACATTATGAACCAGATAAGAACTCCCCAGAGTAAAAGCAGCTATTCAAGGGAGAAGAATGCCTAAGGTAGTGTGTACCTGTGTCAGAAATTTCAAGTGTTAAGTGAAGTGAGGGGATGTGCACAGGCCCATGTTATCAGCTGAATGTAAAGAATGCACCTTACAACTGGCATACATTCTTGAGGGATCAGAATGGCTTCATTCTAAGCAGCCATATCAACAGGAGCCTGTCTTTCAGTTGTTCCCTTAGCAGGTGACTCAGCAGCCCTGAAGCCTCCTTTGAGACAAGCTATTTGTTGCAGAAGAGAAGATCTTTTCAGGAACAACAGAATGGTTCTGTCTCAAATAACCTTCCCCTGCCTTTGCCATTGAGCTTCAGGAACTTATTGGGGAATGTCAAGGACAGAGGCCAGAACCCATGCATTAAGCAAAGGAGAGCCAACAGGGCCCCAGCTCAGCCCGAGGATGGGATTCTCTTCTTACGCAGAGATCATTTTTTAATCATTCAAAGAGCTTCCTGGTATGCCTCTTGGATGGGAACTTTCTGGGCTTTTCTAACTAGGTCCCTTATTAGTTGACAGCTGCCTCAGCTCCATTTAACTTTTGAAGTTTGGGGACTCCAGGTGAGAAAGTGGACTGTGTCATTCAGCATCAAAATTGGAATCTCACTTAAGCTACATAGTTCACAGTCCACCCAGAGCATTGAATTGCTTTGGAAAAATCAAGTGATTGGGTCCCAAGAGGTATACACACATGGCCACTTGTTACTTGTGAGATTGGAGGAAGTCACATAAACCTGTATTCCTCGTGTGTAAAATATAAATAATAATATCTAGTCTATATATGCAGTTCCTTTAAGAATTTAAAGAGGTAATCTCTATGAAAAGCTATGAAACTATAATAGACATCATATATTCTTAGCATTATGACTCTTCCCCTGCATTTACTGTCTTTTAACTCTTACCATCTCCTAGTTTGTGTTACAGTAACTTTTAAGTATTTCTTTTTCCACTATGAGGCACCAAGTGATTTAGACACAATTCTGTCATCATGTGTCCCAGAGGACAAAGCCCAAAACTGCATACAAGTCAGCGAATATCAGGGGAGATCCAAGACATGGCAAATGAAGCCCCTGGGGCGTACAGTTTACACCTCGAAAACTGATTTGCTTGCTTAGATTTAACAAAAAAAATACTTCAAGAGGAAATGTCTTCTGTCTTTCCTCCTAAAGTAATAGTTTCAGGTGATACTCAGCTCCTTTTCATACAATCGCTTCTAGAATGACATATTTTAAAAATTTTGTTTATTTTTATTTTATTTGAAAAGGAGGGGGAAATCTTGCAACTTCTGATTCACATCCCCAAATGCCTTCAAAAGCTTGGCTGAAGCCAGGAGCCTGAAACTCCATCTAGGTTTGTTTGTTTGTTTGTTTGTTTTGACAGGCAGAGTTAGACAGTGAGAGAGAGAAAGAGAAACAGAGAAAGGTCTTCCTTCCGTTGGTTCACTCCCCAAATTGCTGCCTCAGCCGGCGCGCTGCGCTGATCTGAAGCCAGGAGCCAGGTGCTTCTCCTGGTCTCCCATGCGGGTGCAGAGCCCAAGCACTTGGGCCATCCTCCACAGCCCCCCGGGGCCACAGCAGAGAGTTGGACTGGAAGAGGAGCAACCGGGACAGAATCTGGCGCCCCAATAGGGACTAGAACCCAGGGTGCCGGCGCTGTAGGCAGAGGATTAGCCTAGTGAGCTGAGGCGCCAGCCCATCTAGGTCTTCTATGTGGTGACAAGAGCCTAAGTAATTGAGCTATCACCTGCTGCCTCCAAGTTGGAAGTTGGAATTGGAGATTGACTCAACCCCGACACTCTGATACGGGATTTGGGTATCCCAGGTGGTATTTTAGCCCTTGCACTTAACACCCACGGCTAGAATGTCATATTTAATAGCAACCACCATAGAGAAGAACAATGGCAGCAGGTCTAACCTTAGAAAATGCCCTCCTTTCGGTCTCTTCCAGGATCTACATTTATTCCCTGTTCATGTTTCCCCAAGCCCTAGGAATGATGGTTGCTTTCTATAGTTTCTATCCCGATTAAACCACAGAGATCTCTACTTCCCTGCTATGGTTTGAACCTGATTTGCCTACTGACCTGATACAGGAATGTAAACCCCAAAATTAGTGATATCAAGAGGGTGGGTGTAGACTTAATCCAGGTATGATATTTGGAGGTGGGTCTGACGGAAAATATTCAGGCATTGGTGATGTAACTTAGGAAAGTAATTCTTAGAAGAAAAACTTGTTATAAGAGCCTGAGGTGAGGAGCCGGTGCTGTGGTGTAGCAGATAAAGCTGCTGCCTGCAGTGCTGGCATCCCATATGGGCACCGGTTTGAGTCCCGGCTGCTCCCCTTCCGATCCATTTCTCTGTTATGGCCTGGGAGAGCAGTAGAGGATGGCTCAAGTCCTTGGGCTCCTGCATCCATATGGGAGACCCAGAAGAAGCTCCTGGCTGTGGCCGTTGTGGCCATTTGGGAGTTAACCAGTGGATGGAAGACTTCTCCCTCTGCCTCTGCCTCTGTAACTGCCCTTCAAATTAAATAAATAAAAAAATATTTAAAAAAAAGCCTGAGGTGGGCCCAACCTCTCTCCCTCTACTTCCTGCCCCACCGTGTGACCCTTCTACACATGCTCCACCATTGCTACCTGCTTCCCTGATCACACTCCATACCATGAGACCACTTGATCTTGTACTGTGAATTTCCACAACTGTGAGTGGAACAAAGGTTTTCACTTTATAAACTGAAGCTGCCTTGAGTATTTTGTAAAAGCTAAGTAATCCCTTTTGAACTTCACATTTTCCCTAGTTGATAATTCTTTTTATTATTATCTCCTTCTTCAGGTTACTGGTGTGGTTCCTGTCTGCTGACTAGATCACACACAGCAGGGCTGGTACTGAAGGTACCCAGCTCTCCCTTTGAGACTAAACTCTAAGAACATTTTATCCTGGAGAAAGGGATGAAATATCCACAGCGTATCCACATGTCTGGAAAGTTCTGATTCTTTCAGCAACAGATCGTTGTACTTGGCAAGCCCCTGAAAGGGCATTTTTGGCAACCAACAATGTCATGGGAGTCAAGTCCTTGCCTCAAATTTTCATGGTTTGAACTTTCTAACTACATTTCACTTTTTCTGATGTGTTGGTCATTCAATGTGCTAATGTGCCCCGTGCATCCACATTGTGTCTACATTGTAAATATATACAACCTTTTTTTTTTTATAAAAAGTGTCAGTCCTCATTACATTTCAGATAAGACTGTGCATCTCTGTACTGGCAAAGCAATGGTTTACCCAGCAGAAACTGTGGCAGCTAAAAAGGGGACCATCCCAGGACAAAGATGAAGAAGCAGACAGTTGTATTTTCTTTATAGTGCAGTGATTTTTATCTGGTGAAGAATATTAGGATTCAACATGTGCCTCAGTTGTTGAAGTGTTTTCTTGGTAAATTTTTATTTTACTAACTGTATAAGGTTTTTGTGTTTTTTTTCTTTTTTGTTTTTGCAAACTACATAATATTCACCTAATTCATTCTTTTTTAAAAAAAATATTTATTAGAAAGGTAGCATTACAGACAGAGAGGGAGGGAGAGACAGAGATCTTCCATCCTCTGGTTCACTCCCCAAATGACCACAATGGCCAGAGCTAGGATGGTTAGAAGCCAGGAACCAGGAACTTCATCCAGATCTTCCACATGGGTACAGGGGCCCTCGTACTTGGGCCATCATCTGCTGCTCTCCCAGACACATCAGCAGGGAGCAGGATTGGAAGTGGAGCAGCCACGACCTCAACCAGGCGACCCCATGAGATGCTGGCACCATAGGCAGCAGCTTTATTCACCACACCACAGTGCGGTCCCCTCACCTAATTCACTTTTGCGACAGATTGTGATGTGCTCATTTTACAAGACAATGTAGACTGGAGAGTTTAAAGAATTTAGCTGAAGTGACACAAATAATAAGAGGTAGAGTAACAGACTTTCTCTTCTCCAGTCTACTATGCTATTACCTTTCTAAAATAATCAATCAAAAAACAGGTATTATCCATAATACTCATTATATTAGCCACAAAGAGAAAAATAAGAATTCTCGTACACCAATAGCAATGCAAAAGTTTGGAGGTTGGTATTTGTCAAACTTCAAAATGTGTATTACCCAGAAGTTCCACAACCTTAAGAATGTTTATAAAGACACATGTGCAAGGAAGCTCACTGTGGTATTCATTGTAAATTCAAAGAAATACAGAACATAAAAGAACAATAGGGACAGGAACACAAGAAACTTAAGTGTTCTTCAATAGGAGACAGATTTAATAGATTCGGTAATGCACAAATAACATATTGCACTACCACTGAAAATAATAAAGGAAAGCACAATGTGCTAGCACAAAAAAAATCTAAAAACACAGTAAATGAAAGTTCTCCCAGGAAATGTTGTATAATGTAATTCTATATGTAGACAATCCTAGAATATTATAAATATATAAAAATATATTCAGATACTCTTCTACTTACCACCAAGTCTAATTCTAGGAAAGATGGGGAAGAGGTTCTCTAACTTTTTACTTCATACACTTCTTCATTTTTCTCCAGTGACTATTTATTACATTATTTTATTAAAATCTTTTAAAAAATTGCTGTGAAGAACAAGGAAACTAAAATCAGACCACACTCTACTTGGTAAATAGACATTGTTCGGCAGCCCTGACTCCTCTTGTCACATAGCACAACGGAGAAGAGTAAATATTCAAGCAACATTTTCTGATTCAATGATGAATGAATATGTGAGGGACTTAAACCTAAAGCATTCAACTATGTGTGTTTTTTTTTGTCATATTAAAGTCACTTTCCTGTTAATGGATTTAAAGAAAGCCAATTCTCAGATGAAATAAAAACTCTTTTACTCATATTCATATTTTAAAGAAAGTGTGGCTCTCGAATCCAAACTTTCATGTATTCATTTAAAAACTATTTCCTGATGTTCTCTGGGTTCCCTTGCCCACAAACTTATGTCAGGGGCACAGGGAAATAGGTCTCTGACTAATGAAAGCCCTTAGCAAACATTTACGATGAGGTGGATCAGCAGACAGAAGGGCATTTGAGAAAAGTTGGTTCATCTCCATTTTAGAAGTTTACAGAGGCCAGGGAGAACATGTAGCCAGTAACACTTTCAGCTTCTCCAGTTTTGATTCTTTTCTTTCAGGAGGCAGCTATTGTAATTCAGTAGATAGAAATAAACATAATATGCCGTTGTCCCAGCTTCGGTGTCTGCCAAAATCAGAAAACAACAAGCTGATTGTGACACTGAGCTCCAGAGGAAGCCAACTGGTTACTTGTTTGGTTTGGTTTGACACATGCCTGTGATGATTAATTCTCATTGCACCCCATTCTCTCCAGGGCACTAGACGTGATCCTTCTCCACCTCAAAACAGAGGCAGGATGTATCCTGACATTCAGCCAAGAGCATCTGGCCTTGGGTAAGACAGACTCCATGAAACACACGCACTGCACATCAGTGAGAGAGCCCTCATGAAGGGGAAGGGAGAGGAGGCACAAGGGACCCTGACATCCATGTGCTTATGAAAAATTACATCAGATTCAAGCATTCATGTGCAACTTGGGGGGGAAGAAGCAGAATATGCCCATGAAAGACATTAATCTTCTGCATTATAAACAGCTTCAGGAAAGCAACACAGTCATGTGCCAAGTGAGAGAAAGGGGAAAAAATGTAAGAGGAATGACATCATGAGTGCAACAGAAGGCATCTTGCACTGTGCATGTTATATAACAGAGAGAGGGAGGGAGGGGCCTGTGCTGAGAGGAGACCTCTAAGGAGCTGAGAAGAAGCCTGTTCCAATGGGGGTTTCAAAGCACCTCTCTGTACCTCAGTCTTCTGACCCACAAGATGGGCATTCATATGATCCCATATTTAAAATGGAAACAATATTTATTTTATTTTTTTCCAACAATTGACCAAACCACTGGGTAGAAAGAAGAGTAGATAATTACATTAACAGATATTGTGACTCTATCTTGCTTTTTTAAAAAGTCATACTTCTAAAAGGAGGAAAATTGTTGTTATCGTAGAAAGTGGTTCCAGGAGAAAAGGAAGAGAAGCCACCAGGACAAACGTCAATTATTCTTGCCAGAGGCAAGGTGATGTCCTATTTATGTCAGAGAATAGAACATTTGGACTCTATAATAATAGCCAAAAATTCTAACTTTGGCACTAGTAATTGGTCTGACAGACTTTCTGAATTAATTGAAATGATTGCAAGGCACATAATTGGACAGCAAGTAAAGTCTTCTTTGGATATGAAGATCAGTGAGGAATGTTGTTTAACTGGTAACTGACCTGATAACTTAGTGCTATTTGTAAATTTAGTATCACAAAGGTTATTTATTGTCATAAGTTAAATATGTGATTGCTGCAAGAGATATCACAGGTGAGGGCTGGCAGTCAGTGGACATTGGGCAAGAAAGAACCAGAACACCATCTTCTGACCCAGTGTTCTCAGGACACTCAGCCAAGTAGATTCTCTGTGACACAAAGCTGAGGCCCTCATGCCCTCTGTCATGTCCACAGGCTGAACTTTCATCCTAGGTTCATCTTCCCTATGCCAACTAGTGCGTGAGACTGGAAAATATTCTAAGACATTCATTTTGTTTTTCTCTTGTAACTTTTCCCTTTCCCCTCATCTATCCAAGAGCCAGCTCTGTGTTTAAATGCCTCCAGGACAGATGTAACTGAAATAAAAGGAGACTGCAAAATTTCTTGAATTATTTCTTCAAAAGTTTCATTGAGCTGGAGAAAGTTTATGAAAATAACCTAGAGGCTTGAAAAAATCAGGTGTAAGAATGGAACTTTGCGGCCGGCGCCGCGGCTCACTAGGCTAATCCTCCACCTTGCGGCGCCGGCACACCGGGTTCTAGTCTCGGTCGGGGCGCCGGATTCTGTCGCGGTTGCCCCTCTTCCAGGCCAGCTCTCTGCTGTGGCCAGGGAGTGCAGTGGAGGATGGCCCAGGTGCTTGGGCCCTGTACCCCATGGGAGACCAGGAAAAGCACCTGGCTCCTGGCTCCTGCCATCGGATCAGCGCGGGGCGCTGGCCGCAGCGGCCATTGGAGGGTGAACCAACGGCAAAGGAAGACCTTTCTCTCTGTCTCTCTCTCTCACTGTCCACTCTGCCTGTCAAAAAATAAAAAATAAATAAATAATAAATAAATAAAAGCATGGAACTTTGCCTCTAAACTACAAGAAAGGAATCCCCGAGGCAGGGCAGGTGTGTGGGATCCAGGCCCTGCCTCCTGGTGGTTTCCAGAACTGGCCTCCAGGTGTCTCTAAGACATGAGTCAGTGGTCGTGTGGATTTCCTGCCTTGAAGAACTTCCCTGTGTGCTGAGAGTGGCAGGAACTACACAGAGCCTGGAGGTTCCAGTAGATAGGGACAATAGGACAGAACAGTTATGAGATGAGCACAAATGACAACTCCCAACACTCTGGGCCCTTGATGGCCAATGTTTTGGCATGGATGATTCTGGGATAGAGAAATGACCTCAGCAGGAGAGGTGGTATCAAAGACTCCTTCCTTGGCTAACCCCCAGTCAGGCTCCTCTGAGCCCTCATCTCAGCTAGGCTTCCACCTTGGCCTATAAAAACTACAGACTCTCAACACAGATGGTCTTGAAAACAAAGTCCAGACGTTCCTGAGGTTTGGTACAGGCTCCTGCCCTACTTGCAACTATGTCAGAAGAAAACTGGCCTGATGCCTCGCTCCTTCTTTATATAAATTGAGAATCATTCATTAAAGGAAAACCTATAACACTGATGATACCAAAAGCACTTGTAAATAATATTAGAAGGAATAGAAAAGAATCAGATAGGGATATGTAATAAATACACCTACACCCTGCTTAAAATGTTTAATTCATTCTGGGAAAACTTGACAACAGAACAGGAAATGAAGAGCAAGAATGAAGGTGAGGCAGATTGCCCCCTAACCAGCCACATGGGAGATAATCTTGTAGAAGCAAATCAGTTCTAATCAGCATAGCTAGTATAATGTTTTTTTTAACTGTGTATTTTATTTTACTTTCATCTGCTTGAAAGGCAGAGCAAGGAGAGAGAGAGAGAGAGAGAGAGAAAGAAATGAGAGAGTGAGAGAGATCTTCCATCTACTTGTTCATTCCCCAAATGTCCACAACATTCAGGGCTGGGCCACACTGAAACCAGGAGTCCAGAACTCTATCCAGTTCTCTGGAATGGGTGGCAGGGTCCCAGGCACTTGAGCCGACATTTGCTGTCCATTAAGATGCATTATCCAGGAGCTGGTTTGGAAGTGAAGGACTCAGGTGTCGCAAACAGAGGTTTAGCAAGCTGTTCCATAATCCCAGCAACAGCCAAGAGGCAGGTGTTTCCCCCACTGAATCTGTACAGAAAGAGCCACATTTCTAGACATACAGATACTTTTGGAGCTGTCAAAAATGCCTTAATCAACATAGAACTCTACGTCTAACAAACCCTGCCAAGGTCAAAGGCTGTCTAGATGGGATGGTCATCGTTAGATAAGTTGCAATCTTCTGTAACAGACCATGCCTGTCCTTTTTTAAAAATATTTTTTCACTCCAGGTACTTGCATTCATTGACATTTTTACAACAGGCTTTATGTGATTATCTTCTTTCTTACACATGGATAACTCATTTCTTCAATTCATCTACATGCCTTAAAAAGTCACAAGTACCTCTATCAATCAGGCACCAGGCATCCATGGCTGAAAAGTTACCAACAATGGTGAGTTCTGATGATATATGCTCACCTGTGGCACAGTTTTCCCCAATGTCTCTCAAAAACGTACATACACACAGATTATAATAACAGATGTAGGGCAAAATGCCATTGCAGCTGTTTTGTATTTTCCAAAGATCTGAATAATTACTCAATCTAAGTAAATATATAACATTACCTAGTTCTGGAGATTAAAATGTTCTAAATTCAATCTGTCTCAAAATGGATAAATACACAATAAAATAGGCAGAAAACATATAAGACTTACTATAATCATTTTTTAAAATACCAAGAAGCAGATCATGTGCAGTGACCCAGTGTCCCAGATTTCTAGGGCTTCTTAACAGCATGTATTGTTGATGCCATTGTTATTCTCGTTACCATTATTATTTGCTAAGAAACTGTCACAAATTTTTAATCTGAGAGTCAGAGAAAGAGGGGTGAAGAGAAGAGCGAGAGAGAGACTGACAGAGTTCTCATCTACTGGCTTACTCCCAAAATGACCCCAACAGCTGGAGCTTAGCCAAGGCCAAATTCAGGAGTCAGAAACTCAGTCAAGGTCTCAACATAGGTGGCAGCAGGAAGCTGGGATTAGTAGCCAGAGGTGGGTATCAAATCCATGCACTCCAATAATCGTTTTCAGTCATTGGCATTCCAATCATTGTTTTAACTGTCGGGGCCAAAACACCTGCCTCCAGGAGCCAGCATTGTGGCACAGTAGATTAATTCTCCACCTGAGGCGCCGACATCCCATATGGGCACCGGTTCTAGTCCCAGCTGCTCCTCTTCCCATCCAGCTCTCTGCTATGGACTGGGAACACAGTAGAAGATGGCCCAAGTCCTTGGGTCCCTGCACTCACGTGGGAGATCTGGAAGAAGCTCCTGACCCCTGGCTTTGGGTCAACACAGCTAAAGACATTGCAGCCATTTGGGGAGTGAACCAGCAAATGGAAGACCTTTCTCTCTGTCTCTCCCTCTCACTGTCTGTAACTCTACCTCTCAAATTAAAAAAAATAATAATAAAAAAAACAACCTGCCTCCATCACACATGCTTAAAGCAATAATAACTTCAGCATCATGAGAAATCTCTGAGGAGAACCATTATCTCCCTAAATGCTGAAGTTTAGTTGTGCATTCCAAACATCACATACATCATTAACCATTTGAGCCTAGAAATTTCCCAGAATGTTGACATTGACAGTATTAGATGGCCATGGACAGTCAATGAAAGTTTCATTAAACACCTGTAATATGCAAGGAAATAAAATGCTTAAAAGAAGTAAAAAATTGAAATTAAATGTTTCTTGTTCCTGAGTGTGGCCAGGTATATAGAATAAAAGCTGAGTAGGAATGGAGTAGGTTGTGCATGTCTGGATCATGAGGCAACTGGATATAGTCATGATATGAACTCTTCTTTATCCAGCCAAAACCCAAGCTGGTAATTGCTAGAACCCCAAACCACAATCCATACACAGCCTGTGACACAATCTGGACCCAGCAAGGTCTGAGATCAGACTTGGAAAAGGTCTCCCCTCTCTCTCCAAAAATGTCTGTGCTGGTCAGAAGGGCTCACAGGGAGAGAACCCCACCACATTCCCTGTTCTTCCATGGAATCTTTAAGACCAGAGTGTCTGAGTGAGGTCCTGATTACACTATGTCCAGATATCAAAGAGAACTCCAGCTCCTTCTTCACAGAAATCATATGAAACATAAGAAAAAACCAACACAAATACTGATAAGCCTCTCTGAAGGAGAATCCTCAAAAGCTCCACTGAATCTTTCACACACACAGAGATGCATATTCTTCTTGAAAGTGAATCTATGGCGCCACGGCCCACTAGGCTAATCCTCTGCCTGCGGCGCTGGCACCCCAGGTTCTTGTCCCAGTCAGGGCGCTGGATTCTGTCCCGGTTGCCCCTCTTCCAGGCCAGCTCTCTGCTGTGGCCTGGGAGTGCGGTGGAGGATGGCCCAAGTGCTTGGGCCCTGCACCCACATGGGAGACCAGGAGAAGCACCTGGCTCCTGGCTTTGGATCAGCGCGGTATGCAGGCCTTAGCGGCCTTGGGGGGTGAACCAATTGAAGAAAGACCTTTCTCTCTGTCTCTCTCTCACTATCTAACTCTGCCTGTCAAAAAAAAAAAAAAAAAAAAAGGGAATCTACATGTGTCTACTCTACTTGCGCTCCTGTTCCAAAATCTTTCATCCTTTTCCTTTGCCGTGGACAGCTACATCACCAGTGTCTTAATTCATTTGGGCTATCATAACAAAACTCCATGAAACGTGTGGCTTAATCAACAACATTTATTTCTCATAGTATTAGAGACGAGGAAGTCCAGGGTTAAGGAGCAGCAGTCCACTGAGGGTCCAATTCTTGGTTTACAGATGGTTGTTCACACAAGGCAAAAGGGCAATGGAATTCTCTGGGATGTCTTTTGTAGAGACACCGATCCCATTTATGAAGGGTCATCCTGCATGAGTTCAGCACTTCCCAAAGACGCCACTTCCTGATACCACTGCCTCAAGGATTAGGACTTTTAAATATGAATTCTGGGGAACATAAACATTTAGTCTATTCCAGACAGTGCTATATGGAAGTGCAGCTATATTTATCTGAAAGTTGTTGTGTGGACTGATCAGAGAGGAGATAGAATACTTACCATCCTGACCCATAAAAAGAACTTCCTAAATATTCACATAAGAATTCACAAGTTAAAAATTCTTAACAAGATCTAAACAATACTCACTTGGTCTCAGACAGGATGCAGACTCTCAAGGTGAATAATTGGAAGCTTCCATTGTGGCATGCTTCTCAAAGTATCTAACTCACTATCTCAAGCTAAAAAGCAAGCCCTTAGCCAGCTAGTCAGCTAGCTCTGACAGGAAGGTCAGAACAGGACTCCAAGATAAAAGGTAAATAGTCATGCAAAGTTTTTTGTTCCATAGGAGACAGGCATTTATCATTCTCTTGAGCTCTTATAACGCATGTCCGATTTCCCAGAAGCTGAATGATCACAAAGGAAGGGGAAAGAATTGACATTTAGTGAGCTGATATTCATGCGTGATGCCAGATAATCTTCATGGCACTTTTGTTATATAAATCAGAAGAGATGACAAGTCAGAGGGATGAAGTAACTTGCTCACACAGTTAGTCCTGGTCTGCCTTCCTCCAAGTCCTGTGTATTACATTATATCCCTCAACCTCTTCCCTCTAGCTCTTCTGAATGGTGGGCATAGAAAGGTCACTGTTTGTTCCAGATCCCTTAGGTAAGACATCACCCTAGTAAATGTATGACCTCACTCAACAGACACCCAGAGGGCTGCCAGGACAACTGGAACACTGAGTGTGAGGGCAATGGTATTTCCTTGATCACTGTGAAACCTGCTCAACCAGACATCTCAGAGTGGAAAAAACACCCTGATTTCTGCAAATTAATCAATGATGACATAAGATGAAGGCAAACATTTGGGTTGGCACCAGCTATGAATCATTCCTGATGGACAGGACCATCAGACAGTGGGAAGAATTGTTTGTAGAATGATAGAAAGATGAGAAAGTATGATGTGTCACTTGGTTATGTTTTGCATCTTTTGTCTCCCTATATGCCCATATGAATTCACCAGTCTTTTGATTGGCATTAATCCAAATCCTCTGTCTTCTCCGTAATCCCTAGAACTCAGTAATGAGTCAACAGAGGTGGCATCCCCAAAGGCACCTTGGCTTTCCCCAGTCACCTTTGACTTCACCAGTCCCAACAGGTGAACTATTGCAAGCACAGAAGATTCCTAAGACTGTGCAGAGTTCTATAGTCTCCTCTCCTTTCACAGGGCACAGAGACACCTTAACAAGGAATGACTCAATTTCCTTATGTTTATACAATGTTCCTTCTACAGAAGGGTCTTAGTAAATTAGTAGACCCATTTCCTTCTCAAAATACATCAAGATGATAGAGGGGACATATCTCTGACTCTCATTTCACCCTTTGAACAGCTGGATCTGCCTAATCTCTGAGTAATTTGCTAATTCTAGCAGTCAATTTTCTATGGCCATATTGGCAGAAAGTATTAAACCTGAGGAGCTATGTTTTCTCTCCCATATGGGTCAATGAGGTAAACCAATTCATCTGGTGATGTACTGATAACTCTTCTCAGTCCCTAAGCACGTAAGATAGTTTTGTTACATACCTCCTCAAAGAAAACACAGTTTGGTGGGTGGGTGGTAGGGTGTATTTGATGTAGTGATTAAGATACTGCTTGGCACAACCACATCTCATATTGCAGTGAGTAGGTTCAAGACCTGGCTCAGCTCTTGATTCCAGCTTCCTCTTAATGTACACCCGGGGAGGCAACAGGTGTTGGCTTAAGTACTTGGGTGCCTGCCACCCACATGGGAGACTCAGACTCTGAGTTCTGGGCTCTGAGTTCTGTGCTCTGAGCTTCAGCCTGGTAAAGCCCCAGCTATTGTGAACATTTGGGGAGTAACCAGCAAATGGGAGACCTCTTTCTCTCCCTCTCTCTTCCTTTCAGAATAAATAAATAATTTTTATAAACAGATGATTATTCATTGTCAATTGATTCAAGTAACTAATATATATTTAGTAAACACAGTTCAAAGAAATGAGGTAATTATGATAAATTATGATAAAAATAAGGCATTCATTTTTCTGAAATTTTAATTCATCACAGTATTGTTTTATTAAAATGAACAAGAATGGCTAATGCTCTAATTTTGTAAATGAGGAATTCAAGAAATAACAATATGATTGTGGGGCTTTTTGTGTGCTTTTTAAAAAAGTCTTTTCTAGGTGTGAATTCTGGGCCTGGCAATTGTTTGCTTTCAGTTTCTACCTAAGGCTGTCTCAGACACCTGTGATTTAGATACTCCTACTAGGGATAACTTCCATTAAACATAATTCACATCCAAAGCCTTTTGGACTTTAATAAAGAGCTGTTCCCTTGATTGATGCTGCTGCTATTCCTAGGGGAAACTTTAGAGGAAGGGTCTTGATAGAAGCATTCGTCTCCAAGACAATTGCCCTACTTCTTGGAGTAAAAGAGGAAATGAAATTTCAAATTGCGTTCTCCATTTCCTTGTCCCTTTCTCTTGGCACATTACCGTAGACTTATCCCACCACCACCACCC
Organism: Oryctolagus cuniculus; assembly: GCF_051225735.1. NCBI lineage: Eukaryota > Metazoa > Chordata > Mammalia > Lagomorpha > Leporidae > Oryctolagus > Oryctolagus cuniculus. The sequence continues at coordinate 62,405,049 of NC_142878.1, forward strand.
CCTTTTGGGTCTTGCACAGCACTAAGAAAATTGGTTTTCTGTGAGCCTGTAAACATGAGCTAAGTTACATTTTACATTGTATTGGCAGTCACTATTTTATCTAGGAAGACCTTCCTGATCTGCTAGGTAGAATTAGGTAACCCTCCTTTACACCAGTGTGTATATACTTTTACTATACCATGTGTTGACTTAATGTGTATTAGTTTATCATAAATTTTAAGATTTTCATTAATGATCAATAAATATATGTATATGTCATGGCTTTTGTCACTCCTGTGATACTGTGTTCTTCTATTATTTTCTTTAAAGATTTATTTATTTATTTGAAAGTCATAGTTACACACAGACAGAAAGAGAAGCAGAGAGAAAGAGAGAGGTCTTCCATCCACTGGTTCACTCTCCATTCGGCCGCAACGGCCGGAGCTGCACCGATCGGAAGCAAGGAGCCAGGAGTCAGGAGCTTCTTCCGGGTCTCCTATGTGGGTGCAGGAGCCCAAGGAATTGGGCCATCTTCTACTGCTTTCCCAGGCCATAGCAGAGAGCTGGATGCGAAGTGGAGCAGCCAGGACTGGAACCAGTGCCCACGTGGGATGCCAGCGCTTCAGGCCAGGGCGTTAAACCATTGCGCCACAGCGCCGGCCCCTGTGTTATTCTATTATTTAGAGGTTTAAAGTTTCATAAACCTATTTTTATCTCATTTAAACTTTTTAATAAATTATGTGCCCTTGGTTGATGGATCTTCCAAGTTCATCAGTTGTTAGCAGCATTAATTTCCTTCTTATCCTTTCCACATGGCCCTTCCATCTTCAAACCAGCAACACTGGAGTGAATCCTTCTTATACTTCAAATCTTTCATATTTCCTCTTCTGCTCTTAACCAAAGAACACTCTCTTTCTTTAAAGCACTCACGTGATTAATTTGGCCCATGAAGACGATCTCTCTTTCACCATATAACACAACAATGGGGGTAACACTAGTGGGCTCAGGGAAACAAGAATCATCCTAAAATGGTACTGACCAGGGCCATGACTGTGATAGTCTCCATCAACTACACATAAATTCTTTCATATTTTTTTCTAACAAGGATATGATTTTCACAAGAGTTGCTTAGAACATAAATTGGGGGCCAGCATCGTGGCATAATGGGTTAAGCTGCCAGAGAACTAAATGGGTGCCAGATTGAGTCCCAGCTCCTCTACTTCCAGTCCAGCTCCCTGCTAATGTACCTGGGAAAGTGCTGAAGGATGGTCCAAGTCCTTGGGCCTTTGCACCCATGTGGGAGACCCAGATAAAGCTTCTCACTCCTAGCTTCAGCCTGAGCTAGCCCAGACTGTTGCTGCCATTTGGGGAGTAAATAATAAGATGGAAGATCTCTATTCTCCCCCTGCCCTTCATCTGTGCCTTTCAAATACATAAAATAAATCTTAAAAAAAAAATAAAACCAAGAAATGCAAACTGTGGTGCTGAAGCAGTTAGGGAATCTGTGATTCACTTGGAATCTCTCCCGTGGCATTGACTTCAGAGAAGTATACGCTAAACAAATGAGCTAACTGGCCGTCCCCACTGGGCAAGTAATAATAGAGGTGGCCCTGATTTGAGAAGCAGAATAAGATGCCAGAGATTTCAATAAAATATTTCATTGCCCCAATAAAGTAAGGTTGTGGCCACCATTTGGAAACTCTGCTACCCTGCTGTCAAAGTACACTTTGTTATACTGCACAGACTAGAGTTTCTGAGATAAATATGATTATGCTGCTTTCCTAATTATAATGAAGTTAAATTTCAGTTTTTCCTCTGAGAAGTTCCTATTTATTGTTACAGAAGTATACCAACTTCAATCACTGTAATAATATTTTGAATATTTTCTAAGATATACTTAGTTTACAAATCAACCCCATACAATTTTATTAGACTCTTATGCAATAATATCTGGAAGAAAGACAATGGAATAAACCAGCTCGAGTCAGTTTTATGAACCAGAACTACAGAGAATGTGAAGGGATTTAAAACCCATGGAAGCAAAAAGAAAGATACCACTTCAACAACGACTATCATTTAGGAGAGATTAATCCATTTTCATTAAGTCCCTCGAAATAAGGGGCCACTTGAGGGCCGCCAAAGAGGGAGAGTCTCTGCCTGCTAGGCTGGCATCCCATATGGGCGCTAATTCGTGTCCTGGCTGCTCCTCCTCTGATCCAGCTCTCTGCTATAGCCTGGGAAAGCAGTGGAAGATGGCCCAAGTCCTTGGGCTTGTGCATACACATGGTAGACTGGAAGAAGCTCCTGGCTCCTGGCTTTCTACCTGGCTCAGCCTTGGCCATGGTGGCCATCTTAAGAATGAACCAGTGGATGGAAGACCTTTTTATATGTCTCTCCCTCTCTCTGTAACTCTGCCTCTCATATAAATAAATAAACATATTTTAAAAAAATAAAGAAGGGGTCAGCTCCCCGGCTCAATAGGCTAATCCTCCACCTGCGGCGCCGGCACACCAGGTTCTAGTCCTGGTTGGTGAGCTGGATTCTGTCCCGGTTGCCCCTCTTCCAGGGCAGCTCTCTGCTGTGGCCCGGGAAGGCAGTGGAGGATGGCCCAAGTGCTTGGGCCCTGACCCCATGGGAGACCAGGAAAAGCACCTGGCTCCTGGCTTTGGATCAGCGCGGTGTGCCGGCTGCAGCGCGCTGGCCACGGCAGCCATTGGAGGGTGAACCAACGGTAAAGGAAGACCTTTCTCTCTCTCTCTCTCACTGTCCACTCTGCCTGTCAAAAAAATAAAGAAAGAAAGAAAGGACTACTTGTGTCTTAATTTACTTTTAAGATCCCTACACAATTTCTAATTTCACAATTTGAACACAGTAAGTATAGTCTCAAGAAATATTTGTTGAACAGATGAATGAATGTTCATTAGAAAATTTCAGTCAGAGGCATCTGAATATTGAAGAATTGAAGCTACTCTTGACATTTATAGAGAAGTATTTTAAAATGCCTTACAGATTTTGAAGCTATATTGAGGAATATAATTTACAATGACATAAAAATGTTGACATATTGTAGATGAAAAAGACTGCTACACAGTATGAACAAAAGAATCCATTAAATATGTAGGTGTGCATACCTGGTATAAGATCTCATGTATTAAAAGACATATAACAGCATGCTATGTTTGTTATCTCTAGGAGTCAGAGTACAGATCAATTTTCTTTGCTTCCTTGAAATTTTTCAGTGACTTCTGAGTTTTGTTCCTTTCTGATCAAATTTGAATAAAAAAATTTACCAACAATAAAAAATGAAAATATCAAGTTTAAATTGCAAACTGGAGCTTTCAGCAGAACATAGTTGAGTCTTTGCCACACACCCCAAATGATTTCCTTCCTTTCAGCAGCATTCATACCATCACCATGCATTTTTCCCAACTGAGATGACACAATGGAAAGACTAGAATCTTAAGAACATGGGATGTTAGTCAAAGCAGCTGCAGATCAGGAAACCCAGACCTGAATCAGGACTTGTGTATGTATCATTATGTTGTTAAAACCTGCTTACATGAAATACGAGAAATTTGTTCCCTTTGTATAAATAATAAAAAAAACACACATGTACTATATAGGAAACCCACTTTACTGCAATAACATCATCAAATTGTTAAGATTAAAAAAGATTTTAACTTTATGCCATTTGCTGATAGATTATTATACCTCAAAAATTATACACAATAAGATCCTCTGTCAGTCCTATGAAGAGGAAGCCATTTTAAGCAACTGTCCTCCAAATGGAGCAAGGAGGAGGCTCAGTTCCCCCAAAGTACTTCTTTAGGTCTTAGAAATCCTCCCCAGAGGGAAACCTGTTCCCTAGAATTAGTTTCCCTATGGGATCAGGGTTCAAGTTCGGAACTTATAGTCTAAGGATGACAGGCTATGAGCAGTCTCAAGCACCTCACCAGCATCCTGTAACCTTTACTTTGTCCTTGTCCCCATCATCTTCTTTCAAACTCCTGCTTTTTGTATTTCTCTGACACCATTAGAAAAATTCCTTTTGAAACAAATAGGTGTCTGACTCATAGCCTCTTTCCTCTGATTTTCCACTCCAGGGATAAACAACGGGCTCTATTCAAACAAAGACTCTGAGCTGAGAACCTGCTTGCAGACAAAGCTCATTGTTTCAGAAAAAGTGACTGGACCTAGGCTCTCCTTGGTTTACCTCCTGGGCTCTGATTTTCTGTCATAAGAGCCACTTAAAACTGCAGTTCATTGTCATAGCCCTGTGAGCCCGTAGCTCTCTTTTCCCTTCAGTCCCCGGAGGAATACTACCCTGAATTGTCCTGTCAATGCGTTTCTAAACAGCTTTTCTAAAGATACTAGAAGGAATGGCCAGGACGCAGTACAGGCCTCTGTCATGTTATTTTTCATAAAGATTATCAGTTTGTTTTTTTAAATAATCCTTTTAAAGTCTATGTCCTGACTCTTCCCACATTATTTTGTCTGTAGATGTTGAGGGCCAGGGATGAGAGTTTTGAAAGAGAGGGGTATAACAGAAGCCTAGCTTAAGACTTTGGGAACACAGCAAAAAGTGTTTGTTGAGTCAATAGCAAGAATGACACTGTGTAGCAAGCAGACAGGATAAAACTAAGAGCAAGGTGACAGATAGAATAAGCATTCAACCTAAACGATGGAGTAGCCCTCACAATGAGAGAAGGAGACAGATAGAACTCTTACACACTTCTGAGGAAAGCACAAATGTACAGCGTATAGAAATCAAAGGAATTCTTGCTAATTTCCCTTTCCAAGAATTTCATGCTTCTGGAAGAACACCACCAGCTTCCCCACTCCCAACTAAACTGGTTACAAAGAAAGCAAATTTAAAGAAAAGGCAAGGGAATTCATTAATTATTAAATAACTGTGATATTCCAGTAATAATATTAGATATATTTTCTTTTTCATTTCAATACCACCCAATATTGTGGTTCTCATCTCTTCTGTTTTTACTGCTGAGAAAATTGAAGCTTACAAGGTTTAAATAACGTATGCACAGTTATAGAACTAGTGGAGTCACACTAGGATTTAAAATCAAGGGGTGGGGGCTGGCACCGTGGCTCACTTGGTTAATCCTCTGCCTGTGGCACCGGCATTCCATGTGGGCACTGGTTCTAGTCCCGGTTGCTCCTCTTCCAGTCCAGCTCTCTGCTATGGCCCAGGAGGGCAGTGGAGGATGGCCCAAGTACTTGGGCCCCTGAACCTGCATGGGAGACCAGGAAGAAGCACCTGGCTCCTGGCCTCGGATCTGCACAACACCGGCCCGTGGTGGCCATTTTGGGGGGTGAACCAACGGAAGGAAGACCTTTCTCTCTGCATCTCCCTCACTCACTGTCTGTAACTGTCAAATTAAAAAAATAAATAAATAAATAAATAAAATAAAATAAAGGGGTGTAAAATATCATGAAGTAGGGGCCAGTGTTGTAGCATAGAGTTAAGCCGCTGCCTGCGACACTGGCATCCCATATGGGTGCTGGTTCGAGTACCAGCTGCTCTACTTCTGACCTAGCTTCCTGCCAATATGACTGGGAATGCAAAGGAAGACAGCCCAAGAGCTTGAGTTCTTCTGCACCCACGTAGGAGACTCGGATGAAGTTCCTGGCATCGGCCTGGCCCAGCCCTGGCTGTACAGCCATCTGGGGAATGAGCCAGCAGATGTAAGATCTCTCTCTCTCTCTCTCTCTCTCTCTGTATGTATATGTGTATGTTATTCTCATTCTCTCTTTCTTCCTTGCTTCTTTCAACATAAGTGACCAACTCTAGCCTGTATAAAACCCTTTATTGATTTGCCACTAATCTAAAATTAAGATCTTGCTCCCAAGCCTGACACCTCCAACCCACTGACCTCTACCTCACACATTCTCCCTCACTATGAAGGCTCCAACCACCTTTTTTAGTTTTCTTAAACCTGTAAGTTGTATCCTAGGTCAGAGCTTTTCCACTTGCTATTTTATGAGTATGAAACTCTCCTTTCTCTTTGCTCAGTTTATCAGTTCTCAAGGCTTTTTGACTCAGGGTCCCTTTACACTCTTAAGAATTATTAAGAACCTCAAACATATCTTTTAATGTCAATTATATATGCACCAACTTTACATATTCAACATAGTTAATTCATTTAAAAATAATAAAGTGATTACACTTTAAGATAGCATGTTTTATGAAAATCAATCACATTTTCCAAAATCAACAATGTATTATCAAGCGTAGTGGCACTGTTTTATTTTTTTGCAAATCTCTTCCATATCTGCCTTATCAGCTGTATCATGGCTAGGAGTACGTGTACTGGATTCTCTCATTTGCATCATCATTCCACTCATTCACAGTTTAGCAGATTCTAGGCTGTTGGGGATACATCAGTGACTAACAACAAAGATTCTGGCCATACATAGCTTACAATGCCGACCTGAACTCTGTCCCAGGTTCCAGTATGTGAGAAACGAGTTGCCTTACACCAGCTCTGTAATATCTTTGTGCTTTACTCACTTCATCTATAAATTATGAGCAAGCCTTGAAGAGCTTGCTTGTGAGAACTAAAGGAAGGAGTAGCTATCATACACCTCACAGAGAACTAGGCACATTGTGGATATTTAACAAGTAGAAATCTTCTAGTGGCAACCACTGTTCTAAAATTTCTTTTTTAAAAATACAATAACTATTCTATAGACTAGACTAGAATCCCATCATTCGCAGGACATCACTTGGGCAAGTGAGGTGGGGAGGGGTCCGTAGGGATGAGGTCTTCACAGGATCAAGGAGGGCTGCAGTGTCACTTTTCCTAGAAAGAAACACCACCTCTGTCACTCTCTGTTCTTTAACAGGTTTCGTGATTTTTTACAATGTCCCATAACATTGGATAATAAAACCATACAAAGCCTTAATGTACTCTTAAGCAAAGCAATATTTCAAAACAGATTTTCCCAGGAACTAATTCTTAAAACAGCCAAGAATAGCCATTGTTTATTTTAAGATTTTTTTTTATTTGAAAGACTTGAGTTACAGAGAGAGGTAGAGACTGGTTCACTCCGCAGATGGCCACAATGGCTGGAGCTAAGCCAATCCGAAGTCAGGAGCCAAGAGCTCCTTCCAGGTCTCCTATGTGGGTGCAGAGGCCCAAGGATTTGAGCCTGCTTTCCCAGGCCATAGCAGAGAGCTGGATCAGAAGAGGAGCAGCCGGGACTTGAACCGGTGCTCATATGGGATGCCGGCCCTTCAGGCCAGGGCGTTAACCCACTGTGCCACAGTGCCAGCCCCAAGAGTAACCATTTTAAAGAGGTTCCTTATGGTCAACTATTTGCAACTGGATCATCTACTCACATGGGGTCATCATATATCATAAAGTTCCTGAGGTTCCCAGCCCCACCCTCTGGGTTTTGATTGACCTTTCTGTGAAGCACTGATCCTCCCTTCAAACAGCATTATTATCAGGAAGGAGAAGGAAATGGGTTGGGATTTGTTTGTTTGTTTGTTTGTTTTACATTTCTCTTGCCATCTACTTTTTCTGACTTCAGTACAGTTAGTTCCACACCAGAAAAGTGATCGGTAGAGAAAGCAAGGGAAAGGGATAATATTATCCACTGATTTTTCTGTGTTGCCAGTCTGGTAAAAACATTCAGAGATGGAGCGTCTTCAAGCATGAATAAAGTTTGGGAATTAGTTGTGTGGATTTGGTTTCATTAAGTTATTCCCATTGTTCCTTAGCAGGAAACATTCGTAAGTCAAGGATCCAGAATCAAAGTTGTTATTCAAGTGACAAGGGTTGAATGGAGATTTGATGCCAGGGCAAACCTCATTGATTGCCTTAGACTGCTCCTCAAGGTAAGGCACAGGATGATGTCTGAAATGCCTGGAACATGCACGGCCTTGGAGTGCACCGAGAAGGCCTGCAAGATCCCACAGGGAAGTGGAATTCATCATTGGCAAGCACAGTGACAGGAGACCCCAGAGGACTGAGCCACAAAGAATTTGCAGAGCTTGGGGCTAACTCATGGCCTAGTTTGATCCTGAAGCCTTCATCTTGGCTAATCCTCTGAAATCTGTTCCTGTACTTAAGAGCCCCTCAGCGTGTGACCGAACTTTCAGGTTCCTTTACATTGAACTGTCAGAGCCGACTTTCAGCGAACGTGCACATCACATCAAATCATCCAACAAGACGCCCCTTTCAAACAAGTTGGAGCAGAACCAACTATATGGAGAAGTCATAAACAGTGAAACAGCCAACCTAAGGATTTCTAGTGGGTTGGCAGAGCTCTTTGTCAGAAAATGCAGTCTCTTGGGGAGAACATGAGTTCTACAGAGTGTGTGAACCGAAGCAAACGCAGTCTTGCCCCACTTGGGCTCATGTTGCAGGACAGGAGATACATGGAGACACACTGTAGTCTAAACTCTGCATTACCTCCATGATGTACTCTTCGGTTTAGCATCTTTACGAAGTAGCACATTCTAATAGCTGGGATGAATGGGTACAGAATGAGAAACCCAATGTCCAGCCCCACTTCTGTGCAGGACACACTTACTGTATTGAGTGGGAGGGCCAGCAACATCTGATCTGCTTCTGATTTCCTTCCTTCGCTGGCATCAAAGGATTGCACTGCAGGAAAACTAATATCTGCCTGGGTTCCAAGTGCTAAATAAGATCACTGTATGTTCATTCCAGGCCACCAAGAGGTTCAGGGTCACTGAGTCACAGACTGTGAATTGGAACATTTGATGATTTTTGCAGGGGACCGAGTGAACAAAGGAAAACCCAAGAGATGCATAAAGGCGGAGACTAGGATTTCTCGTTTGAATTGTTTAACATGCCTCACTTTGAGGGTTCTCAGTATGAAAGAACTACAGGCCTACAATAGGGTAAAATGAAGTGAATGAACTTAGTTTTTGAACCACACTAATTAGGAAACATAGTCATTCATGTTTACAAGGCATTCAAGGCATCAGGAGAAAAAAGTCCAATTTACTGTCAGTCAGTTTTTTGGGGGTTGTTTTTATGGTTGTTATGGGCAGAGAATTAATACTCTAGAAAATCAAATCACCACTTCAATAATGTGTTTTTTAAATTAATTTTTATTCTAGCGAGAGTCCAGAATGTATTGAAAACTTTGTATTTGACAGACTCTATGCTAGACATTGCAGTATAAAACCCAGTAAGGCGGGGCCAGCATTATGGAGCAGCAGCTTAAGCCACTTATTGCAATGCTGGCATCCCATATCACAGTGGTGGTTCCCATCCTACCTGTCCCACTTCTGATCCAGCTCCCTGCTAAGGTGCCTGGAAAGCAGCGAATGATGATCCATGTGCTTGGGCAATGCCAGCCACGTGGGAAACTCAAATAGAGTCCCTGGTTTCTGGCTTAAATGTGGCCCAGCCCTGGCTGTTGTAGCCATTTGGGAAGTGAACCAGTGGATGGAAGATCTCTTTCTGTCTCCCCCTTTCTTTTTCAGTCATTGCCTTTCAAACAAAAATAAATAAATCTTTTAAAATATAAATAAGGTAAAGTCCTTGGCTTTTGAACCATCTAACTACAGTGTGTATGTTGAAATCACTAGAAAACTTACCTCAACTCGAGTTTAAGTAAGTCTTTGCAGAAAAGGTTCTGAGCTTAGATTTAAAGGATCTGAGGATAAACCACAGACCCAGACTACGGTGCCCATTGAAATTGTGCATTCTGCCCATGTGCTGTTTCCAGGGCCTTAGCCTCAGAACTTCTATCTTACTGGATTTAACACATTGCCAACACAGCCCATCTCTCTCAGCGGAATTTCAAACTCTTGGCTTTAATGTTGAGTGGAATGTTGAAAAGGACAGTGCTAGGGCCAGCGTTGTGGTATAGTTGGAAAAGCAGCCACCTGTTGCACCGGCATCCCATATGGGTGCTGTGTCCCGGCTGCTCTACTTCTGACCCAGCTCCCTGATGATGGTCTGAGAAAAGTAGCAGAAGATGGCCTAAGCACCCACCACCCACATGGGAGAGCTGCATGAAGCTCCTAGATTCAGCCTGGCCATTGTGGCCATTTTTGGTGTGAACCAGAGGATAGAAGATCTCTCTCTGTCTCTCTCTCTATATATATAACTATGACTTTCAAAATAAATAAATATTTTTTTTAAAAAAGAAAAGGACAGTGCTAAAAACAGAAACCCTAGAAATTTCTTAAAAGCTGCATTCCTTGCAATCAGGACTAATTCACTTATTGCCCAAGTGTGACACTTTAGCTTATCTTCAAAGAATTACTGAATCGGACGAACGATTACTGAATTTGGACTCCCACATTCTTACACTTGGTGACACTGTCCATACAAAGGCTCAGACTTCTGGATTTCTTGAAACCAGGAAAAGCTACAAATGAAATCCACAAATTGGAATTCCTGAGTGGCCAACTTGTAGCATAATTTTATTAAAATAGGAAATATGGAGCAAGTGGAAGGAAGAGAATTATCAGTAACATCTTACATGTCCAAATCATTGTGCCAAGCACTTTATGTATATTTAGTCATTCAAACTCCAATTACATATTAAGAACTAGTTACCACCATACAACTCTACTTCTGTGAGTTTGACTTCTTAAGATTCCACATTTAAATGAGACACAGTATTGGTCTCCATGGCCTGCCTTGTTTCACTTAACATAATGTCCTCTTAGCTTTATCTGTGTTGTCAGAATGACATAATTTCCTAACAGATTTTTTTTAAAATCATGTTATAACTATTATTTGTCAACTAATACTAAAAATAAAACTCTTAAAAAATAAGTACCTATCAATGTCTCCATTTTACTGAGAGAGCTGAAAGGAGTCTAAGTGAATTTCCAGAGCTAGAACTGAAGCAATAGTGCACCAAATGTACTTTCTAACCTGCTGTGCCCTATTCCCAGCTAAGACTACTCACCTTCCCTACTTGGGTCAACTCAAGCCCCCCGCACCCTTTTCCAGTTTTCAAACCAGAGAAAAAGTCATTCAGTGAATGATAATGACCACTCTAGGGTTTTTTAAAGTTTTAAGTATAAGTGAGATTTCAATCTGAAACCCCTAAATGATTTTTTTCTGGAATAGGCATTCAAAAATTCACCTTGCTGTCACTTAATTCTCATGTATCCATTACTTATGGACTTCATTGTGTCTCCCCACCACCACTACTACCACCAACTCAAATCTGTATGTTGAAGCCCTAAGTCCCAGGATATGACTATTTGGAGATAGAATCTGCTAATTACGTTTAATGGGAAATGAGAAATGAGATCATTAAGGTGGGATCCTAATCCAATGGAACCGATGGCTTTACAAAACAAAAAACAAAAACAAACAAACAAACAAGACAGTGAAAAGATAATCAAGAAGAAGAGCCATGAAGAAGAGGTCTTTCACTAGAACCTGACCATGCTAGCACGCTGACCTTCAATTTCCCGCCTTTAGAACTGTGAGAAAATACACTTCTGTTGCTTAAGCCACCACTTCATGGTATTTTGTTATGACAACTCAAGTAGACTAATACATCATACAACCTACAAACTCTCCTGCAAAAGCAGGAACAATTGTCAAGAGCAGTATATGACTCAAAGGAGACATCAATGCCCACAGTGAGTAAAGTCAGTTATTTCAAGAATTTCTTTGCTGAATCACAGAATGTACTTTCCACCACTGTGGCATACACTCCACTTTCCCATGGGAATGCAATAGCCCGCTCTTCCAGCAGGATCAGGAACTAGAGAACAATAGATTCAGGGGGCACAACGATGACATGCTGGAACAAGGGGCGTGACTCTGTGGTTAGAAGGGCACCACACCATCTGTTGCTGACACATTACTGATCCTGCTGACTCCTTGCCTTGGGAATCCCTGCAGATGTTTCCAGAACACATGTGTTGGTGGCCTCTATCTAGTTTTTCCACATACTATTCTCACTGAAGCATATTTTCTACTCAAACAAAGTAGGTAGAGAAATGAGATAACTGCCTAGATCATTTAATTCTGGGAAAATACTACTACTCATTTGTTTATAGGGTACTTAGATATATGTCTGGCAGGGAGAGGGAAAATAGGTAATACCAAATGCTGCAGGCTGCATATTTCTCAAACTGTTTCACTCTGTTTAGTGCAGTTCTAGGATCAGGACAGGACAGCAATTTGTTAAACTCTGAACAATGCATCAACAGGCTGAGGCTTGAAAGGTGAGGTGAAGTCCCAGTGAACATACTGCTGCAATTTGAATTCAAAATCTTAGATTAAGCCCTCAACATAACACTCTCCAGGCACTCTGATCAAGAATTTTTTAGGGGCTGTTGTTGTGGAATAGCAGATTAAGCTACCACCTGCAAGGCTGTCATCCCATATGTGCTTAGGTTCAACACCCGGCTGCTCCACTTCAGATCCAGCTCCCTGCTAATGTGCATGGGAAAGGAGTGAAAGATGGCCTGAGTTCTTGGGCTTTTGTAGCCATGTGGCAGATCTGAAAGAAATTCTTGGCCCCTGGCTTTGGCTTGCCCAGCCCCAGCTGTTGCAGCCATTTGGAGAGTGAACCAGTGGGGAGAAGATCTCTCTCTCCTCTCTCACCTTCTTCTTCTCCCTCTCCCTCTCTACCTCTCATTTTCTCTGTCTGTAATTCTGCCTTTCAAATAAATAGATACAAATTTTTTTAAGTAAATAGTTTGTGGTATCTAACTTTTTTCATTAATTTAGTTGAAAGTACTGGCAATATTTAATTTTAAGGCATATGATCGACATTTATGGTATATTACCAACCTGCGGTTAATTATGAAATTCAGGAGTCGAGACTGCGGAATAGTGGGTAAATCATCCTCCACCTGCAGTGCCAGCATCCCATATTAGTGCTGGTTTGAGTCCCGGCTGCTCCACTTCCGATTCAGCTCTCTGCTATGGCCTGGGAAAGCAGTGGAAGATGGCCCAAGTCCTTTGGCGCCTACACTCATGTGGGAGACCTGGAGGAAGCTCCTGGCTCCTGGCTTTGGATTGGCACAGCTACAGAGGTTGTGGTCAACTGGGGAGTGAATCAGCAGATGGAAGACATCTCTCTCTCTCTCTTTCTCTCTGCCTATCCTTCTCCATGTAACTCTGACTTTCAAATAAATAAATAATAAAAAATTATGAAATTTAGAGACCTTTGTTTTTCAACCATTGTCTGTAAGAATATAACCATCCACAAAGACTGAATTTAAAATGTTCCACATGTCCAGATCTTTTTAGAAAGGGTAACCCTAATAAAAGGTAGGACTTCCTGTAATTCCATCCAAACATGGACCTATATTGAAAGAGAACCAATCAAATCAGTATAATTAAAGGCAGTTTAAATTTTTACTTCTATTTCACAAAGAATGACAAATGGAGGAATATATAACTTTAATGCAAAAAGAAAATTATCTTGAAATTTCATTTCCAATCATTCCAATTATTACACTTGCATAATTCCTTGTGAATTTTCTATTGCTATGCCCACAGGACCCTAGAATCTCACTGTTGACAGCTGCAGTGATTGTTATTATATCTGACCAGGTGCCCAGAGAATCATGTCTTCCAGAGCCTACATCTTCTTTCTTAGCAAATTGTAATTTTTAAGGCCTTCCCTCTAGTTCATATGAGTTGACATTTCCTCTTCACGAACTTGTTTGAAAGTAGCATCTCAAATACTTTTTACATAAATAAATATTTAACCAAAAGGATAAAATAGTAAAACTAAAAACTGTATGTGTCAGCTACATGTAAGATCCTAAAGACAGCTGTCTATAGACTGTTCATCACCCTGAGATCTGTCATTCCTGATCCGGTGGCTCGTGGTGGTTTTTGGAAGTATTGGAATGCTGGTCAGAGTTCTCTAAATTCATCACTCTCTAAAACCATCTTTTTAATATTTGCATTCATGTGTATATTGCTTGGCTTTCCCACCAAACTTGCAAGTAAAGATATAACATGTCTTAACAGTCTTGCATTTATATGAGGGGGTCTTCAAAACATTCATGGAAAATGTGTTTTATAAGAAAAACTATGCATAGATTCAAAAGCTTTCCATAACAATAAGCTAATTTTTCATTCAATTTCTCATTGACTTTTAAACAACTTTGAATCTCCCAGAACAGTTATTGGAAAACAATAGACCCTAAAAGTGATTAGAATGATTGACTGAATGAGTAAATGGGCAAAAATTACTTAAAATACCCCCTTCCTCTCTCCTCCATGTTGACCTGGTCTACGGTAGTTGTGGTCTCTCCCCCAAAGATGGACACCTGACTGAAGAATTATGGAATTAGACATTAATGAATCACTCAGGAAGAAATAGTGGAATATGATAAATATGTTCCAATGAATGGATTCCTGAGGAACATACCTGTGGGGAGCAACTCGGACTAGACTAAGTTACTGGAATTAAGACTTATTCTATGCATCTGCTCTCCCACAATATGGCGCTGGGAGAGGAGAAAACAGCTTCTACGCAGCTGCCTCTTGCCAACTTGAGTGATGACCTCCAGGAGCTGATCCTGCTCCTGATTGGAGGAGAGCAGCGTACTCGGCGTGTGGGCAGCCGAGTTGGGATTGGCGGAGGAGGACTATAAAGGAGGAGAGAGACAACATGCACCAGGAACATCTAAGGGGAACATCTGAGGGAACACCTGTGCAGCCCCCGAGAGAGCCGGCCGGCAGTGTGCCGCTCCCCCGCAGAAGTGGGGAATGTGGCAGGGGGAACCGCCCTTCCACGGAGGTGGAAGGGTCGGTAGCCAACCCGGGAAGAACCAGCATCAAACCCGGGGAGGGCCGAGCAGACCAAAGAACAGCACAGGGTCCTGTGTCGTTCCTCCACGAAGAGGGGGAGCGACATAATGGTGCCGTGACTCGGATAGGAAGCCTAGGCAGGGTTTAGTGTCATTCCTCCATGAAGAGGGGGAGCGACACATACCTATATTCTTCAATATCTCCTATAAAAGGTATGAAAATAGAATGGCATATGTGCCATGTTTGAGTGTATGCACACTCATGTGTGTATTTGGGGAAGATGTGGGAGAGAAGCATTTAAATCATCATTTACAGATGTCTTATATGACAAGAATGTAAAGTTAATATCAAGACAAATTCTTTTTTTATATATTTTTTGGACAGGTAGTGTTAGACAGTGAGAGAGAGAGAGAGACAGAGAGAAAGGTCTTCCTTTTTCCATTGGTTCACCCCAAGTGGCCGCTATGGCCGGCATGCTGCAGCTGGCGCACTGCCTATCTGAAGCCAGGAGCCAGGTGCTTCTCCTGGTCTCCCATGCAGGTGCAGGGCCCAAGGACTTGGGCCATCCTCCATTGCCTTCCTGGGTCACAGCAGAGGGCTGGACTGGAAGAAAAGCAACCGGGACAGAATCCGGCATCTCAACTGGGACTAGAACCTGGTGTGCCGGCGCCGCAGGCGGAGGATTAGCCTATTGAGCCGCAGAGCTGGCCACAAATTCTTATAATAAATGTAGTACAGCCAATGAGAAACAAGCAAGTACCAATCACTAGAAGTGGTATGCCGAATACTGGATGCTCAGCAGTGTGTTAATCTGCTGGGACTGCCATAATATAATACCACAGACGTGGGGGAGGTGGGGAGCAAGCAACAGAGAATGATTTTCTCACTCTTCTGGATGCCGGAATCTATTGCCTAGTGAGACTTCTCTCCCTGCCTTATCACTGTGTCCTCCCATGACCTTTACTCTGTGCTAGGAAGGGGGCGTTGTGGCAGGTGCACTCTGGTGTCTCTCATTTGATAAGGACACAAGTTCTATCAGATTAGGGCCTTACCTTATGATCTCATTTAACTATCTCCTTATATGCCCAGTCTCCAATATAGTCACATCATGGATTAGGGCTTCAACATATGAATCCAGAGGACAGATATAACTCAGTTCATAACAGGTAATGAAGCAGAGAATATGAAGAAAGCACTGATTTTCTCCAGGAGGTTATACTCTGGGGGAGAGGGGGGAGTAGGAATCCACACATGAGTGCATAAATAAATGTAACACCTGACCTGATAGAAATTCTGAAAGACTCAAAAACCAGTTTCCCTGAGACTGCCAGAATGAAATCTAATAAATTTCACTTGAAATTACTGAGAAAGGATTTGTGAGGAAAATAGTAGATACCCCCACAAATATAATATTCTATAATAGTTTCATTTTGAGGTAGATTTCTTTTTTTAGTCCTCTATAAGAATTTAACAATATGAGAATGAAATGAAGCCTTTGAAATAAAACAAGAAATACAAAATTTTAATATCTGGAAAAAAATCTCCTGTTTGGGAAATTCAATAACTGGATATGTGTAAATGTAGCTGTTATTTGTTACAGAAGTCTTATTCATAGACCTCAGCAGCAGGATTGTGGCCACAAAGAAGTAAGTCTACACTAAAATGGACAATAATATCTATATGTATATTTATATATAAGAGTGTCCATATTTACCCAGACTTTTAGAAGTCTCTTCATTCAAATTTATCAACCTAAACAAATGAACTCATTTCAAAGCAGGTGAATAACTTCTGCTGATAAAACACACTCAGTGTTTAAAGAACAAAAATCTCTTTCCAATAGTTTGTTTTCCCTGATATATAGACAGAAACTCTTGTTGACATTTTCTAGGATTGCTAAGACCTGTTATATCCCCAGTAAGGGATGTTCCTATCTAGACTTGATGAGCTGCATGTAGAGTAAAGGCACTGCTGTCTCTGTGTTGACAAATCGAATGCCAGTCTGTCTTCTGGTTTATTTGTAGTTAACTAGCTAATCAGCAGAACTTCTGCAGAACTTTCATAAGCATGGACTGATTCTGATTCAAATCTGAAGTTTTTATTTTTCTGTGAAATCACTCCAACAGTATCCCTTGGAGCCTGTCTCATACCACATGACTGCTTTCCATTTGCTTGCTTTCTCCTCTAACAGCATATGTTCACTGATGGCAGCCACTGTTCCCTTCACTGTCATACCCCTGACAGACAGTACCCTATTGAAGGCTTTCAATCTACGTTTGTCCCTGTTAGCTGTTTTCCACAGTTGTACATGTTTTTGTTTGGTAAACATTTCTACTGGTCAGCACCTGAACTAGAAATCTGCACATATTGAGTGTGTGTTTGCTCAGAAATGCAAGTTGGTTATGATATTTTAAACTGGATAAATCTTTACAAACTCAGTCACTAAATGGAGCACATGATACTCTCTTATGCTAAAAGCTTGTAATAGTTTTTGTTACCAAGGGAGATTCTGACACTCATTTTTATTCCATATACCAGCATCTCTGTGTCAGATTCTGCAAGATAATTCCAGCATCCATTCTTCTTCTCTAGTAATAAATATCAGTTTATTTATTCTGAGCTAAGCACATGAGTTCCTGGAATAATTATTACATTTCAGAGCTTCTCTCACAAATTGGTAAGGCTTTGCAACTGAAGTTTCACCTCTGAAATGTGTATGGAAGCAATGCATGCAATTTCCAAAAACTTTAACAGGGTTGCTCTACTAACCATGCCCTCTCCTTCCAGCTAACTGGAACAAGGAGAGAAAAGCTGGCATCCTAGTAGTTATCAAGGAGCATGAAGTGTTGGGTCTTAAGCCTGAGGCTGGCCCCTGACCAGCAGGGAACAGTACAAGCACTCCCCGACAAGGCGAACGGGAAAGGTAAGGTGGATGGGTCAAGAACACCGCAAGCACCTGTGAGTTCTGTCGAAGCAAGGACTACTTTATTGAGGAAGTGTACAGGCTTATAAGGCTTACAAAATACATGTGCAGTAGGGGACCCAATCAGTGAAAAGGTCATGCAGGTGTGGGTGGACCACGTGCAGGGGCATCTTAAGCAAAGTATAGGGATCATGCACTGTCCACGTGTCCGGAACTAAAGCAGACCTATCCCTGCCGGTGGTCCAATCTTACGAAGCTTAACTGCAGCAGACACAAACATGCCCTTGAACATCTGCCAGGCGCCATATTGTAATGGAGGTTTTAGGCAGTGCCCAATAATGAAGTACATTGAGAAAGAAAGTCATCTCCAGGGAAACAAAAAAGAGCCTGGATCTCTGATGCAAAAGATCACTGATTACACTTCCCACCCTACTGCTCTAATAACCGCTGTCGGATTAGTAAACCAATCAGTAAAGTTGCAGGTTATAAAATAAACATACCAAAAACAGTAGCTTTTTAAATGCTAATGTCACAGAAAGAGAAATCAAGAAAGAAATAGCATTCACAATAGCCACAAAAAAATCAAATATCTAGGAATAAATTTAGCCAAAGAAATGAAAGATCTCTAAGATGAAGATTATCAAATATTGATTAAATAAATCATCAAGGACACAAAAAAGGGAAAGGGAGTCCTTGCTCGTGGGTCAGAAGAATCATATCATATCATTAAAATGCCTATAGCTACCTAAAGCAATCTACAGATTCAAGGTAATCTCCATCGAAATACCAATGACATTCTTTATAGAATTAGAAACAGCAATTCTGAAATTCATATGGAATCACAAATGACCCAGAATAGCCTAAGTGACCCTGAGCAAGAAAAACCAAGCTAGAAGAATCATAATACATGACTTCAAAGCACATTCAAAGCTATAGTAATTAAAACAGCATGGTACTGGCATAAAAAAAAATGATTCACATATCAGTGTAACAGAATAGAGAGCCCAGAAATCAATGAACATACATACATACAGCCATCTGATGTTTGACAAAAACACTCAGACCATATAGTGGAAGAAGGGTAATCCTCTCAACAAATATTGCTGGCAAAAATGGGTGTATTTATGTAGAGGAATGAAATTATATCCACACAAAATTCAACTCAAGATGAATCAAAGACCTCAATTTAATAACTGAGACTATGAAGTTGCTGGAAGAAACATAGGGGAAATACTCCAAGACATTGGTGTAGGGGATGATTTCTTTGATGAGACCCCCAAAGAGAGGCTGGCACAATGCTTCAGTAGCATAATTCTCCGCCTGTGGTGCCAGCATCCCATATGGGTGCTGGTTTGTGTCCCATCAGCTCCTCCTCCGATCCAGCTCTCTGCTATGGCCTGGGAAAGTAGTAGAAGATGGCCGAAGTACTTGGGCCACTGCACCTACGTGGGAGATCCGGAAAAAGCTCCTGGGTCTTAGCTTCAGATCAGCTCAGCTTGAGCCATTGTGGCCATTTGGGGAGTGAACCAGTGGATGGAAGTCCTTCCTCTCTGTCTCTCACTCTCACTGTCTTTAACTCTATCTCTCAAACAAATAAATAAAATCTTAAAAACAAAAGACCCCCCAAAGAACAGGCAACAAAAGTAAAACTAAAAAATGGGGCTATATCAAATTCGGAAGATTTTGTACAGTAAAAGAAATGATAAATAGAGTGAAGAGATATCCAACAGAATGGGAAAAAAAATTCTGCAAGCTACCTATTTGACAAAGGATTAATATCCCAAACATATAAGCAACTTAAAAAACTCAACAACAACAACAACAACAAAAACAACCAGTCCAGTTGAGAAATGGGCAAAAGAATTCAATAGGCAGTTCCCAAAAGAGGAAATACAAATGGTTAACAAATATATGAAAAAATGCTCAACATCACTAACCATCAAGGAAACGCAAACCAAAACCATAATGAGAAATTATTTCACCCTTATCAGAGTGGCTGAAATCCAAAACAGAGAAAAACAAATGCTGGGGAGGATGTGAACAAAGGGTAACATTTATGTACTGTTAGTGAGAATGTAAATTAGCATACCCATTGTGGAAAACAGTATGAAGATTTCTTAAAAAACTAGAAATAGACTCACCATATGATCCAACAATCCTACTACTTTGTAATACCCAAGAGACTTGAACACAATGTATCAAAGAGATACCCACACCACCATGTTTATAGCAGCACTGTTCACAACAGCCAAAATATGGACTCAACCAAAATATCTATTATCAGATGAATGGATAAAGAAAAGGTATCATACACACACACACATGGATATTGTTCAGCTATCAAAAAGAATGAAAATCTACCATTGGCAGCAAAATGGACTGAACTGATGAAATAAGCCAGACCCAGAAGACAAATACCACAGGTTCTCCCTTGTACATGGGAACTAATTTTTTTTTGACAGGCACAGTTAGACAGTGAGAGAAAGAGAGACAGAGAGAAAGGTCTTCCTTCCGTTGGTTCACTCCCCAAATGGCCACCACAGCCAGTGTTGCACTGATCTGAGGCCAGGAGCCAGGTGCTTCCTCCTGGTCTACCATGCGGGTACAGGGCACAAGGATTGGGTCATCCTCCACTGCACTCCCGGGCCACAGCAGAGAGATGGACTGGAAGAGGAGCAACCAGGACAGAATCCGTTGCCCCAACTGGGACTAGAACCTGGAGTACTGGCGCCACATGTGGAGGATTAGCCTAGTGAGCCGCAGTGCCACCTGGGAACTAAAATTTTAAAAATAAACAAAAAAAGAAAAATCTCTGTGTGTATCAGTATTGCTGCAAATGTAGTTCTGTAAAATTATTTTATATCTTTGTCAAATCAATGGTTAATAATATTATACTACTACAGTTTTAATGATTTGTGATCACTATAATTTACTATATATGGATGAAATGATCATTTTTACATTCAGTCATTTTTTATAGCCATTGTCTATATTCCCACTAAACTAGGGACATTTTGCTTTTTGCTTGTTAAATTCTTATTTGGTGAAGCATTAAGCCTTTTTAGTGCAATGTATATTTAAAATGTTATCTTGTTACCGATCAACAGTCACCTTGAAGGTAAATGGCCTTAACTCCCTAGTTAGAAGACACAGACCAGCTGAAGGTATTAAAAAGCAAAACCCAGCTATTTGTTGTCTACAAGAAACACAACTTTCCAACAAAGATGCACGCAGACTGAAAATGAAAGGATGGAAAAAGATATTCCATGCTAACAGAAACCAAAACAGAGCTGTTGTAGTTATCCTAATATCAGACAAAAAAGACTTTAACACAAAAACTGTTGAAAGAGACAAAGAAGGGCACTATGTAATGATTAAGGGATCAATTCAACAGGAAGATACAACTATTATAAATATATATGCATCTAACATGGCACCTGGCTATTTAAAAGAAATGTTGAGGGATCTAAAGAGAGACATAGACTCAAATAAAATAGTAGTGGGGGAATTAAATATCCCACTTTGAGCATTGGACAGATCAACCAGACAGAAAATCATGAAGGAAACAACACAGTTAATTGACACAATAGACCAAATAGACCTAACAGATATCTACAGATCTTTTCATCCTACAGTTGCAGAATACACATTCTTCTCACCAATGCATGGAACTCTCTCTAGTATTGACAACATGCTAGGCCATAAAGCAAGTCATAGAAAATTCAAAAGAAATTTGATATTATACCATACAACTTTCAGACCACAATACAATGAAACTGGAAATCAGCAACTCAGGAATTTCTAGAACATATGCAAACACATGGAGACTGAACAACATGCTCCTGAATGAACAGTGGGTCATAGAAGAAATCAAAAGAGAAATCAAAAACTTTCTGGAAGCAAATGAAGATAACAATACAACATATAAAACTTAAGGGATACAGCAAAAGGAGTGTTAAGAGGAAAGTTCATAGCAATAAGTGCCTACATCAAGAAATTGGAAAGGCACCAAATTAATGAGCTATCAATGCATCTCAAGGATCTAGAAAAATGACAGCAAGCCAAAACCAAAACTAGTAGGAGAAAAGAAATAATTAAAATTAAAGAAGAAATAAACAGAATTAAACCAAAAAATACAAAAGATCAGCAAATGAAGAGCTGAATTTTTGAAAAAAAAATAAACAAAATTGACACACCATTAGCCCAACTAGCCAAAAAAAGGAGAGAAGACCCGAAGTAATAAAATAAGAGTTGAAAAGGGAAATGTAACAACAGACACCACAGAAATAAAAAGAATCATTAGAAATTACTACAAAGAGCTGTATGCCAAAAAAAAAAAAAAAAAAAAAAAAAAAAACAGGAAATCTGGAAGAAATGGATAGATTCCTGGACACATACAACCTACCTAAATTGAACCATGAAGACATAGAAAACCTACATAGACCCATAACCAAGACAGAAATTGAACCAGTAATAAAAATCTTACCGAAAAGAAAAGTCCAGGAGCAGGTGGCTTCACTGCTGAATTCTACCAGACATTTAAAGAAGAACTAATTCCAGTTCTTCTCAAGCTAGTCAAAACAATTGAAAGAAAGGGAATCCTCCCAAAATTTTTCTATGAAGCTAGCATCATCATAATTTCTAAACTTGAAAAAGATGCAACTGAGAAAGAGAATTACAGACCAATTTCTCTGATGAACATAGATGTGAAAATCCTCAACAAAATTCTGGCCAATCGAATACAACATATCAGAAAGATATTCACCTGGATCAAGTGGGATTTATCCCTGGTATGCTAGGATGGTTCAACATTCCCAAATCAACCAATGTGATACATCACATAACAAACTGAAGAACAAAAACTATATGATTATCTCAGTACATGCAGAGGAAGCATTTGTTAAAATACAACACCCTTTCATGATGAAAACACTAAGTAAATTGGGTGTAGAAGGAACATTCCTCAACATAATCAAGGCAATATATGGCAAATCCAGGGCCAGCTTCCTATTGAATGAGGAAAAGTTGAAAGAATTCCCACTGAGATCTGGAACCAGACAAGGTTGCCCACTCTCACAATTGCTATTCAATATAGTCCTGGACGTTTTATTCAGAGCCATTAGGCAAGAAAAAGAAACAAAGATATACAAATTGGGAAAGAAGTCAAAATACCCCTATTTGCAGATGATATGATTCTATATGTAGAGGATCCAAAAGACTCCACTAAGAGACTAATGGAACTCATAGAAGAAGCAGGATATAAAATCAATACACAAAAATCAACAGCCTTTGTATACACAGACAATGCCATGGCTTAGAATGAACTTCTAAGATCAATCCATTCACAACAGCTACCAAATAAATAAATAAATAAATACCTTGAAATAGATTTAATCAATGATGTCAAATATCTCTATGATGAGAATTACAAAACTTTAAAGAAAGAAATAGAAGAAGATACAAAAAAGGGAAAATCTTCCATGTTCGTGGATTGGAAGAATCAATATCATCAAAATATCCATACTTCTGAAAACAATTTACAGATTCAATACAATACCAATCAAAATACTAAGTACCTTCTCAGATATAGAAAAAATGATGCTGAAAATCATAAGGAAACACAGGGGACCCCAAAGAGCTAAAACAATCTTATCCAATAAAAGCAAATACAGAGGCATCACAATACAAGATTTGAAGACATACTACAAGGCAATTATAATCAAATAAGTCTGGTCCTGGTACAAAAACAGATGGATAGACCAAGGAACAGAATAGAAACACCAGAAACCAATGCAAGTATCTACAACCAAATCATATTTGACAAAGGAACTAAAATCAATCCCTGGAGCAAGGACAGTCTCTCTAACAAAGGAGGCTGGGAAAATTAGATTTCAATATGCAGAAGTATTAAACAAGAACCCAAAAATCTACTCAAAATGGATTAAAGACCTAAATCCATGGCCTGATACCATCAAATTATTAGAGAACATTGGGGAAAACCTGTAAGACATTGGCATAGGTAAATAGTTCTTGGAAAACACCTCAGAGGCACAAGCAATCAGAGCCAAAATTAAGAAATGGGATTGCATCAAATTGAGACACTTCTGTACTGCAAAAGAAACATTCAGCAAAGTCAAGAGGCAAACGACAGGATGGGAGAAATTGTTTGCGACCTATACAACTGATAAAGGGTTAATATCCATAATCTATAAAGAGCTCAAGAAGTTCAACAACATTAAAACATGAATCCAGTTGAGAAATGGGCATAGGGCTTGAACGGCATTTTTCAATAAAGGAAATTCAAATTGCCAACAGACACTTGAAAAAATTTTCAAGATTACTACTCATCAGGGAAATGTAAATCAAAACCACAATGAGGTTTCACCTCACCCCAGTTAGAATGTTTTTCATACAGAATCAACAAGCAATACACACTGGAGAGGATGTGGGGGAAAAGGTACCCGAAACCACTGTTGGTGGGAATGCAAACTGGAAAAGCCACTATGGAAGACAGTGTGGAGACACCTCAGAAATCTGAATGCAGACCTACCATATGATGCAGGCATCCCACTTCTGGGAATTTACCCAACAGAAATGAAATCAGCATATGAAAGAGTTATCTGCAACCCCATGTTTATTGCAGCTTAAGTTACAATAGTTTTGGCATGGAATCAGCTCAAATGCCCATCAACCATAGACCAGATAAAGAAATTATGAGATATGTACACTACGGAATACTACACAGAGTTAAAAAATTAAATCATGTCATTTACTAAAAAAAAAAAAGGATGAATCTGGAAAACACCATACTTAGTGATACAAGCCAGTCCCAAAGGAACAAATACCATATGTTCTTTCTGACCTGTGAGAGCTAATAGAGAACTGAAAAGGCAATCTGTAGATGTGAAACTGACACTGAGAAACAATGACTTGGACAGCCTTTGTCTTGACTGTTGATGAACACTTTATATATATATATATATATATACTATTATATATATATATATTTGTTGAACTATTTACTTAACACAGAGTTAAACATATGTGTATAAAGTCATTTGAAAATATATCTCAGTAAAAAATAAGAGTGGGAATAAGAGAGGGAGGAGGAAAAGGGGTGGGACATTGGGTGGGAGGTCGGGCATAGTGGGAACAATCACCATATTCCTAAAATTATAATTATGAAGTGTATAAAGTTTGTAACCATAAAGCTATAAAGTTTGCGTACCTTCCTATGGACTTCTAAGGATACAATTAAAGACGTGCCATGTAACCCCATGGCAGGGTTAATTCCCCTTAGGCAGGGTGGTAAAAATATCATATTAGGTGTTAAAGTGATCATATGGAAAGAATTGAATATCTGGTAATAATAACAGAATTAAACAGGAGTGAATGCTCCAACATGGGAAGCAGTCCACATAGCAGACTAATAGAATGATAATCACTTTAAATAGCACTCTGACCTCAGAATTAGCCCTTAAGGCATTCTGGTCTGGCTGAAAAGCCCACAAGAGCATTTCAGGCATGGAAAACCAAGATGCTGTGGCAAAAAATGTCCTACATGAAGGACCTCTGTAGGTGAGAACCCAGTGGAAAGAAGTGGTCATCAAAGAAGGAAGAACTTTTCCCTGAAGGGAGGAGATGACTTCCACTTTGCTTATGGCCTTGCCTAAATACTGATGGAGACTTCAGTAGCCTAGGCTGCTCTTGTCAAATGCCTCAGGTGATCACTGACATCACATGTAAGAGCATTAATTGTTAAATTAACAACAAGAGTCATTGTGCACTAACTTCCTATGCAGGATCTCTGTCCTCAAAGAGTTGTATTATAACTATGTCTAAGCACTTCTAAAAGATGTATCATTCTTGGGTGCTTCTTTAAATTTAATAAAGTTTCTAAAAAAAAAAAAAAGTTAAATTAACTTCAAGATGCAATGACTCTGAATAGCCTTGTCTCAACTGTTGAGGAACAGGTTTATTTTTATTTGTTTTTTCCTTCTGCTTGAAAATTGTTGAAATCTTTACTTAGTATTGAATTAGCCTTCTGTGTATAAAGTTAACTGAAAATGAATCTTAGTGGAGATGGGAATGGAAGATGGAGGAGAAGTGATGGGTGGGAGGGCAGATATGGTAGGAAGAATCACTATATTCCTAAAGTTGTATTTATGAAATGCATGAAGTTTGTATTCAAAAGAGAAAATAAAAAATTAAAAAATAAATAAATGGCCAACCCCCCAAAAATGCTATCTCAAAGACCAAAAAAAAAAAAAAAGGAGGATGGGAGGGAGGGAGGAAAGGAATATCATTATGTTCCTAGAATTATATCTACAAGCCACACTGAATATGTTAAAAACTAGTTAAAAATTAAAATTAATTTTTAATGTTATATACAAATATAAAAAAGAAAATAATTGCCTTCTCATGTGAGTTGCATTAATTTGTTGTCTTTTTTTTTATAATCATGGCCAAATCTATGGTCTAAACTCAGCCTCTGATTGAGGGAGTAATTCATCAATCCAGCATCTCTCAGCAAATGTTAGGGAATTTATTATGATTCCCTAGGGTCTTGTGGAAGGACTCTACTTTATAGCTACGCAAAATGTTATCCATGGACCAGTGACAATCCACAAACTATTTCATTATGGTTCTATGACAAGATAATTGCAGAATTTGAGAGTAAGCATTTAGATAGTCTTATAGCAATTTCACATTTCCCAGTTTATCCTGTTGTAACAGCATGGGTTTTGTTGCAGGTTCCCAACGAATCACATGGAATGCAGGCAGCCTACTGGTCACACATTACAGGAGTTCACAAAGTGTGACTTTTGAGGTTACTTTTTCAGCTGTCACCCATAAGCACTTAAGACTGAGAATGTGTAAAAACCACACATAAATGTAATCTTTTATTCTTATGAAGTCTTAATTTTAATCAAGCCTGTTAAAAATCTATTTTAACATCATTATCAATGTTAGAAAACTGAAATTAGTTTTAGCTACAATTTACAGATAGAAAACACTTTACTGACCAATTTCATCAGAAGACCAATCCATCCCGATTTCAACCTGAATGGTAATTAATGATGACAATATACAAGATTACAAAGAAACGGAAGCCAAAAAACTGCACTAGTTTTACTTGAATGTATGATCTGCAATTACTGAGTTCAGTTTTGTAGCCATAAATGATCCTTAAGTGCTAATACAGCAGTGTGGATGGTATCTGAAGAGATGTGTTGGCCAATGAATCAATGAAACCACTGAAACCTAAGGAATATTAACCTCCAAATCACAAGACGTAATTTAAAACCAAAATTATAATTATTTTAAAAGAGGATTAAGCAGTCACCATAAATAAATGTGTTTTGTGGGCTTCTTATAAAATAACATTTTGCATTACTGTATCTAATGACTCACATACATTTGCTGAAATATTCAGATACTGTATCCAAGACATCTGCTTGTGACCATTAAAACAATCCCATCAAAAAAGGCAGCCAAACTGCCTTTCCCAGCAAAAACACACAACAGTGGTACACAGAAACTCACAAAGCAAAGCTAATAATGTGATTTTCATTGCATCGAGCCAGATACACAAACGTTGCTAAACAGTCAATTCCTTTCAAACAAGTGCACTTTGAACATGATAATGATACAAAGGAAGTATTTGTTTGCTAAGTTTCATTTTCAAGCACACAATTAGTTATGTATGGTTATACAGAGGATATAGCATTAGAATTTTAGGAGTATACTCTGATGGAACAGCTACAATATCAGAATATTCTGGAACAGCTCTGCCACAGTGTAAATCAATGTACTGCTTCTTTCATCAAGAAAGTCTAGCTGCAAAACAAAACCAGAGATTTTAGCTGAACTAAAAACTGCATTTGGTTTGACTTATAACTTATACATAATCTAAGGCACTAAATTTGGCATCAGTCTTTTTATTTGGCTTAATATATTCTATCAGTAATACATGAATACTGAATAAACCTATTGTGTTTCTTCAAGATAACTAGCCTCCACATTCCAAAGCTATGAATTAGGCTGTCATGCTTATTTGTTTGGTAACTATGATATTTTTAAGAATCTTAATATTTCCATGCAAACAAAAGATGTGACATATTTTCAAAGGCAGATAAGATCAAAGGGAAAAACATTAGAGGGCTGGACAAACACAGCTTCTACATGAGAATGTTGATACTCTCATAACAACAATAATGATATTGAAGTAGGTGAAAATCTTAAAATCACACAGTTCCAAAGATATTACCATATAATTAGGAATCTTGTAGAAAGTTTGGAATTAACTTCCTATCCTAAGAATCTACTTGTTTAACTAATTTAACTAACTTTAAGGAATAAATTGTTCAAATCTGCTATTGCTGGGGGTGAAAGATGCATTTTGGAATCATGTATCAGCTCTGCACTTTGGTAAAATGTTTTCTTCTTAATGAACATTGTGAGATTCTTGATGTTACATAAAATTTCGTCTCCCATTAACACCAAGATAGCTCTGTAAGCCCCGATTCTCTAATGTGAATGTTACTGAGCAAACCCAAGAAACATCCTCCACACGAAAGGTATCGTCATCAATTTGACTAAAGTACATTAATTAACAAGCAAAAGTATACTTACTTATTGCATTAGAAACCTCAAATATGGATATATATGGCACTCATGAAAATTGTGCATTTAGGAGCCCGCACTGTGGCTTAGTGGGCTAAGCCACCACCTAAGGCTTTTGCATCCCACATGGGTGCTGGTTCGCATCCTGGCTGCTCCACTTCCAATCCAGCTCTCTGCTGTGGCCTGGGAAAGCAGTAGAAGATGGCCCAAGTCCCTTGGGCCGCTGCGCCTTCGTGAGAGACCTGGAAGAAACTCCTGACTCCTGGTTTCAGATTCACCCAGCTCTGGCTGGCCATTTAGGAAGTGAATCAGCAGATGAAAGACCTTTCTCTCTGTCTCTCTGTCTCTGTCTGTAATTCTCCCTATTAAATAAATTTTTAAAAAATATAATGTGCATTTAAGTGCTCAATATGGGAATTTGCTCCCTCTCGTAACTTCATTCATTTGTAAGTACAGAGAGATAAAACTTAAGAATACATAGTGATTGCCTAGGTTTATGGATTAGATATCGTTAATGTTTGTCTGTGCAAGGTAAAAATTAGCCACAACATTCTAAAGTTGTAAATTAGATAGTCTGTTTGCCTATGTGTTTGAAGCACAACATAGGTTATATAAGTATTTTCTTTTTCTTATATTTACTTTGATTATGTGCATTAAAATAAATTTTATGTTTGTAAAACCTAGTAATAAAGTTTTGCTTTTATATGTCTTTTTTCTGTTTTTCTAGGAATTTATTTATTTATTGTACCAAAGTACAGGACTGTGATAAATGGGGAAAAAAAAGAAACTTAGTCTTTCTTCAAAGATGATGTGACAAGCACTCATAGATTATTTCCAGGCCTCCATTTGGAACATTTATAAGCTATCCCCAAATCAATCAGGGGCTCTACTTTTCCTAAATGACCCCTGCCCAACCCGATCTTGACCTCTTGCCCACCTTAGGCACGCCACCCACGAAATCAAGATGAAGTAAATGCAGGCTGTATTGGTGACTAACCAAGGTCAAAAGCGCCGATGTCAGAGCCTGGGCTGGTGAAGTGAATGAGTGCTGAGGGAACAGGCACAAAGTGAGGAGGACACGATTATTGCTCAGCTTCCATTAATGTCCCCAAGCTGGAACATAGCCCAGGCTTTACAGAGCCTCACAGTTCTTTCAAACTAGAAATAGATCTTTTAAAACATGGAAATGCATACATTAAAAAAGTTAGTGGTGGGCATTTGGTGTAGCAGTTAAGACACTCCCAAGATGCCCACGTCCCATATAGCGGTACCTCATTTCATTCCCAGCTCCACATCTGATTCCAGCTTCCTTCTAATGAGCACTCTGGGAGGGAGCAGGCAGTGACTCCAGTGCGGGGCCCCTGCCATCTATGATGGGTACCCGGATGGAGCCCCAGCTTCTGTTTCAGCCAGGCCCAGCCCCTGTTCTTGCAGACATTTGGGGAGTGAACCACAGATGAACAATCTCTCTCTCCCACTGTCCCTCTCTCTACCTCTGAATTAAATCTCTGTCTCCTTTCAAATAAAATGATAATAATTTTAATATTAAAAAGTAATTCAAATTTTTACAAACTACAAAGCCAGTTAAAGAAAGTGCATCTATGGACCAGATTTGAACTATGAGCCGTTTGGGAACTACTGGAACTCCAAATGATGTAGGCAATGAATTCTTAAATTTTTAACCCAGATTCTTGTCTCCTGAAGAGATAGAAATACTAAGCAGAGACTGGCACATTGCAGAGAGAAATAAAGTTTATTTGGCAGTGGGGAATAAAGATACATCCACAAGCAAGGGTGGGGGGGCTGCCCTACACAGAGAAATAGACAATATGGGCCAAAGAGTTGCCCATGAACACGAGAGAATGGAAAAGCCCAACACAGTACCTGCGGTTAGGAAGTTCTGTCCAAGAATAGGAGGGCAGAAGGGTAGAAAATTACATTCAGTGCCAAAAATACAGGTGCAGTACCCCCAAGCAAGGTCCAAGGTGGAAATAGAGCTCTCTTGTCTCTCACCTCCTTTTATTTCCTATGTGCCCAGATCCTGGATACAACAGATGCATCCATGGGAAAGACGGGTGCTTTGATTGACAAGTAGGAGGGGCATGGGGCAGGGCAGCGGCTTGTGACTTCTGGTTCCACAGAACTAGCTAGCTGCCTGCCTATTTATACCAAATCGCAAGTGCTCGTGACAGTGAAAGTAAGACCAGCAAAGAGAAAGGCAAAGGATTTATTTCAAGACCAGCCTGTAGGTGAACTTTGGCAGACCCCTACCAGTGTTTTTTCCATGGATGGAAGGAAAACAGCTGCTGACGTCATCCAAGTCTACAGGAGCATTCTGTTGCCTGGATCTAGCCTGAGGCCCCATCACAACAGGCCTCAGAATACCAAAGTGAGCATGAACAGACTCCATATGGAGAACCCACACAGGAAATATTCCATTGGATGGCCTATGACTGTGGACTCCTTGGTGAAGAAAGCATACAAACAGGTCACGGAGAAAAAAGGAGAGAAGCTCTGAGGGAGGAAAGGAAACGCCATCTTTTCCCCCCAAACCCAGCTGGAAGGAGGGTTTAGCATAGGCAACTCAGAGAAACTGATGCTTGTTTATTTGTTTTTTAAGAGTTTTTATTTATTTATCCGAAAGGCAGAGAGAGAGAGAGAGACAGAGACAGAGACAGAGAGCTAGCGATCTTCCATCCTCTGGTTCACTTCCCAAATGGCCTCAATGGCTGAAGCTGGGCTGGTCAGAAGCCAGGAGCTTCTTCCAGGTCTCCCACATGGTGTGTGGCAAGGGCCCTAGGCACCTGGGCCATCTGCTGCTGCTTTCCCAGGCACATTAGCAGGGAGCTGAATCAGAACTGGAGCAGCTGGGACTCAAACTGGTGCCCATATGCAATGCCCATGCTGCAGGTGGCAGCTTTATACACTATGCCACAACACTGGCCCTGATGTTTTCTTTTTTAATACTTTATTTATTTATTTATTTGAGAGGTAGAGTTAAAGATAAAGTGGGAGAAACAGAGAGAGAGGTCTTCCATCCACTGGTTCGCTCCCCAAATGTCCGCAAAGGCCAGAGCTGGGTCAATCCGAAGCCAGGTGCTTACTACTGGTCTCCCACGTAGGTGCAGGGGCCCAAGCATTTGGGCCATCTTCTACTGCTTTTGTGGGCCGCAGGAGGTAGCTGAATCAGAAGAGGAGCAGCCGGGACACAAACTGGTGCCCACACAGGATGCCGACCCTGCAGGCAGAGGTTTAGCTCACTATGCTACAGTGCCAGCCCCAGATGTTTGTTCTTGACAGTGGGAGTTTGATTCCTGCAGGAGACAGCTAAGCCACATGATAGATTGTGCCATGTTGAGATAGTACTGTACTCAGTTGGGCAGGCCAATGGATGCATGAGTGTTTCATGCCATACACATATCAGCTCTGTGCCCATAATCATTCTCAGAAATAGGAGAAGACCAAGGCGTACTTGCCCTCCAGGGATGTCCTCTGACTTTACCAGCTGATATTTATAAAAGAGTTTACAGTGCTTATATAAGTACTGAATTGCATTATTCTCCCACAGAGCTTTCATGGACAAGATAAAAGATAGGGATTCTCTCTTTGCCTACCAGAGCCTTTCCCAGCCCTTTCTCCTTTTGTCTGCCCCATCTATAAACTATAAGGTATCTGCCCTGAGATCCTAGAGATAGCCTTTCCCATTAGGACCCATTATTATTCATCTTCTATGGAAAGAACTCACTTTAGGTCCAAATCCCCTACAAGCTAAGGGAGTGACCCGTCAAACCTAGCACAGTGTGGCAATGATCTCATTATCTAGTGGTGGTGTCATTTAAAGAAATGCTTCATTCACTACAGGGACAGAGAGGTCTGGGATAGAGGCTGTGGTTTGCATTTGAGTGGGGCTCTTACTGCCTGCAACAATGACTCGTAATTCTGCCTTTCCTTTTCCCACCCAGTACCTCCCAATTCTGTATCCACACGATCTCTAAAACCCCATGCAAAACAATAGAGCCCTCAATTTAGAAACTGATTCTGGTTACAGGGAGCTAAGCCAACATCTAAACACCCCCTGACTTTTCACAGCACTTACTCCTTGTGTCATGGTTTGGCACTTGAGTATATTCAATTTAGCATGTAATTATATCCCTGCTCTCTCATCTTTTTCTTAGGTTGCTTGTTTTGTTCTAATAACA
Source organism: Oryctolagus cuniculus (assembly GCF_051225735.1). Lineage (NCBI taxonomy): Eukaryota > Metazoa > Chordata > Mammalia > Lagomorpha > Leporidae > Oryctolagus > Oryctolagus cuniculus. Next base: position 62,437,532 of record NC_142878.1, read on the forward strand.
TAGTAAATCCATGGACAGCAGGGACCACATGCCTCGCACAGTGTTGGGCCTAACAACAGACATGCAATAAACACCCATTGAGCTGAAAGGAGTGGAATGAGCTCCAGATTCACCTTCCAATCTGCCATGCGGTTGATAGAAGAAAAAGACAAAATCAACATCACATTCAGCTTTTCCTGTCTCTTCGATGCTGGGAAAGTCATGAGCTTCCTCACTGGTATTCTGATGGGAAAGGCATGGTATTCCTGAGGCTTCAGCGTGGGCACATCCTGAGGGAGCGTCTTCTAATGGTGTGAGGCTGGGTGTATAGTGACCATGACTCATTGTCAAGTCTATGTGGGGACCCCGGCTGGCTCTAAACTCATGTGAAAACTATTTCCACTGCATACTGCTCCTTCCCACACTGAACCTTCCTGGGCCACCCTCTTTCCATAAGCATCTGTACCACGCCCTGAATCTCACTGCTAAGTGTGGTCCTCGGACAATCAGCATCAGTACCACCAGAGGGCCTATTAGATATGCAGAAAGCTGTACTGCATCTCAGATTTAATGAATCAAAGTTGTACTGCATCTCAGATTCAATGAATAAGACAAATCACCAGGTGAGTCAATGAACAGTAAACCCAGAGAAACTCTTGTCAACCATGTTCCTTAAGAAGACAGATGCTCTTAGTTAAAGCTGCATAACAATCCAGAATATTCTGGACACTTCTCCTGGGCTCTACATGATGTTTTCTTCCCCAAGAGGAGAAGTTCCACAAAGCAACAATAGCTCAAGTTATCTCCAAGCCACCAACAGGCACAGCGCTCAAAAGAAACTAGACCAGAAAAAAAAAAAAAAAAAAAAAAAAAAAAACAGAAGGCAGGCAGCTGCCAGTAGGAGTTGAAATGAACAGTGAAAACCTCTCCAAATGGCCTGATCTGTCACTCTGTCTGCTGCCACATGTGTAGCAGAATCCTTAGCTCAATGTTCACCTTGCATGCTGCAATGGGCCCTACAGCAGGTTCAGGATGCAGTCCAATGAAAGTCCAAAACCTTGACAAGCAACACATGGTGGCTCACAGTCTGGAAAAATGTGTAGAAGTCAGTACAGTGGTTCCAGTTTCTTGGCACAAACTCTGATGCTCAGGTTTGGACAAAACTATTAAAGTCTGATGCCATGTAGCATTTGTTTTCCCCTCCCCTCACACCTGGGAAAACTGTACAATTTCAAGGTCCAGTTCCAGTCTTCTTCCTTCCCTGATCTCTCCAAACTACCCAGGAAAAATCCACTAATACAATGGCGCTCAACAATTTCATGGAGATTTTTCCTCGACAAGGCTGTAAATTCCTGGAGTGAGGAATTCACATCTTAGATTATATTGCACACCCAATCCATTCCCCTGTATATTACAGACTTATTAATCACTCACTATGTGCTCAAAGGTCCTCACACACTCTGAACTGGCGTGACCAGCTGACAAATCCTCTTTTGGAAAGGACTTTGGCGCACCCCATTAGCTTGGATTCTCCTCTTACTTCCTAAGAGCTCAGCACCCTCCATACCTACATTATTCCAGCGTGGCTGTGAACTGGGTGGGCTCCGTCATCCCTGCAGAAGTTCTTCGGGAAAAGCCCCAGAGACACCTAAATTTCAGAGCTATATGGAGAATGCAGGTGTTGGGCTAAGAGAAGGTCCTCAGAGTGACAAATGGCAAGGGATGCTTACCCCAGGGAACCAGACCAAACAATCCATTACTTTTCTGTGCCTCCTGTAGAGTACTGAGTTATTATATCACAATAAGATTGACAAGGGAGGATTGGGAGAAAATGACACTCATGATAATAATTGAAGATATTATTGTTATAAAACAAATCATAGTTCTAAGCTCTACTGGGAAAATAGCTGTACATCATAGTCCCTGGTCTGTGGTACCGTGACTGGAAGAAGACAACAGGAGACAATGACCACAGGCATTGAATTAATGTTGCCTCCAGGAATATTATTAAAGTCCAAAGAGATAAAGCTTTTGTTACCAAGAGTATCTGTTTTACTAGATCATCAGGTATCCTTCCAATATTTGTGCTATCTCTCCCAAAGTAGATGAACTTAGCTTTATATAGACAAGATTTTAAAAATAAAATCACTGGGGGTCCGGCGCTGTGGTGCAGCAGATTAAAGCCCTGGTCTGAGGCACTGGTTCTAGTCCCAGCTGCTCCTCTTCCAATCCAGCTCTGCTATGGCCTGGAATAGCAGTAGAAGATGGCCCAAGTCCTTGGGCCCCTGCACCCACGTGGGAGACCTTGAGGAAGCTCCTGGCTCCTGGCTTTGAATCAGCACATCTCCGGCCATTGCAGCCATCTGGGAAGTGAACTAGCAGATGGAAGACCTCTCTCTCTGTCTCTATCTCTCTCTGTAACTCTGTCTTTCAAATAAATAAAATAAATCTTAAAAAAAAAGTCATTGGGGTTGGTGTTTGGCCCAGAAGTTAAGACACTGGCTAAATTGTCCATGTCTCACATTGGAGTACCTGGGTTTGATACCTGGCTCTGGCTCTTGACTCCAGCTTCCTGCTACCTCCAGACCTTAGAAGGTAGCAATGATGGCTCAAGTGATGGGTTCCTGTCACCCATACAGGAAATCTGAATTTAGTTCCTGGATCCCATTCTGGCCAACCCAAACCAATATGCGCATTTGGAGACCGAATCAGTGCATGGGAGCTCTCACTTTCTCTCTTCCTTCCTCTCACTCTGTGTGTGTGTGTATATAGGTGTGTGTGGTCCTCTATGTATATCAGGTAAATTAATTAGATAATTAATTTTGAAACTCATTAAATAACTTTAAATACACAACCACTGAAGAATGTGGGCAGGGATGGAGAATGCCATCCATGACTCTCCACTGCCATGTTGGGCATGAAGAAGTTAGAGCCTGCTTCTCAGGGGTGTTGAGGTTCACAGGCCCAGGGAACACTGCTCACCGTAAAGTCTCCAGAATAGAGTCCCTTGGCTCTGGCAGTGCACAATCCACATCCTATGTATAGATCCCCTTCTATTTCAAATGATCATTTCTCATTTCCAGTGCATTCAGAAACATAGCTGGCAGGCTTGTACACAGGGAATCTTGGAACAGGTATTGAATCTCAAAACAAACAGATTTAAATGCTCTTCTTTTACAATGTGAATATATCTTTTAAGATTTTATCTATTTATTTGAGCAGTAGAGTTACAGACAGAGAGAGGGAGAGACAGAGAGAAAAGTCTTCCATCCGCTGTTTCACTCCCCAGATGGCCCCAATGTCTGGAGCTGGGTCGATCCAAAGCCAGAAGCCAGGAGCTTTTTCTAGGTATCCTGTATGGGTACAGGGGTCCAAGCACTTGAGCTATCTTCCACTGCCTTCTCAGGCCACAGCAGAAAGCTGGGTTGGAAGAGGAGGAGCTGGGACTTGAACTGGTGCCCATATGGGATGCCAGTGCTGCAGGTGGAGGCTTAGCCCACTATGCCACAGCGCCAGCCCCATGAATGTATCTTATACAAGTAGGGACCCTCAGGAATTATTAAACCCTTGTCTCAAGAAGAGGATTTTATGCTTATTAAAATAACTGTGCATCTTTCCTTTACAAAACAAGGAAAATAATACTCTATCCAATTCAAAATAATCCTAAAAGGAAATTGTTTGACATATTCTTGTATCTTCCCTTTCTTGTGCTAGATAATACTTCTTGAATGCTGACACCCTCTCCCATACCATCCTCCATTAAAATTAGAGAAGAGCTCAATGGAGCCTAGGTTTTGAGAATCCCAGTAACTGGTCGTGGTTCTCATCTTGCCCACAAGCACTTTGTTAGACACTGGAGCCTTAAAACGCATTCTCCCTCCTCCACTCATTTCTCATTAAAAGGAGAACACCCAGCCACTGACTTGTGAAAGTCTGTGATCTAACACATATTTGTAGCAAATATTTGCTGACTTTTCATCAACTTTCTCTCCATGGCCTAATTAATGATAGCCACACCTGTTACTCAGACTGAAGAAATGAATGAAGTAGCCTTGTGTAGAGGCAGTCAATGCCATCTCAAAAAGCAAGAAGAGGGAATCTAAATTTCTGAAAGAAGTTGGAAAATATCATGATTGCTATGAAAAAGGGAGTGAAAGATTTACTACTTTCCTTTTTCCCTTTCAAAAGAACTCAATGGTCATCATGTGCTTAAATGAGAACAAAGACTCCTGGGGAAGAGGTAAAGGTAAATATTTGAAATAACGTGTCACTGCTTTTCACATAATAGGGCTGCAGTCTTTGAAATCTGACAACCTTCGTATCTACAGGTTGGTTGGTTGGTTCTTATTTGCTCTTGGGAGGCAAGTCTCTTTTCAGCAGTCAGCCACCAAAGCATTCGGCAAATACAAGGGCACTGCAGGGCACTCTGCCAGCATGACCTCAGAAATATTTACACACAGCAGTCCAGACTATGATATAATTCAGTTTCTATACTGCTATACTTTCTGCCAGTTAATATCCCAATGTTTCCCTCAAGGGTGTGGTAAGTGTTGGTTTAAGATAGAAAAAGTGAAGACAAATATTAGTGAGCTACATAAAGGTACGACTTTCCATGAGAGCATTGTTTCTCCGCACCGATACCTGGAACGCATCACCAGGGATGCTGACTTCATTGGTGGTAAGTGCAGCTTGGGCAACGGGATTTGCTGACAGCCCCCTCTCCACGGAGAAGCTGTTACTGAGAAGCGAGAAGCTATGATTGAGAAAGGTTGTTAGAGAATTACCAGAATGGTTGAAGTCCTATTTGGAATATGACTAAAACTGACCTGATGAACACCATGCATTGCATTAAAAGCTGGACCTGCAGAGGCATGAGGAGGGAAATACATTATAAAGGGATAAATAACTGAAGAAGAAATGCCCTTACACCCCAGGCTGGAATCTAGAGCAGGAGGAAAAAACACACAGGCAACAACAAAAAAGTGAAGCTTTCTTGTACAGCCCTGGAGGCCCAGGGTCAGGAGAGACGATCAGGGGCCAAATGGAGCTTGCCAGCAGATCACGGATCATGAGTCAGGTTGCTGGGCAGCTCTGCACGGAGGCAACACTTGGGAATCACTTTTACTCCTCCCTTCCTCCCCTGCCCCTTTGACCCGGGGGTACAGTCCTGAGACATGCCAGGCTTCCAGTGCGAGGTCCCTCTGCTGTGGGAGATATCCACACTGAGGGCCTGTGGCACTCAGATCCGTTGCCAGAGCCTGGATAAAGGTGAGCAGGGAGCTGCAAGTTGACGGAGGGATGTCAGGGTCACCTCCCGGTAAGCAGCCTCAGCTTCCTGGGGCTTAGGAGTACCCTTTCCTCTTCCGTCCCCTTAGGGACAGGGCCTCCAGAGGTCCCTAAACTCCTTTCCTCACACAGGCGGGCAGGGCTGGGCTCTACCCACATGACTATGGTGGAAAAGCGATGAGTCCTCTATGCTGACCGCTTATCCTCACTTCTTATGGAAGGAAAGAGCTTGGATTCCAGTGAAAGGCAGTTGAAGTCCTAGGAAAAGTTTGAGAGCATAGAAGCAGAGGAGGGAAAAGGCAACTTCTTTGTGTTCCTAACATCATAAAGAAAGAAGACAGCAAGGAGCAGGGCACTGCTGTGGAATAGACACCTGTAGGAGCACACCAACTATCACTAAAGGAAGAATCAAAGGAAGTGTTGCTATTAACGGTCTTCTAGGATCTCAAGGTTTTCTGGGATAGGTAACAAATTGACAAAGGTGTGCGTGTTTGTGTGTGTGCATGTGTGCGTGTGTGTGAATACTTTACCACTGACACTTAATGCCCAGGACATAATTAAGATATATAGGCGGCCGGCGCCGCGGCTCACTAGGCTAATCCTCCGCCTAGCGGCGCCGGCACACCGGGTTCTAGTCCCGGTCAGGGCGCCGGATTCTGTCCCGGTTGCCCCTCTTCCAGGCCAGCTCTCTGCTGTGGCCCGGGAGTGCAGTGGAGGATGGCCCAGGTGCTTGGGCCCTGCACCCCATGGGAGACCAGGAAAAGCACCTGGCTCCTGGCTCCTGCCATCGGATCAGCGCGGTGCACCGGCCGCAGCGCGCAGGCCGCGGCGGCCATTGGAGGGTGAACCAACGGCAAAGGAAGACCTTTCTCTCTGTCTCTCTCTCTCACTGTCCACTCTGCCTGTCAAAAAAAAAAAAAAAAAAAAAAAAAAAAAGATATATAGGCATTCGGAGCTGGCTGAAAAGCTCATGAGAGTATTTCAGGCATGGAAAGCCAAGACACTCTGGCAAAAGATCTCTGCGAGTGAGATCCCAGTGGAAAGAACAGGCCATCAAAGAAGGAGGTACCTTTCTCTGAAGGGAGGAGAGAACCTCCACTTTGACTATGAGCTTGTCTAAACAAGATAAGAATCAGAGAACTCAGAGGGCTTCCATAGCCTTGGAAACTCATGACTGGAGCATAGGGAGATTACTGATGCCATAGACAGGAGTGTCAATTGGTAAAGTCAACAACAGGAGTCACTGTGCACTTACTCCTCATGTAGGATCTCTATCCTTAATGTGCTGTACATTGAGATTTAATGCTATAACGAGTACTCAAACAATATATTTCACTTTGTGTTTCTATAGGGGTGCAAACTGTTGAAATCCTTACTTAATGCATACTAAACTGATCCTCTGTAAAAAAAAAAAAAAAAAAAAGAAATTATCAATTCCCAACTTGACTCTCACTGGGATTAAACATGACAATAGGTCTGCTCTGATTTCATCATCATTTTAAAAAATCATCTATTATTTTTCACTTTATGTTTCTGTGTGGGAGCAAACTGTTGAAATCCATACTTAATGTATACTAAGCTGATCTTCTGTATATTAAGATAATCGAAAATGAATCTTGATGTGAATGGAAGGGGAGAGGGAGTGGGAAAGGGGAGGGTTGTGGGTGGGAGGAACGGTACGGGGGGAAAGCCATTGTAATCCATAAGTCGTACTTTGGAAATTTATATGCATTAAATAAAAGTTTAAAAAAAAAAAAAAAGAAAACCAAAAAAAAAAAAAAAAAAAGATATATTGTCATACACATGCACAGACATGCACAAGCATACACGTGTGTAACTGTGTGGTAGTCACCAGAAGAACTACTGGAGAATAAAGCAAAATGGTAAAGGTAAAGATAAAAAGGTCAAGAGAAGATATAAAATAGAACACAGACATGTATTTAGCCTAAGTGGTTAAGACATCTACATCCCACATCAGAATGCTGAGTTTAGTGTCTGGCTCCAGATCCTGGCTCCAATTTCTCACCAATGCAAACCCTGGGAGGAGTTTCTGCCACTGACATAGGAGACTTGAATTGAGTTCCTGGATCCTGGTTTCAGCCTCAGCTGATGGGGAGTGAACCACCGGATGAGAGCTCTCTTGTGCTCACTGGTACGCGCGCTCTCTCTCTGTCTTATAGCTCCCTGACTCTCAAATAAAAGTACATAAAATAACATAAAATAGAACATCTCTCTCTCTCTCTCTTTCTATATATATATATATATATATACACACACACACACATACATATGGTGGATTTATATTCAGATTATAGAAAGATTCCTACATTAAGCATTTTTGAAAAAGACAAAAAATAAAAATGACAAAAGATTTGAATATATATATATATATTCTCAGAATTGTTTATCATCAAAGAAATGCAAATTAAAACCACAATGAGATACCTCTACACACCCACAATAATGGTTAAAATTAAAAAGCTTAAAAGTTCAAAACATTACTTAAGATCCCGCAATTCCTTTCCTCGGTATTTGCCCAAAGTGAATGAAAACACATGTCTACCAAGTAGTGTGTATAAAAATGTTGCTGCAACTTCATCCATGACAGCCAAAACCTGAAAGCAACATGATGCTCATCAACGGGAAAACACATGAATAAGTCGTGATGCGGTGATACGATAGAATACGACTCAACCTCCCCCCCAAATTAGCAAACTACTGATACCGGCAAGACCACAGACAAACCTGAAAGACAGAATGTTGAAGGCAGTGTGAGGAAGCCAGGTGTGAAAGAGTCTATGATGTAAGATCCTATTGATGCGAGTTTCAAGAATAGACAAGTAGACAAAGCTAATTTGGGGGTATAAAATCAGAGCAGAGGGGCAGGCACGGTAGGACAGCAGGTGGACCACACTCGGGATACTCACACCCAATATCAGAGTGACAGCTGGATCACTGGTGTCCCTGCTTTCAATCCAATGCCCTAATAATGAGCCCAGGAAGCAGCTGCTTATGGCTCAAGTGCTTAGGAGACCAGGACGGAGTTCTTCAGTCTTGGCTTTGGCATGGCCCAGACCTGGCTGTTGAAGCCACTTGGGGAACAAACCAAACAGAAAAATTGCTCCCTCTGCCTCTTCCTCTCCTTCACTCTGCCTTTTAAATAAATTTGGGGGTGAGGCCAGGCGTTCAGTTGGGAAGGGATATGAGGCAATTGTCTAGGCTGGTTGGAAATGTTCTATGGAAATGTTTTATGCCTTAATTAGAATGCTTAACTTTGTCAAAAATTGAGGCCAGTATTACAGCATGGCAGGTAAAGCTGTCGCCTACAACACTGGCACTCAGTTCAATTTCTGGCTGCTCCACTTCCGATTCAGCTCCCTGCTAATTGTCTAGGAAAAGAAGCAAATGGTTCAAGTGCTTGGGCCCCTGCACTCACATGAGAGACCTGGAGGAAGCTCCTGGCTCCTGGCTTTGGCCTGGTCCTACCCTGGCTGCTACAGCCACTGGGAGTGAACCAACAAATGGAAGATCTCTTCACCACCTCAACCCCGTAACTCTTTCAAATAACTAAATATTTTTAAAAATAAATTTTCCAGGCCAGCGCTGCGGCTCAATAGGCTAATCCTCCACCTGCGGCACCAGTACTCCAGGTTCTAATCCTGGTTGGGGCGCCGATTCTGTCCCGGTTGCTCCTCTTCCAGTCCAGCTCTCTGCTGTGGCCAGGGAGTGCAGTGGAGGATGGCCCAAGTGCTTGGGCCCTGCACCCCATGGGAGACCAGGAGGAAGCACCTGGCTCCTGGCTTCGGATTGGCGCAGCGCACAGGCCGTGGCGGCCATTTGGGGGGTGAACCAATGGAAGGAAGTCCTTTCTCTCTGTCTCTCACTGTCTAACTCTGCCTGTCAACAAAGAAATTTTTTTCCCAAAAATTCAGGTTTGTGTATTTCATTGTATTACATTTAGGTATTATAATGTTTTGCATCTCAAAGAAATTTTTTTTTTACAAAAATCCTCTCACTTTTCTGTTCAGCTATTGAAATTCTAGTGGGGTTTCTTCATGATTGAAAATGATTTTAAAAACTACAGCTATTCAAATGACTAATAAATCAGCCAAGAATTCAGAATAACTTAAGTTCTGTGAAGGAATTGAGACAATCTTTGTTTTGCTGATATGCTATGGACTCAGGGACCAGAATGAAGTGACAAGTATAGTCACATTTAAGGAGGAATGACAACAATTCCTGAGTTTTCAGAATAAATTCAGAGCTCTAGGTAAGAGGCTGATGGAGACAAGTGCAGGCAATCTGGGCACGTGAAGGGAGCCTCTACTGGCATACTCTGTTCCTGCAGCCAGCCTCCAGCCCAGGCGTCTGTGGCAGCAGTGTATTCTAAAACGTAATGTGAAAGAACTTTGGAATTCTGGACAAAAAATTTTCACTTAAAAAAGTGAATGATTGGGGCCGGCGCCGCGGCTCACTAGGCTAATCCTCCACCTGCAGCGCCAGCACTCCGGGCTCTAGTCCCGGTCAGGGCGCCGGATTCTGTCCCGGTTGTCCCTCTTCCAGTCCAGCTCTCTGCTGTGGCCCGGGAGTGCAGTGGAGGATGGCCCAAGTGCTTGGGCACTGCACCCCATGGGAGACCAGGAGGAAGCACCTGGCTCCTGCCATCGGATCAACGCGGTGGGCTGGCCGCAGCGTGCCAGCAGCTGCGGCCATTGGAGGGTGAACCAACAGCAAAGGAGGACCTTTCTCTCTGTCTCTTTCTCTCACTATCCACTCTGCCTGTCAAAAAAAAAGTGAATGATTGGGGTAGAAGTTAAGCAAATTTATGAATAATATGGACTAAAAATCTGATATGTGGAGGCTTAAATCCTAGCTCTGTGGTCCAGAGGTTGCCTAGCAGGTAGGAATGTTGATAAGAGAACCCCTGGCCCATGTTGGAGTGCCTGGGTGGATACCTGGCTCTGTCTCTCACTCTAGTTTCCTCCTAATTCTGGGAGCAGCAGGTGATGGATAAACTAGTTGGGTCCATGCCACTGAACAGGGGACCTGAATTAAGTTCCCAGCTCCCAGTTGTGGCCTGGTCCTGCCCCAGACCTTGTGAGCTTTGGGGGAATGAACCAATGATGAGAGCAAGTTCTCTCTTTCTCCCTACTCAAATAAGAACACATTTTAAAAAATAATCCTTAGCTCTACCTTGTAGCTGTGTGACCCTATGCAAATTTCTCAACCTAGCTAGGTTTTGAAATGGGAGCAGTGATAACAATTTCTCACAAGGATGTTGCAAAGACTAAATGTGAAGATATATCTACGGTACTTGGCGAAACTACTGGTAGATAATAATGTTTTGGTAAATGGTAGCCCTTATTTATGACATTATATTTCAATTCTCAGAAATGAAAAGGAAGTTAGGGATACAATTTTATCAATGTAACCAATGTCTTTATCCCAAAGAATTTTTTAACTGACTGTGCTTTCTGTGTCACATACTTATAGCAGTCAAATGTTTAGACAAGAAAATCATTCCAAGTCCATGTGATAAAAGTATCCTCTTATAATTTATAACAGATCTTTTTCTTAATTAGGGACTATTCTCTGACACCTTCACAAGCCTGTTGACTGAAATGCCCCATCCAAAGGAGCTGGTCATGAGAAGCAGGGAATGGCAGGTACTACAGGGAAGTCTGGTGGGCAGCTACCCCTCACCTCTGTGGTTTGTTTGGAGATGCAATTAGCTGCAGTTAGTTCTTTCAAAGCAAGGAGAGTCCTAGGGATCTTTGATGAAGCCTGGTTCATTCCCTGGAATATGGGAATTCCCTGGCTCACGTGGCAGCCATTGGATGTGACCCGCCCTTGGGAGGGGGCGTGACCCTGGCATGGCAGCACCCATGGCCAAGAGCAATTCCTGGTGAGCATCAGCTGAGAGCCACAGCTGTGACACTCCCAGCACCCGGGCAGTGAATGCTCAGTTCTGAGGTGAGATGTGCAGGCTCACAGCCCGGCCACGCCCCGGAATCTGAGCCTCTCCCTGAGACTGACACTGGCTCAATGGCTGGATTGCCAAAGCTGTTGACTTACATAGAAAACCTAGTTGTTCTAAAGTATCTTTTGTTTCTGTTCTTGTTACAGTAGTTAGCTTGTCTGAGATTCCCTGGAAGATTGGAATTTCTACTCCCTAAACAATGTCAGTCTTTATACATGGATCAATAGTACTGTTTAGAATGATCAGAAGGGCAATTCCATATCTGAAAATGTATTTATGCATCCAGAGAGGATCCATAGTTTGCTTCTTCTTGTTTGATATTGACTGGTTAAGACTCCCTAAATTGAGAAACTATGATCCCAGATTTTGGATTTTTAAATTAAAGCACTATTGGGGGGCCGGCCCCCTGGCTCACTTGGTTAATCCTCTCCCTGTGGCGCCGGCATTGCATGTGGGTGCCGGGTTCTAGTCCCAGTTGCTCCTCTTCCCATCCAGCTCTCTGCTGTGGCCCGGGAGGGCAGTGGGAGGATGGCCCAAGTGCTTGGGCCTCTGCACCTGCATGGGAGACCAGGAGAAGCACCTTGCTCCTGGCTTCAGATCGGTGCAGCGCCGGTGATAGTGGCCACTTGGGGAGCGAACCAACGGAAGGAAGATCTTTCTCTCTGTCTCTCTCTCACTGTCTATAACTGTACCTGGCAAATAAATAAATAATAATTTAAAAATTAAAGCACTATTTGTTGATACAGCTGAGAGTGATTGTGTGTGTGAGAGAGAGAAAGAGTGGGTTGAATTTACTGCCATCATGGGCAAAATATACTAGTTTCTGCTCCTGCACTAAAATTTAACAAATCCATCTTTCTGTAATCCTGAAGGCATAGGGTCATGTGGAGCCAGTGGAAGCAAGCCTGTGAAGGTGGTTAACTGGATCCTCGGCCAGAGGGTGTCCGGCACAGCTTGTCCATCTCTGGTATGTAGCAGAAGCGCCCAAGCAGGAAGGCAGAGGGTTGTTTTGTCCCAGAGAACAGTTGCTGTGGAATTTCTGTGGTTAGATATTTGGGGGAGAACTGATAAAGTGAAGAAATAGGAAGGGCAAGGTAAAGAAATAAGGAAAAAATAGATTACCTAGAGAGAGATGGAGAGAGCTAAAGAATGAAATTTACTGCCACCATGGGAAAAACATACTAGTTTCTGCTCCTGCACTAAAATTTAACAAATCTATCTTTCTGTAATGCATTTTCCCTCTTCTTTGGTCAACAATATCCAGATAAATTTTAACGCAGATGAAGAAAAGGGGAAGTGGCATAGAACTATTCCTCTTATTATTATAGTCTCTGCCCCACATGTAATCAGAATTTGATGAGATGTGAAAATAAGGGTGGTTGGCCAGCGCCATGGCTCAATAGGCTAATCCTCCACCTGCGGCACCGGCACACCGGGTTCTAGTCCCAGTCAGGACACTGGATTCTGTCCCGGTTGCTCCTCTTCCAGTCCAGCTCTCTGCTGTGGCCAGGGAGTGCAGTGGAGGATGGCCCAAGTCCTTGGGCCCTGCACCCACATGGGAGACCAGGAGGAAGCACCTGGCTCCTGGCTTCAGATCAGCCCAGTGTGCTGGCCGCGGCAGCCGTTGGAGGGTGAACCAACGGCAAAGGAAGACCTTTCTCTCTGTCTCTCTCTCTCACTGTCCACTCTGCCTGTCAAAAAAAAAAAAAAGAAGAAGGGTGGTGATGGTGGTGATGGTGGTGGTGAAAGTAGAAGAGGAGGAAAACAGGAGGAGGAAATGAGGGAGATTAACAACGAGAACCCCAGTCAGTGTAGGAAACAGGGGATGCCTGTCCCATAACTCCATAAACTTGCTCCCCATGGCCTTCTCTACTGGAAAAGTTCCTAAACTTTGCAGATCTCTGCTGAAAAACTGAAGAAATGAATACTGGAAGGGAAAGTATCAGGTTTAGTAAAAAGAACATGATGCCTGGAGACAGGTTTGTTTCAAGTCACATCTTGGTAAGATATCACCTGCTTTGTTTTGGTTCTCTCTTCACTCTCCTCAAGCCTTCTCTATGCAATGGAGCCCTGAGAATCCATCAATAGGAATGACAGTGCTACACCAACATAATACCAAATTGTGTTTGAAACAATGTATTTTTGTGGTCAGTTCTTCAAACCAAGACAAAAATCCAGAAACTCTGTACGCAGTTTTGTTGTATACCACTTAAAAGGGGCATTTTAAATTTTTCCATCTCTGAGTTAGTGAAATTATGCTACTAGCTTAAACACTAAGAAATGATGAACAGGCAAACTTTGCACTTCGCGGAATGCAGGCACTATCCTTACATTTTATATCAATAAAACCCAACCTCATTTGGAAACCACAGTAAAATACATAATCATTTTATTTTTAAGATTGATTTTATTTAATTGAAAGGCAGAGTGGAGAGAGAGGGGAGAGAGACAGAGAGAGAGAGAGATCTTGTGTCTGCTGGTTCACTCCCCAAATGGCCGCAATAGCCAGGGCTGAGCCAGATCAAAGCCAGGAGCTTCATGTGGGTCTCACACATGGGTGCCCAAGCACTTGGATCATCTTCTGCTGCTTCCCCAGGCACATTAGCAGAGAGCTGGATCAGAAGTGGAGCAGCCAGGACTCAAACTGGCACATACATGGGATGCTGTTGAGACAGGTGGTGGCTTAACCTGCTTTGCCACAATGGCAACCCCAAGCTTTCACTTTAAAAAATATAACATCTTGGCCGGCGCCGCGGCTCAATAGGTTAATCCTCTGCCTGCGGTGCCGGCACACCAGGTTCTAGTCCTAGTCAGGGTGCTGGATTCTGTCCCGGTTGATTTTCTTCCAGTCCAGCTCTCTGCTGTGGCCCAGGAGGGCAGTGGAGGATGGCCCAAGTCCTTAGGCCCTGCACCTGCATGGGAGACCAGGAGAAACACCTGGCTCCTGGCTTCAGATCAGCGCAGTGCGCCAGCTGCAGCACACTGGCCACAGGGGCCATTGAGGGGTGAACCAATGGAAAAAGGAAGACCTTTCTCTCTGTCTCTCTCTCTCTCTCACTGTCCACTCTGCCTTTCAAATATCTATATATATATAACATCTTAATGCTCCTAATGATAACTGTGAAAATACAGGATACTATTATCCTCCACCTAAACTACTTTTGAATCACCACAAAAAGATCAGCTTTTGTCATTGCGACAAATGTACATGATTATTTCAACTGCTTCATAATTGGTCAACTTCCATGAACTGTAAGATCCTATTTCTGACTACCTGAGATATCTAGGATTTTATTGTTGTCATTGATCTCTAGCGAGAAACTGAATCCAAACAGGTAGACAGAACCCCATTTTCACTTGTCTTTCAACTGCATTTTCCCCTTTGTTGGACTTTGAACATCCCCGTGGGAAGTAAACAGTTTCTCTCTGCGTCCAGGAGTACATAGACACATATGTCCTAAACTCCTCCATCTCACTCTTTGCTTATGCACTCACTGCTTCTCCCAGATCCAGAATGCAGTACTCACGTGCTGACGTAGAAAATGGTTAATCCAGAAACTGTCTCAGTCTTCCCACCCTTCCCTTGATTCACTGGATATTTTTGGAAGACCTTTAGGAGGTTGTGTCTCCACAAAGACAACATCCAGATGATGAATATTATCAGAATGAAAAAGGAAAAAGTATTGCTCACATGGATTCATTGTAAAACAAGAAGGACATCTGGATACCATAAGGTCAATTTCTCACTTGCCGAAAAAATGTCTCTTGGTTTTTCTGTTGCAGAAGCATAAACCAACACATGCTGTTAAAGGCCATTTACACGTAAGAGCAACATTCTCTTTTCTAGATCTACGCCTGGCTTGTGTTTTAAGTGAAATGTTAACAAGAACTGAAGGTTTGGTATACTCACTGCAGAAAATTCAGAGAAATAGTAAGTCATGGGCACTATATTTTTAAACTCATACCATACAATCTTTTCAACACTTTTTAGAAAGATTTTTTTAAAGACAGAATGATAGACAGAGGTGGGGAGAGACAGAGACAGTGAAAGAGAGATCTTCCATCACCTGGCTCACTCGCAAATGCCCACAACAGCTGGGACTAGGCCAAAGCCAGCACCCAGGTCTCCCAGAAAATGAGATCATCAGCTGCTACCTCCCAGGTGCATTATCAGGAAGCTGGATTGGAAACAAAAGGTGGATTCAACCCCAGGCACTCTGGTACAGGATAAGGGCATCCCGAGAGGAGGTTTAACCCACTGTACCGCAACTCCTGTCCCCACAGTTACTCTGAATCACAAAGGGGTACTTCTTTCCAGGTGGACTAGATTCTAGGAATGTTTTATCTCCAAGCCTTCTGAATTAGAATAAAAGAAAGGAAACATCTGAGATTCCAAGTAACCTGAAAAATCCATTTGCATGACAAGATAAACTCTGTTCTTTTTCAGTCAATGCCTGTGACTTATTGTTTGAGGACTCCTAGGAGTCATTTTCTTCCTAAGAGGCTTCCTTGTTTCAGATCAGCATATTTTACAGTTAGGTCAGGTCTGATGAGACCACCCTTGGAGTTATTCCACTTGTAGTTATTGCCTGTGGGAATAAGGATTAGCAAAGAGCAAGCCCTGTCCTGCTTGCCTGAGGATGCTCAAGCCATTGCCTGAATTTGACGTGCTCCCCTACCTCCAATTCCCACCCTACTGAAACAGTTTTGAATCTTACTCAAATACCATATCCTCTTTAGAGTTCTCTCAAACTCCACAGGTGGAATGAATTGCTCTTATTTCTGTATTCACTGTACCATATTAGTTGTTGCTCTATTTTGCACCTATGTATTTTTATTATAGCTGCTAATTTCAAATATTTATTCCCTTTACTCCAAAAGAAATTCACAAATGTTTCTTTTAAAAAAAATAAAATATTCCTACAGTTTGTTTTGAATCTCCCTTGTTCTTTTTTTTTTTTTTTAAAGATTTAGTTATTTATTTGAAAGTCCGAGTTACACAGAGAGAGAAGGAAAGGCAGAGAGAGAGGTCTTCTATCTGTTGGTTCACTCCCCAGATGGGTGCAACGGCCGGAGCTGTGCCAAACCAAAGCCAGGAGTGAGGAACTTCTTCCAAGTCTCCCACACAGGTGCAGGGGCCCACGCACTTGGGTCTTCTTCCACTGCTTTCCCAGGCCACAGCAGAGAGCTGGATCGGAAGTGAAGCAGCCAGGACTGGAACTGGTGCCCATATGAGAAGCTGGCATTGGAGGTGGCGGCCTTACCCACTACTCCACAGCGCCAGCCCCTACAAATGCTCCTGAGTATTCTAGAAAAACAGGACAGACAGAACTACAGTTTGAACCATGTTATTTTGGCTTTAATATCTATGCTATATTTTGTTCAATAAAATTACAAAAAAAAAAAAAAAAAACTTCTGATCTTCCACCTCAGTTCCAGAATTTCCCAAGGAAATGCTCTTTTTTTTTTCATGTATCCTGAGTTTCCTTAGTTATCTTGCTTAGCAGAGACTTTGCAGAGACCAAACGGGTATGTCTTTGTTTCTAAGGGTTGCCCATAGCTCAGGGAAATCAAAGAGGAATTTGTCCATACATCCCAGAAAGTCAAACAAAGGTGAAACTCTAACCCAGAAGGCTAGCAACTTAGAGATGTTCATTTTATTTTTAGTTTTCTGGCTATAGCAGAGAAAATGCCTCACACCCAGCACCTTCCACAGTGAACTCGCCCTACAGGTGTTAAACAGACTCTTGTCTCAAAATCAGCTCTTCATAAAGGCACTCTCTAATCAAACTAGCAGAAACAGCACACAGAAGATAAACACACTATAAAAAGACGTGGATGATGTCTTCTCACGAACTTTAAAAAACACAGAAAAAGGAGCAGAGACACACCTGCCACCCTTTCCCCATCTCCTCCCATCCCATTATTCTTGCTTTTCCAAGAACTTTCCACAAATAAACAACTAATTGGCTCATATTTCTAAAAATGAAGATTCAAACAAAATTTTCCATGGAATTGATCCATGTGACATTTTGTTTTGATATGTGTGACTGCTGGGCCCTAAGACAGTTTTAGGATAATTTCCAAAAAAAAAACAAGAATCAGGAATCTGTTTCCCAAGCTAACCTGCTCATCCCAATTTTGTAGGATAACTAAGAACAGAAAGGCAAGGAATGAGTCAATGCTTGAGCCCATTCAGGAAAAACCCAGATATCATGCACTGTTTAGAATTACTCAAATATTTGTAATAAGTAGCCTTGGGCAAGGACCTGAGGAAAAGGCACAAGAGACATAAGATCCTTTGTTACCTTCTAGCACAGGCTGTCTTCAGAACCAACTCAAGGAACACTGCCAAGTGACTGACATTGTATCTATTGCACCCAGGTGCTACGTTCTCTAGGAGAGGGAACCTGGCTGGGGGGCGGTACACACCTATTAAAATGTGCAAGGGCTACAAACTACAAGGGTTATGCTGATATAAACTTAACTCCACTTCCTTTCCTATAGCTTCCCTGTCATGACCTCCCGTTTTCATAGGATAAGCACCTGTCAGCATAATACTAGAAATGAGGACACAGCACTGCTTTTGGTAGCTTCCTGTTCAGAGGAAAATTTCTTTTCTTTCCTTTTTTTTTTCTTAATTTGTCTTTGCAATTTGTATTTTTGTTTTTATTTGGGGTGGGGGTTGTTAGCCTATAAACCATGAGAATATTCCTTTTTTTTCCCTGAAGTCTTAGAGAATACATGAAAAGCATGTTCTACTTTGTTGCCTGTTTAATTCTTTTAGAATTATTTGCAACAATCAGAAGGAGAAAAGTTCCTTCTCCTTTAACAAACGAGGTGCTTCTTTCTTCCTAGCCAATGACTCAGGAGTGAGTGATTTAGGAACAGGAGAGGAGAGAGCACACAAAGTTATGTTCTGAATTTCCCCGTTAGAGGGCAATTCAGCCAAGGGAAAAGGATATGAGGGCTACAAAAACTGGAATCTTCAAATGGAATGAGGGATAGAGAAATCTTTTACTTAGGCAGAGGTCCAAGATGGCTGAATAGGGAAAAGACATGCTGATTTTGACCACAGGAAGATAGCAGAAAAAAGGGAAGAAACTGCATTCCCAGGGACAGTTAGAAAGAAGTTTGCAGTGGAAATTCTACAAAAGAGGACATATGTCACAGAGCAACGGGGACAATACAATCACACAGCAGCAGCCAGGACTCCACCAGTGACTCCCACAGCCAGAGCATGGAAGGGAGGCCGCATTCTTGGAGCAAGGCATCAGCTACCAGCAGGGAGGGAATACCCTCTCAGTAAGGTGAGTAGAGGGGCCGGCACTCTGGTGCACTAGGTTAATCCTCTGCCTGCAGCACCAGCATCCCATATGGATGTTGGTTCTAGTCCTGGCTGCTCCTCTTCCTACCTCTCTGCTATGGCATGGGAAAACAGTAGAAGATGGTCCAAGCACTTGAGCCCCTGCACTAGTGTGAGAGACCCAGAAGAAACTCCTGGCTCTTGGCTTCAAATCAGCCCAGCTCCAACTATTGCAGCCATTTGGGGGGTGAACCACCAGATAGAAGACATTTCTCTCTATAATTCCCTCTCATTGTCTGTAACTTTACCTCTCAAATATATATATATATATATATATATATATATATATATAGACATATATATTGATAGTATCCCATAAATCTTGTATACTCTTCAGTGTTTCTTAATTTTTTCTTCTTTTGTTTTTGTCTATTTGTAGCTTTTAAATTCTTATTTCTGTCTGTTCATAAGGCTTTTCACTGTATTTTTATTTAACATATTGAATTCTTCAATTTTAATATTTCAGTTTGATTTCTTTCAAAATTTCTATCTCCTGGCAGAAGAATTTCGCATTCATGTCATGTGTGGATTTCTTTAACTCATCTATTGGCATATATTGATTAGAGTTTTCTTCTGCCTGTGTATAATTAGGGGATTTTATCAGGATAAGCCCATGGTCCCCCCTGACTGAATCTGGCCTGGAGAGTTGGTGGAGAGCAGAGTGTCCACTTAAGCCCATGAAGCTTGCCTCTTCTCCTCACTCTATCAGGGCATCTGGACCCCACTTGTCAAGGTGGAGCACCAACCAACCTCCATTGATTTGGCAGCTGGCTCTGGTAATGTCACAGGTCTTTCCATGGACAGGGGAGGTTTATGGGGCTGAGAGTAGCTCCCTTGCTCCCTAAGACTGTGGCAGACCTGTGCCCTGTGACTTGAGAATTCTGTGCCTGTGCAGTTTGGCATGCAATAGGGTGTGCCTAGTCTGAGCAATCACTATATCTGGCTGCAGAGGCCCAGGGTTCTGCACCCACCCTGAGGAGCACACAGATACTTTGCAGTCCATGTGCCTGTGTGAGTTAGGTCCTAGGTACTGTGAGCTGGTGGTTAATTCTCCTTCACAGAGAGGGGCTCATGCTGTGATCATGCCAGCCAACATGATCATCCCCTCCCCTGGCTGATGATAGAAGAGATCTACCACACCCAAACTGGGTGTCACCCCGGACACATGCCCAACAATCAGGCACTGGCTAGAGCTCCCTGGTCCCACCCAGCACATGCCTCTGGATATCCACTGAAAAGCCACAGAGGCACATTTAAAGATCAAAGCCCTCAGAGAAGAAAACCAACAAGTGTTTCCACAAATGACTAAAAATAAATGTAGAAATAAAAGAAATATGAACAAGGAAGAAACTATGACTCCCCAAAAGAAACAAAACAACACTTCCACATTAGAATGTGAAGACAAAGAGATTGATGAAATACCTGAAAAATTTCAAAAGAATGATCATAACATTAGTCAAAAACACAGAGAAGCCAATAGATGAGTTAAAGAAATCCACACATGACATGAATGTGAAATTCTTCTGCCAGGAGATAGAAATTTTGAAAGAAATCAAACTGAAATATTAAAATTGAAGAATTCAATATGTTAAATAAAAATACAGTGAAAAGCCTTATGAACAGACAGAAATAAGAATTTAAAAGCTACAAATAGACAAAAACAAAAGAAGAGAAAATTAAGAAACACTGAAGAGTATACAAGATTTATGGGATACTATCAAATGACCAAAAGCATATGTGTCTTAGGGGTTCCTGAAGGTGTGCAAAGAGATAATGAATTAGATTACCTATTCAGTGAAATAATAGCATAAAACTTCCTTAATTTGGAGAAAGATAGCGATATTCAAATACAGGAAGCACATATAACTCCTAATAGACATGATCAGAAAAGATCTTCACAACACATTATAATCACAATTTCAAAAGTGAAACATAAAGAAAAGATTCTAAAATATGAGAAGTGCCAGATTTCTTTCAAAGGATCTTCAATTAGACTGACAGCTGATTTCTCATCAGAAACCATACAGGCAGGGAGAGACTGGAGAGAAATTTTTTTTCTCCATTCGAAAAAAAAAAAACTGTCAACCCAGCTTTTGCTGGTAGAGTAAAGCAAAGCTCTTATTTATAAGTGAAGGTGAAATAAAGACCTTCCAAAGCAAACAGAAATTGAAGGCATTTGTCACAATTCATCTAGCCTTGCAAATGCCATAGACACAGAAACAGAGGAAAATAGTCAGCATCATGAAAGAATGTGAGGCTGAAAATCTCCCAGTAAAAGTCCAAGTAAATCCAAAACAAACAATAAGAAAATTCATGAAAAAATGGCAGGACCAAACTGTTACTTATCAATAATAACCTTGAATGTAAATGGCCTAAAGTCTCAAAATAAAGATACAGACTGGCTGAATGGATTAAAAAACAAGACCCATCTATTTGCTGTCTAAAAGAAACACACCTCACCAACAAATATATACACAGACTGAAAGTGAAAAGGTGGAAAAAGATATTCCATGCTAAAGGAAAGCCAAAACGATTAGGAGTAGCCTTTGTAGTATCAGACAAAATATACTTTAATACAAAAACTATTGAAAGAGACAAATCAGGGCACTATGTTATGATTGAGGGTTCAATTCAACAGGAAGACATGACTGCAGTAAATGTACTTGCACTCAATGCCAGGACACGTGGCTATTTGAAACAAATGTTAATGAATATAAAGGGAGACAAAGGCTCCAATAAAATAATACTGGGTGACATCAACACCCCACTTTGATCAATAGACAGATCAACTAGACAAAAAAATCAACAAAGAAAAAACAGAGCTAATCAACACTATGGTAAAATGGACCTAACAGATAGATACCTATAGTACATTTCATCCTACAGTTGCAGAATACACATTCTTTTCATCATTGCAAGGAACTTTCTCTAGGATAGCCCATATTCTAAGCCATAAATCAAGTCACAACAATTTTTTTTTAAAAACAAAATCAAATCATACCATATATCTTTTCTGACCACAATGGAATGAAGCTGGAAAGAACAACTTAAGAAACTATTAAATATGCAAAAGCATGGACTCTGAACAACATGCTCCTGAATGAACAGAGGGTCACAGAAGACATCAAAAGGTAAATAAAAAACTTTCTAGAAATAAATGAAGATGACAATAAAATATACCAAAATTTATGGGACACAGCAAAAGGAGTGTTAAAAGGAAGGTTATAGCAACTGGTGCCTACATAAAAAAAAATTGGAACAGCATCAGATAAATGATCTAATAATGCATGTCAAGGACCAAGAAAAACAGAAACAATCTAAACCCAAAATTAGTAGGAGGAAAGAAATAATTAAAACTAGAGAATAAACAAAATGGAAACTAAACAACAATAAAAAGTTTCAGTAAAATGAAGAGCTAGTTTTCTTGAAAAAATAAACAAAATTGATACACCATTAGCCCAACTAACCAAAAAAAGGGAAAATACCAAAATAATAAAATCATAGATCAGAAAGGAGATGTTACAATGGATACCACAGAAATACGAAGATTTATAGGGATTAATACAAATGGCTATATGGCAACAAATTGGAAAATCTAGAAGAAATGGATAGATTCCTGGTCATATAAAATCTACCAAAATTGAGTCATGAAGACACAGAAAATCTAAATAACCAATAATCGAGATGGATAATGAATCAATAATAAAGACTCTCTCAACAAAGAAAAGTCTAGGACCAGGTGGTTTCACTGCTGAATTCTACCAAACTTTCAAAGAACAACTAATCCCAATTCTTCTCAAACAATTCAAAACAATTGAAAGGGAGGGAATCCTCCCAAACTCCTTCTATGAGACCAGCATCACCTTAGCTCCAAAATCAGAAAAACAACAAGAAAGAGAACTATACACCAGTATCCCTGATGAACATCAATGTAAAAATTCACAACAAAATACTAGCTAATCAAATCCAACAGTATTTCAGAAAGGTGATTCACTCAGACCAAGTGGGATTTATCTCTGTTATGCAGGGATGGTTCAAAATAGACAAATCAATAAATGTGATACATAATATTAACAAATTGAAGAATAAAAACCATATGCTTATCTCAATAGATGCATAGAAGAGCAGTTGATAAAATACAACATCCTTTTATGATAAAAAACCTTAAACAAACTGAGTATAGAAGGAACATTGTTCAATACAATCAAGGCAATTTATGACAAACCCACATCCAGCATCATGTTGGAGAAAAATTGGAAGATTTTCTACTAAAATCTAGAACCAGAAAAGGATGCCTACTTACACCATTCCTATTCAATATAGTTCTAGAAGTTTTAGCCAGAGCCATTAAGCAAGAAAAAGAAATCAAAGGGATTCAAATTGGAAATGAGGAATCAAATTATCCCTGTTTGCAGATGACATGATCCTATATATAAGGAAATCCAAAGACTCCACTAAGGAACTACTAGAATTCATACGAGTGTGGTAAAGTTGCAGGATATAAAATCAGTAGCCTTTGTATATACAAACAATCTCATAGCTGGCAAAGAATTTGTAAGATCAGATCCATTCACAATAACCACAAAAAATTTAAATACCTTGGAATAAATTTAACCAAGGATGTGAAAGATCTCTAAAATGAAACTTATGAAACACTAAAAAAGAAATAGAAGAAAACACAAAAAATGGAAAAACATTCCATGGTCATGAATTGGAAAAATTAATGTCCTCAAAGTCCCCATATTACCCAAATTAATTTACAGAATCAGTTTAATCACAATAAAAATACCGATGCCATTCTTAGATCTAGGGAAAAAAATTCTAAAATTTTTACGGACACAAGTGACCCTGAATAGTAAGGCAATATTAAACAACAAAAATAAACATAGAGGCATCAAAATACCAGATTCCAAGATGTAATACGGGGCAGTTATAATCAAAACAGCCTGGTACTGACACAAAAATAGATATGTTGACCACTGGAACAGAATAGAAACCCAAGAAATCAATCAATACAGCCACAACCAACTAATTTATGACAAAGTAGTTAAAATCAGTCCCTGGAGAAAGGACAGTCTCTTCAACAAATGCTGTTGGGAAAATTGGATCTACACATGCAGAAGTATGAAACAATATGCCTATCTTATGCCTTATTTAAAAATCAACTCACAAATGTATCAAAGATCAAAATCTATGACCTTATACCATAAATTACTAGAGGAAAACTTTGGGAAAACTATACATAACACTGGCATAGGCAAAGACTTCTTGAAAAAGATCCCAGAAGCACAGGTAATAAAAACAAAAATAGACAAATGGCATTATATAAAGCTGTGAAGCCTCTGTCCTGCAAAGGAAACAATCAATAAAGTGAAGACGGACAAGATGGGAGAAAATATTTACAACCTATGCAACTGAAAAGGATTAATATCCAGGATCTCTAAAGAGCTCAATAACAAAACAAACAATCCAATGAAAAAATTGGTAAATAACATGAAAAGGCAGTTTTCAAATAATGAAATACAAATGTAAATAGACACATGAAAAAATGCTCAGGATAATTAGCCATCAGTGAAATGTATATAAAAACCACAATGAAGTTTGACTTCACCCCAGTCAGAAATGGTATCATCTGAAAATAGAAAATAAAAATAATAAATGCTGGTGAGGATGTGGGGAAAAGGTACACTAATACACTGTTGGCGGAAATTTAAACTAGTAGGACCATTATGGAAGACAGCATGGAGATTTCTTAGAAAACTGAAAACAGAACTACCATATGACCTAGTCAGCCCACTCCTGGGAATTTTTCCCAACAAAATGAAATCAGCATACAGAAGAATCATTTGTACCCTATGCTTATTGCAGCTTAATTCACAATAGCTAAGATGTGGAATCAATCCAGATGTCCACCAACTATGACTGGATAAAGAAAATGTGGTGTATATACACTATGGAATACTACTCAGCCATAAAAATGAATGAAATCCTGTCTTTTGCAACAAAATGGATACAACTGGAAATAATTACTCCTCATGAAAAAAGTCAGTCCCCAAAAGACAAATATGTCCTTCTCTAATACATGGTAGTTAATATAGAACACCAAAAAATGCATAGGAATGAAATAGACATCCTATGATATGACTGTTGTTTTTAGCCTTTTTGTTTACTACTTTGGAACTGTGATTTCTACTTTTTACTTATTGAATATTATGGTTAGTGATGTATTGAACCTGTGATTATAGAATGGATTGAAATTATATTTTTGCGGCTGGTGCCATGGCTCAACAGGTTAATCCTCCGCCTTGCAGCCCCAGCACACAGGGTTCCCGTCCCGGCTGGGGCGCCGGATTCTGTCCCAGTTGCTCCTCTTCCAGTCCAGCTCTCTGCTGTGGCCCCGGAGTGCAGTGGAGGATGGCCCAAGTGTTTGGGCCCTACACTGCATGGGAGACCAGGAGAAGCACCTGGCTCCTGGCTTCAGATCAGCATGGTGTGCCGGAAGCAGTGCGCTGGCCACAGCGACCACTGCAGGGAGTGAACCAATGGAAAAAGGAAGACTTTTCTCTCTAGCTCTCTCTCTCACTGTCCACTCTGCCTGTCAAAAAAAAAAGAAATTATATTTTTGCAAATATTAAAGAATAAAAGAAAAGAAAGGAGTGTGATTGAGGGAGGGAAAGGGGAAGGAAAGAGGTTATCGTCTTAAAACTGTACCTATGAAATCTGTTCTCTTTATATTAATAAAAATTAAAAAGAAAAAGTCAATAAATACTTAGTAATGTATTTATAGCTTCCACTAAACAGCCAAAAGAAATATACCCATTTTTCTAAATAGTAGTTTAATAAAATATAAAATTATTATTACATAATCTAGTTTAGAAAATACTCACAATATAGTGTGTGTGTGTATGTGTGTATGTGTGTATGTAAAACAAAAATGGAGACCAACATGGACTAATAAATAAAAATTTAATTCAATGTGTTTTATGTACCCTCTACTCCCAAGCACATGTCTTATTGGATGGTTTTATGGTTAACTGATGCTAATAACAAAAAACATATTTGCTATAGTCAAAATTCATTAAGGATAAAACATTGACATCTCCACTTTATGGAAAATTGGGAATATTTTATGTAATCTCCAAAAACATATATTGGGGATAAAATCATTTCACAAATAAACAGTATTTCTGAGTAAGAAGATTAAATACTGAGAAGGTGTCAGATCATCCAAGATTAATGAACACAATTAATTAATTTACACAATTGCAAAAGTAACTTAAGCAGTTGGAATTTCAATCCAAACCATGAAAGTTTTTTTTTAATATGCCAAACATTATTATAAAATTTTCTGGGAAATAAACTACAAAAAATCCAATAAATTTTTAAATAATAAAATAAAGATTAAGGTAATAATAAGCTAAGAGTATACATTCAAGGCCTTATACCATGTTATTAAACAATAAAAGTTTAAATACTGTGGGAAAAGTTTGAGAATAAACACAGATCAATAGGCCAATCATTTTCTAAGAAAAATATGCAGGTGTATATATAAAATATGGTTTATTAAAAGAACTTATATTGGGCCAGCGCCACGGCTCAATAGGCTAATCCTCCACCTGTGGCGCCAGCACACCGGATTCTAGTCCCCGTCGGGGCGCCGGATTTTGTCCCGGTTGCCCCTCTTCCAGGCTAGCGGCTAGCTCTCTGCTGTGGCCTGGGAAGGCAGTGGAGGATGGCCCAAGTGCTTGGGTCCTGCACCCACATGGGAGACCAGGAGAAGCACCTGGCTCCTGGCTTCGGATCAGCGTGGTGCGCCGGCCACAGTGCACCAGCCTCAGTGGCCATTGGAGGGTGAACCAATGGCAAAGGAAGACTTTTCTCTCTGTCTCTCTCTCTCACTGTCCACTCTGCCTTTCAAAAAAAAAAAAAAAAGAAGAAGAAGAAAAGATGAAAAGATCTTATATTAAATCTTTAGAGAAATAATGGATTACTTAAGTATTAGGCTAATACATATCATATCATACACCCAACTAAATTTCATGTGTCAAAAACTAAAAATGAATAATAACATCATTTCTAAAATACTGCAGAAAATATTTTAAATACTTTTCTGATCTTGGGGTATAGAATTTCTAATAAAGCAAATTATCAAGTGCAAAATCAACAAGAGACATCAGAGAGAGATTTGACTACTTAAAAAGAAAAAATTATGAATGAGGAAAATGTCACCAAAAAAGTTTAAAACAACTATAAAATTCACAAACATACACACAGATACACACACAGGGTAATGAAAATAAAACTTGTCACAGAAAAGTTATTATGGTCATTATTCAGCTTTAAAAATCATTAATAAAAAAGATAGACAATTTATGAAAGAAAAAATGAGTAACAAATTAATTCTTATCTTTCCTAATAATAGATATAAATGTAAACAATAAAATCTCGCATCTCACATTGTGCTCACCAAACGTGCAATGACTGAAACAACACCAACTGGGACACAGGGAAGCGGGAATGTTAATTCATTCCTGGTAAACAGTGATAGTTTCCTACTTTCTACAAGGGCAGAATGTGAACCCAAAGCCATGAAAGGTGCAAACTTTTAGTCACGAACTCCTCTAAGAAAATTAATCAGATGTATTTTTCCATGCTTTATATATGTGCATATTTTTTTAACTTTTATTTAATGAATATAAATTTCCAAAGTACGATTTATGGATTACAATGGCTTCCCCCACATACCGTCCCTCCCGCCCACTACCCTCCCCTTTCCCACTCCCTCTCCCCTTCCATTCACATCAAGATTCATTTTCGATTATCTTAATATACAGAAGATCAGCTTAGTATACATTAAGTAAGGATTTCAACAGTTTGCTCTCACACAGAAACATAAAGTGAAAAATAATAGATGATTTTTTTAAATGATGATGAAATCAGATCAGACCTATTGTCATGTTTAATCCCAGTGAGAGTCAAGTTGGGAGTTGATAATTTCTTTTTTTTTTCTTTTTTCTTTTTTTTACAGAGGATCAGTTTAGTATACACTAAGTAAAGATTTCGACAGTTTGCACCCCCATAAAAACACAAAGTGAAATATATTGTTTGAGTACTCGTTATAGCATTAAATCTCAATGTACAGCACATTAAGGACAGAGATCCCACATGAGGAGTAAGTGCACAGTGACTCCTGTTGTTGACCTTACCAGTTGACACTCCTGTCTATGGCATCAGTAGTCTCCCTATGCTCCGGTCATGAGTTTCCAAGGCTATGGAAACCCTCTGAGTTCTCCGATTCTTATCTTGTTTAGACAAGCTCATAGTCAAAGTGGAGGTTCTCTCCTCCCTTCAGAGAAAGGTACCTCCTTCTTTGAAGACCTGTTCTTTCCACTGGGATCTCACTCGCAGAGATCTTTTGCCAGAGTGTCTTGGCTTTCCATGCCTGAAATACTCCCATGGGCTTTTCAGCCAGATCCGAATGCCTTCAGGGCTGACTCTGAGGCCAGAGTGCTATTTAGGACATCTGCCATTCTATGAGTCTGCTGAGCATCTCACTTCCCATGTTGGATCACTCTCCCCTTTATTTATTCCAACGGTTAGTGTTAGCAGGTACTAGACTTGTTTATGTGCTCCCTTTGACTCTTAGTCCTTTCATTATGATCAATTGTGAACTGAAATTGATCACTTGGAATAGTGAGATGGCATTGGTACATGCCACCTTGATGGGATTGAATTGGAATCCCCTGGTATGCTTCTAACTCTACCATTTGGGGCAAGTCAGCTTGAGCATGTCCCAAATTATACATCTCTTCCCTCTCTTATTCCCACTCTTATGTCCAACAGGAATCACATTTCAGTTAATTTTTAACACCTAAGAATAACTGTGTATTAATTACAGAAGTAAACCAGTCATATTAAGTAGAACAGACAAAAAAACTACTAAGAGGGATAATGTATTAAGTTGTTCATTAACAGTCAGGGCTATGCTGATCAAGTCACCGTTTCCCATAGTGTCCATTTCACTTCAGGAGGTTTCCTTTTTGGTGTTCAGTCAGTTGTCACCGATCAGGGAGAACATATGGTATTTGTCCCTTTGGGACTGGCTTATTTCACTCAGCATGATGTGTTCCAGATTCCTCCATTTTGTTGCAAATGACTGGATTTCGTTGTTTCTTACTGTGGTATAGTATTCTGAAGAGTACATATCCCATAATTTCTTTATCCAGTCTACCGTTGATGGGCATTTAGGTCGGTTCCAATTCTTAGCTATTGTGAATTGAGCTGCAATAAACATTAGGCTGCAGACCGCTTTTTTGTTTGCCAATTTAAATTCCTTTGGGTAAATCCCAAGGAGTGGGATGGCTGGGTCGAACGGTAGGGTTATCTTCAGGTTTCTGAGGAATCTCCAGACTGACTTCCATAGTGGCTTGACCAGTTTGCATTCCCACCAACAGTGGGTTAGTGTCCCTTTTTCCCCACATCCTCGCCAGCATCTGTTGTTGGTAGATTTCTGAATGTGAGCCATTCTAACTGTGGTGAGGTGAAACCTCATTGTGGATTTGATTTGCATTTCCCTGATTACTAATGACCTTGAACATTTTTTCATGTGCCTGTTGGCCATTTGGATTTCCTCTTTTGAAAAATGTCTATTTAGGTCCTTGGCCCATCTCTTAAGTGGGTTGTTGGTTTTGTTTTTGTGGAGTTTCTTGATCTCTTTGTAGATTCTGGTTATTAACCCTTTATCTGTTGCATAGTTTGCAAATATTCTTTCCCATTCTGTCGGTTGTCTCTTCACTCTCCTGACTGTTTCTTTTGCAGTACAGAAACTTCTCAATTTGATGCAATCCCAATAGTTAATTTTGGCTTTGACTGCCTGTGCCTCCCGGGTCTTTTCCAGAAACTCTTTGCCTGTGCCAATATCTTGAAGGGTTTCTCCAATGTTCTCTAGTAACTTGATGGTGTCAGGTCGTAGATTTAGGTCTTTAATCCATGTTGAGTGGATTTTAGTGTAAGGCGTAAGGTAGGGGTCTTGCTTCATGCTTCTGCATGTGGAAATCCAGTTCTCCCAGCACCATTTATTGAATAGACTGTCCTTGCTCCAGGAATTGGTTTTAGATCCTTGATCAAATATAAGTTGGCTGTAGATGTTTGCGTTGATTTCTGGTGTTTCCCTTCTGTTCCATTGGTCTATCCATCTGTTTCTGTACCAGTACCATGCTGTTTTGATTACAACTGCCCTGTAGTATGTCCTGAAATCTGGTATTGTGATGCCTCCGGCTTTGTTTTTGTTGTACAAGATTGCTTTAGCTATTCGAGGTCTCTTGTGCCTCCATATAAATTTCTGCACCAATTTTTCCAGATCTGAGAAGAAGGTCTTCGGTATCTTGATTGGTATTGCATTGAATTTCTAAATTGCTTTTGGGAGAATGGACATTTTGATGATATTGATTCTTCCAATCCATGAGCATGGAAGATTTTTCCATTTCTTGGTATCCTCTTCTATTTCTTTCTTTAAGGTTTTGTAATTTTCCTCGTAGAGGTCTTTAACGTCCTTGGTTAAGTTTATTCCAAGGTATTTGATTGTTTTTGTAGCTATT
This sequence comes from Oryctolagus cuniculus, assembly GCF_051225735.1. Lineage (NCBI taxonomy): Eukaryota > Metazoa > Chordata > Mammalia > Lagomorpha > Leporidae > Oryctolagus > Oryctolagus cuniculus. Next base: position 62,467,740 of record NC_142878.1, read on the forward strand.
GTGAATGGGATTGATCTTAGAAGTTCTTCCTCAGCCATGGCATTGTCTGTGTATACAAAGGCTGTTGATTTTTGTGCATTGATTTTATACCCTGCTACTTTGCCAAACTCTTCTATGAGTTCCAATAGTCTCTTAGTAGAGTTCTTTGGGTCCCCTAAATAAAGAATCATGTCATCTGCAAAGAGGGATAGTTTGAGTTCTTCCTTCCCAATTTGTATCCCTTTAATTTCTTTTTCTTGCCTAATAGCTCTGGCTAGAACCTCCAGAACTATATTGAATAGCAGTGGTGAGAGTGGACATCCCTGTCTGGTACCTGATCTCAGTGGAAATGCTTCCAACTTTTCCCCATTCAATAGGATGTTGGCTGTGGGTTTTTCATAGATTGCATTGATTGTATTGAGGAATGTTCCTTCCAAACCCAGTTTGCTTAGAGTTTTCATCATGAACGGGTGTTGTATTTTATCAAATGCTTTCTCGGCATCTATTGAGATAATCATATGGTTTTTCTTCTGCAGTCTGTTAATGTGGTGTATCACATTGATTGTCTTGCACACATTAAACCATCCCTGCATACCAGGGATAAATCCCACTTGGTCTGGGTGGATGATCTTTCTGATGTGTTGTTGCATTCTATTGGCGAGAGTTTTATTGAGGATTTTTGCATCTATGTTCATCAGGGATATTGGTCTGTAATTCTCTTTCAGTGCTGCATCTTTTTCTGGCTTAGGAATTAAGGTGATGCTGGCTTCATAGAAAGAATTTGGGAGGATTCCCTCTTCTTCGATTGTTCTGAATAGTTTGAGAAGAATTGGAGTTAGTTCTTCTTTAAATGTCTGGTAGAATTCAGCAGTGAATCCATCTGGTCCTGGGCTTTTCTTTGTTGGGAGGGCCTTTATTACTGTTTCAATTTCTGTCTCAGTTATGGGTCTGTTTAGGTTTTCGATGTCTTCCTGGTTCAATTTAGGTAGGTTGCATGTGTCCAGGAATCTATCCATTTCCGATAGGTTTCCCTGTTTGCTGGCATACAAGTCCTTGTAGTAATTTCTGATGATTCTTTTTATTTCTGTGGTGTCTGTTGTTACATTTCCTTTTTCATCTCTGATTTTATTGATTTGGGTCTTTTCTCTTCTTTTTTTAGTTAGTTGGGCCAATGGGGTGTCAATTTTGTTTATTTTTTCAAAAAACCAGCTCCTCGTTTGGCTGATTTTTTGGAATGTTTTTCTTGATTCAATCCTGTTGATTTCTTCTCTGATTTTAATTATTTCTCTTCTCCTACTAGATTTGGGTCTGGTTTGCTGTAGGTTTTCTAGATCCTTGAGGTGAATAGAAAGCTCATCTATTTGGTGCCTTTCCAATTTCTTGATGTAGGCACCTATTGATATAAACTTTCCTCTTAACACTGCTTTTGCTGCGTCCCATAAGTTTTGGTATGTTGTGCTGTTATCCTCATTTACTTCCAGAAAGTTTTTGATTTCTCTTTTGATTTCTTCTATGACCCATTGTTCATTCAGGAGCATGTTGTTCAATCTCCATGTGTTTGCATATGCTCTAGGGATTCCTGAGTTGCTAATTTCCAACTTCATTCCTTTATGGTCTGAGAAGCTGCATGGTATGATTCTAATTCTTTTGAATTTGCTGGGACTTGCTTTATGGCCTAGTATGTGGTCAATCCTAGAGAATGTTCCATGTACTGCTGAGAAGAATGTAAAATCTTTAGCTGTAGGATTGAAAGTTCTGTATATATCTGTTAGATCCATTTGGGCTATAGTGTCGTTTAAATCTACTGTATCCTTGTTGATCTTCTGTCCTATTGATCTGTCTATTTCTGAGAGTGGAGTATTGAAGTCCCCCAGTACTATTGTATTGGGGTCTAAGTCTCCCTTTAAGTCCGTTAACAAATCTTTTAGATAAACCGGTGCCCTGTAGTTAGGTGCATATACATTGATAATTGTTATATCTTCCTGTTGAATTGATCCCTTAATCATTATGTAGTGTCCCTCTTTGTCTCTCTTAACGGTTTTTGTGGTAAAGTTTATGTTGTCTGAAATTAAGATGGCTACGCCTGCTCTTTTTTCATTTCTGTTGGCATGGTATATCTTTTTCCAGCCTTTCACTTTCAGTCTGTATGCATCTTTGTTGGAAAGATGAGTTTCTTGTAAGCAGCAAATAGATGGGTTTTGTTCCTTAACCCAATCAGCCAATCGGTGTCTTTTAACTGGACAGTTCAGGCCATTCATGTTCAATGTGACTAATGATAAGTGGTAACTTTGCCCTGCCATTTGCCAAAGATAAGTTCTAATATATGCTTTGAATTCCCTGTGATCTTTTGCTGTGAGCTTTCCTTCCTTGGTTTCCTTCCTTTACCTTCTTTCATATTGATGACCGTGTTTCTTTGTTTCTGTGTGTAACACATCTTTAAGCATCTTTTGCAGGGCTGGATGAGTGGTAACAAATTCTTTCAATTTCTGTTTGCTATGAAAGGTCTTTATTTCACCTTCATTCACAAATGATAGCTTTGCAGGATATAATATTCTGGGCTGGCAGTTTTTCTCTCTTAGTACCTGGGCTATATCTCGCCATTCCCTCCTAGCTTGTAGAGTTTCTGATGAGAAGTCAGCTGTGAGTCTGATTGGAGATCCTCTGAGAGTAATCTGACGTTTCTCTCTTGCACATTTTAGGATCTTTTCTTTATGTTTCACTGTGGAGAGTTTAATTACAACGTGTCGTGGTGAGGATCTCTTTTGGTCGTGTTTATTAGGGGTTCTGTGAGCTTCCTGTACTAGGATTTCTCTGTCCTTCTCCAAACCTGGGAAATTTTCTGCTAATATCTCACTAAAAAGGCCTTCTAATCCTTTCTCCCTCTCCATGCCTTCAGGAACTCCTAGAACCCGAATGTTGGTTTTTTTAATAGTATCCTGAAGATTCCCGACAATATGTTTTAGATTCCTAATTTCCTCTTCTTTTCTTTGGTCTGACTGTATCCTTTCCTGTTCTCTGTCTTCTAAGTCCGATATTCTCTCTTCTGCTTCACCCATTCTGTTTGTAAGGCTCTCTATTGTGTTTTTCATTTGATCTATTGAATTCTTCACTTCAGTCACTATCCCAGTTTCCTGTTGTACTAGTTGTTTCGTTTCATTTTGATTCCTCCTTAATATTTCATTTTCACGAGAGAGATTTTCTATCTTGTCCATTGAGGATTTCTGTAGTTCAAGAATTTGTTTTTGAGAACTTCTTAATGTTCTTATCAATTTTCTGAGATCTGCTTCTTGCATTTCTTCTATGTCATCATCTTCATAATCTTGAATTGGGGTGTCTTTTTCATTTGAGGGCTTCATGGTGACTTCCTTGTTTTTATTACCTTGGTTTTTGCATTTGTTATTTGGCATATTGGAGATATTTGGTTTCTTTACTGTGGTGCTTTTTCTTGTTATACTATGACTCTAGATTAAGTGGACTATCTGTTTTTGATGGAGCCTTAGGGCTTGAGATGGGTGTGGCCTGAGAGCTCTGTTTGGTGTGCCAAAGGTGACACTCCCAGGTTAGGCATGGTAAACCTCTCTCTCTCTCTTTCTTTTTTTTTTTTGATTCAAAAGGGAAGTTATTCTGCACAGCTGAACAAAGTTGGAGGTAGTTAGCAGGCAAATGATATACCCACAGGAGCCAGAGATCAGAAGCTCTTTCCCAAGGACCACACAGGGAATCTGTTCGGCCCTCAGAGTGGGCTCAAATTCTCCTTCAGTCTCCCACTGGGTTGCCAAAGTTACGGAATTGTAGCGTCTCTGGAGAGTGCTCACATGAATTCCGTGAGTTCTCTCCCCCACCGTCTCTTTTTTCACAGTCTCAGTTCAGTAGCACCACAAATTTACTAGGTCCTAATCTCCTGTTAATTTGCCCCGCCCAGAGTCAGGTTTTTCTGCTAGGCTCAGGGCCAGTGCAGACCTGAGGTCGCTCTGCTTATGACGTATGTCCAAGATGGCGCCTGCTCTTTGTCTTGCTCGCCCTTGAGAGGTGAGCGGAGAGAGAGAAACCCGTGTCCATACCAGTCACCTTTTTTTTTTTTTTCCTCTCTCTCCCAGTTAGCCTGGTGAAGTCCCCCCCCCCCCCGGGGGTCGTTCCCTCTAGTCTCCTCTCTCCGCTTGCCTGCTGGTGTCTCGGGCTATTGAGGTTCGGCTCACCTCACGTTCCAGCGGCTCGGTCCCGCGGCTCGGCTTGCGCGGCTCGGTCCCGCAGCTCGGCTTACGCGATATATATGTGCATATTAATCACATTTTTTCTATTTCAAAGAAGGTAAAGTAATAGTAATAATTAAATATTATGAAGCTGTTTAAATGATGATATAGAATAACAATGATGTGGGAAAGTGTACATAATATATTACTGAGGCTGGCGCCATGGCTCAATAGGCTAATCCTCCACCTTGCAGCGCCAGCACGCCAGGTTCTAGTCCCGGTCAGGGCGCTGGATTCTGTCCCGGTTGCCCCTCTTCCAGTTCAGCTCTCTGCTGTGGCCTGGGAATGCAGTGGAGGATGGCCCAAGTGCTTGGGCTCTGCACCTGCATGGGAGACTAGGAGAAACACCGGGGTCCTGGCTTAGGATCAGCGCGTTGCGCTGGCCACAGTGCCCATTGGACGGTGAACCAATGGTAAAGGAAGACCTTTCTCTCTATCTCTGTCTCTCTCACTGTCCACTCTGCCTGTCCAAAAAAAAAAAAAAATACATTACTGAGTGAAAGAAGTATATCTTCAAGTATTGTGGTTCTGGACAGGTGTTTGCCCTACATCCTATATCAGAGCCACCGTGGGTTCCAACTCCAGCTTTTTGCTAACACAGACCCTGGGAGACAGTGGTGATAGCCTAAATGATTGGGTTCTCGCCATTCAGTAGGAGACCTGGATTCCTATTCCGGCTCCTGGCTTCTGCCTTGGCATACTCCTAGCTGTTGCAGGCACTTGAGGACTGAACCAGCAAATGGGCACTCTTTCTCACTGTCTTTAATAAAAGTAAATTACAGTAGTATACTCTTGATTTTGTAAAACCACAAACGCATATACACACACTCTTAAAACTAACTAAAGGAATATACTCCTAGCTTCTACCAGTAGTTGTTTTCCTGTTGTGGAGTTACAAGTAATTTTTTAGGCTTTTATGAGAGTTTATAAAAGCCAAGTACTTTTATATAAGTTTAAAACAACTCTTTAACTGAAGACAATGTTATTAAAATAGTAAAGGCTAAGAATATGAAAATGAAGTATTTATCTGTATCTCTACACTTAATATTAACCAAGAAGCCCACAAGCGATATCTGTGTCTCTAAAGGAGTATTTCTCCAAAAGGAAAAAAAATATTCTTACAATTATTTAACCACATCTTCCTTAAGCCCAGGGCATGAAGACACACAGTTGGTTGGAAATAGTTGCTGGCAATCTTCAGTTTTAATTTAGTTCCTGGAAATCTGCACCTTAACAGCTGGGAAAATGGACAACTGTATATGAGTGGATTCACTTTGTCTTATGAACCTAGGCCTAAATTGCTCATATTTAGCTATTGGAAAGTTGCTGGTATGAGCAGAAGGAGGTTTAGGATTTAACTATGTCAACAGTATTTCTTTAAACCTCTAGTTTATCTCCCCCCAGGGAGATGAGAAATAAAAAAATAAACCTTGGCAGCTACAGGGCATTTGCTATAACCAGACACATATCACTCCCCTGGAATGAAATGGATGCTTAATCCATTTTCCTTCCCTCTGTGCTTTTAGTCTACTCTAGCACCCAACCCCTAAAGCACCATCAATGTTGCCACCCTTAGATGTGCATGGCGTGGTTAAGCAGAGGCTCTGGATACCCAACTGCTCATCCACAGAGGGAAGAATCAGAAAATATCCCTGGAAATCTCATAGTTCTCTGAGAGCCACGTGATCTGGGGTAGGTCTCTTAGATTCCCCACACCTCAATTCCTCATCTGAAAAATAGTAATAATGCCAATCTTGTAGAGTTACAAGAAGCAACACATTTTACACACACACACAAAAGAAGAGTAGGAAAGCATGCTCTCTACCATTTAGCCCTGGTATTGGCAGCATGAGACTCCAGGGTGTTCACTGGACTGAGGTGTCCTCCGCCAGCTAGTCAGTTGTGGAGAGGACTTTTTCCACCTGATGCTTGCAGCCCCCGGATGGATGGTGTCAGCAAAGGGCACAGGACAAAATGTCTCTTAAAAATATCAAAGTCTAATGCAAATTTGGGAGGAGGGTAGTTAAAGCCTCTGCTCTAAGTCATTTCAAGTTAGGTTCTTATGAGAGAATAAGAACCGTTTCAAAAAATAACCATTGAAGGCAGAAAACGTACAAGGGAGTTGTAGCATTTAACCAGGCACTGCAAGCAGAATTACTGTAATTCTCACCCAGGCTTCCTGGAGTCTTTCTCCACTCACACCTGGTCCCAAGTGTTAGGTCCCACCTGCTCTCTCCCCGTGAGGGTGACCTCCTCACTTCGTTAGCAGCTTTCCCCCTAAGACTCGTATTTCTGCAGTGAACTGCAGGCTCGGTTAAAATGAGGGACTTTGAGACTAAGCGATTATCTTCACCAGGGAGAAAACAGATATCAGTAAAGAGAGAAGTTCTTGAAAGGATATTTTGGTGAATTTTCTGTGCTGGGATTGCACAAGTTGGCTAGGGGGCTGGGAGACATCAAGATGCATTCATAGGCCAGTGCTGCGGCTCAATAGGCTAATCCTCCGCCTTGTGGTGCCAGCACACCGGGTTCTAGTCCCGGTCGGGGCACCAGATTCTGTCCTGGTTGCCCCTCTTCCAGGCCAGCTCTCTGCTGTGGCCTGGGAAGGCAGTGGAGGATGGCCCAAGTGCTTGGGCCCTGCACCCCATGGGAGACCAGGAGAAGCACCTGGCTCCTGCCATTGGATCAGTGTGGTGTGCCGGCCAGTGCGTGGGCCGCGGTGGCCATTGGAGGGTGAACCAACGGGAAAGGAAGACCTTTCTCTCTGTCTCTCTCACTGTCCACTCTGCCTGTCAAAAAATAAAAAAAAAATTTAAAAAATTTTAAAAAAAGATGCATTCATAAAGTCAAGGCCTCATCACATCAGGAATTTTGTTTATCTTTGTGTAGCAAACGCCTGATCAATAAATCTACAACAGTGAATGGGACCCTAACTGCCAACCAAGAGGAAATTTTGTGGGACTATATCCATGGTTGTTCCAAACGGCTCTCATCAAAAAAAAAAAAAGTCATTTTTACTCCATGTGCTTTCTTTCACTAAATAAAAATTTACCCATTTGCATCCTTTCAAATGTATTTAAGTCCAGTAATATTTATCACTCAACATTGGCCTAGTTAACACTGGGATATGTGTAGAATAGTACTGAACACATGGGCATCGATGCCATGTTTCCAATGCCTGCCTGTCACTTACTCGCTGTATTAGCTTTCTAAGACTGCTGTAACAAATGATCACACACTCAGTGGCTTGAAACAACATGAATTAGTTTCTTGCATTTCTAGAGGCCGGAAGTTTGAATTCAAGGTGTTGGCAGGGTTTGCTGTTCTAGAGGCTCTGGGAAGAATCTATTGTGCCTCTCTCTAGGCTGATCTTGGAGATGTATCACTGTCATCTCTGTCCCATCTTCACCCATTCTTCTCTTTGCATCTCGGATTTTCCTCTCTCTTACAGAGAGACCAATCAAAGGACACAGGGTCCACCCTAAATCCAAGGTGATCTCGCCTCAAGACCCTTACCTAAATTACAGATACAAAACTCTATTTCTAAATAATATCATATTCACCGGTGCTGGGGATTAGAACTGAACATATCTTTTGGGAACCACTATTCAACCTACTACACAAAATGTATGTCCTTGGGCTTGTTATATGACTTTTAAACTTTGATTCCCTTATCTACAATATTCAAATAATGATAGTTACACTATAGAATCATAATGAGGATTAAATAAGGTAATATGCATATGTGTGTGTGAATATATACATTACATATATATGTGTAAAGTACTTGGTATCTTGCTTGGGTTATAGTGAATACTCAGTAATTACTGGCTGCTGCTGTTATTGGTATTGTCATTAGTTCACCTATTATGCACCCTGTAGGATTCAACGATTCAAAACATAAATCCCATTCACAAGAGACTGACAATCAAAGATGAATGGATGCCCACCAATTCCAGATACGGCTTTACGTTTTGTAACTCACAATATCCTTAACATCCTTAAGCTCCTGATGCCAAAACACCTGAGATAACAGGAGACACTACAGGTTGATTTCTGAGATGCTAATACATTGTTTGGCTTCTTTTCCTCTTCAAAAGCAGTATATGTTCCTAACCTTCCCTTCTAGAAATTTCTAAAGACATAGCAAGTGCAAAAGATGCTGTCGCTCTGAGATTTCTGGACAGATGATCACGCTGAAGTTTTCCAAGCTGACAACGGCTGTGAGAGCTCCCTGTGCAAGACGCCTTCCACGCAGCACAGCAGCAGCCGTCCTCCATTAATCGTCCCCACTGGCTACTGCTGCTCCTCTGTAACGTGACACATTAGAACATGCGAAGCAGACTATATACAGGATCCAGTCTTCTCACAATGTCTGCCACCCCCAGTAGAAGCCAGCATTGTCACAAAGGAAGAGTAAATCCCAATGGAGTCCAACACCAGAGTAGGAGGGATCTTTAAAAAGGTCATGAAAATGTATGTTATGAAAGAACAATGAATGAATTTCATTTTTGTACTAAAATAAGCTTAACTTTTAATTCATATTCCTGCAAACTTTCTGATGTCTCTTTGTATTAAGGAGTAGGATATCCACCAGAGTAATGTGTTAGGAATTTCAAATTAAAAAAAAAAAGAGAGAGAGAGAAAAGTACAAGTGAGCAGAACTGCATATAGCTAAAATTCTCACAATGCCATGTTCCTTAGTCATTACAAACAATCTGTAATTATTCTCAGTTTCATTTCCTTCTTAGTCTTGTCTTTGGTTATCAGTGGGCTATCAACGCTTAGTAGAAAGGTAGAGGTGTCACCCAAATTACTTAACATTTTATACATCCCCAAACAATTGATCAGAGTTCCAACCTTTCATTCCATTTACAAGTGATTGAATATATTTAGACAAAATAGTCAAATATCTATTTACACAAACAAACTTTAACATGTATGCTAATTGTCTTTACTCAAAACGAGAATAAATTTAAAGGAATTTTAATTAAAAGGATAATAGCAAAAGATTAACAAAATAAGGAATCTGAAGTAGGTTGGGAAGAAAGGATTTTTTTACATAACAAACATATGGCCAGTGCCAGGATTCACTAGGCTAATCCTCCACTTGCAGCGCCTGCACCCCAGGTTCTACTCCTGGTTGGGGCGCCAGATTCTGTCCCAGTTGTCCATCTTCCAGTCGAGCTCTCTGCTGTGGCCAGGGAGTGCAGTGGAGGATGGCCCAAGTGCTTGGGCCTTGCACCCCATGGGAGACCAGGAGGAAACACCTAGCTCCTTGCTTCAGATCAACACAGCGCGCCAGCAGTAGCAGCCATTTGGGGGGTGAACCAGCGGAAGGAAGACCTTTCTCTCTCTCTCTCTCTCTCTCTCTCTCTCACTAACTCTGCCTTTCAAAAATAACTAAATAAATAAAATTAAAATAAAAAAATAAAATTAACATAACAAACATAGAAGGAGATTCTGCTGCCAGGGTGTGAATTAAAAAACAAAACAAAACAATAAAGTAAAAAGATCTTAAGAAAGTCTTAAACACTAAAAGGAAAGATTTGAATGCTTGGATTAAAAGATGCAAAGACAGGAGAAAACAGAAGTCATTGGCTTTGTTTGGATTTAGCTACCTTTTTTTCTGAAAGATACTCTATTAGGCTCTGATGGATGAATGAGTGGACCTATTGGTCTGCTGGTTACATGATCCTATGCAAAGTGCAGATGGCAGGAGAAGCCATTTCCCATATGTCCCGATTGGATCACCCCATGCTCTCTGCAGAAAAGTCATCCCATCCAACTCTGTGGTTAGTGGCATTATTATTTGTTCAACTGTCCCGAAGCACAGACCTTGGCTTCTTGAGGAACTGACAACTCAAGGGGTCAAACAAATGGTTTTGTGTTTTATTCATGGAGTGAAAAAGAAAAAGTAATGCTGGAATTCAGACGGGCCCATTATGGAAACTGACATCTAAAATGGTAATAGAATGAGTGATTCCAATGCTGCAGTGATAGAATCATGAAACAAAAGGGAAAATGGTATTCAGAAAGCCAAATACACAGCCAGAAATGGACTTGTCAGGACTGATTTGTGTGAGGCCAGAGCTTTGCTCTAGTAGTTAAATAGGAACAAAACCTTGGCTATACACTTTTTGAAAGTGATCCTAGCTCTGTAGCCTGATTGTTGAACACTAAATCTTCTAGAAAACAAAGTTGGAAAGGATCACCTCATTGGTTTCAAAATTAATGCTAAATGCACAACCAGAATCAACCAAAGATGCCTTCAACAATTCCAACATTCAAAAACAAGCACTAAGCCACTTGACACTCTTTTTCAAGGTGTTGGTCTTTTGGAAAGTCTGGGAAATGTTGTTATGAGGATCTAAGTGAAAAACATGTATACCACCCCCTCTTCTTACCAGACATAGATGCTGCCCCAGAATCTATGGAGAGCAGAAACAGAAAAAAGATACAGTAGTAGAAGGCAAGTGGTATATTTCTACTTCTTCATGGGCTTGGAGTCTGTGACAGGGCAGAAATCATATATGGCCAAGGAACGGATCTTTTTCTCTGTCTTATCGTATCCAAGCTCCTTAGCAAGTTCTGCGTTTGGATCACAAGTGTCCGCACCCTCCATGAAATGTTGTCATCTGCAGCATACCATGCCTTCACCTGGACTTCAGGGACCTCCTATCCCTGCATCACCCTGATACATGACAGTTAAGCAGCTACAAAGACTACACTGCTTGTGCATCAGTCCAGTCTTCATACCCAGTCTCCCCAGAGAGCCCTTTTTTAATCTGTCATCATTGCCTCCAAGCAAAGCAGTAATAAATAATGACTCCTTTAAGGAGTCTGGAAAATTAAGAGAAAAACAGAAGTGAAATGAAACCAGAAGATATCTTTAGAGTGAATACCCGCCTTGCGGTGCCGGCACACCGGGTTCTAGTCCTGGCTGGGGCGCCGGATTCTGTCCCGGTTGCCCCTCTTCCAGGCCAGCTCTCTGCTGTGGCCTGGGAAGGCAGTGGAGGATGGCCCAAGTGCTTGGGCCCTGCACCCCATGGGAGACCAGGATAAGTGCCTGGCTCCTGCCATCGGATCAGTGTGGTGCGCCGGCTGCAGCGCGTGGGCCGCAGCGGCCATTGGAGGGTGAACCAACGGCAAAGGAAGACCTTTCTCTCTGTCTCTCTCTCTCACTGTCCACTCTGCCTGTCAAAAAAAAAATAATAAAAAATAAATAAATAAAATAAAAATTAAAAAAATAGAGTGAATACCTTGACATACTTTACTATCAGGTGTTTATTTGAACTTTTTCAGAGAACAATGAATCCCCCCCCCCCAAAAAAAGAAACTAAATTTAAGTCTACTTGACAATTACATTTTTATTATTTTACAAGTTTATTTTTATTTATTTTCAAAATCAGAGTGGCACTTACATATATACATAGAGAGAGAAAACAGAGAGAGAGAGAGAGAGAGAGATCTTCATCTTCTGGTTCACTTTGCATACACCAAAACCAATCAGGGCTGGGCCAGATGGCATCTAGGATCCAGGAACTACATCAAAATGACCCCTACAGGTAGCAGGAACTCAAGTACTTGAAGCATTATCTGATGCCTCCTGCCATGCACATTAGCAGGAAGCTGGATTGGAAGTGGAGGTTGAACTCTATCCCAGATATGATGGGGGCATCCATATGGCAGTTTAAACTACAGTGACACAGCACCTGTCCTAACGACTCCATTTTTAAAATGTGTTGATAATTTGCATCTCTGTTCACACAGAGCATTAATGTCTTTCAGTTTTGAGGGCAGTTACAGAAAAAATAAGCACACAAAATGTCACAGGGACAAGGAATGAAAATTACTTTAGACATTGCACTTTGAACATCCAAACCTGGAAGGTGCCAGGCTCTGACAGTCCATATTTCTGCCTTTGATCTGACTCTTCTAAACATGATCCATTTGCTGACAAGCTTTTCTAGTCTTTCTGGTTTGCTTCAAATAAACCACTGGTTGGCCCCAATATTTCTGCATTGGCTTTCTCTTTTTTTATGATTTTTTTTAAAGAGAGAAGAAAGGGGAAAATAAAATGAAAATAAAAAAGTAAACTTTACTGGACATTTTACATATGGTTTCCATATTGTCTCTTAATCATTCAGTTTGAAAGTAAATTGAAGGGGAATGAGGAGTTAAAGCGCTTGGGTTTGGGGTGAGAATTTCCAACTCCCCTAAGCCAACATTCGTGTGCAGCACTTAATACAGTCTGGAACATCTGCAGGGCAGCTGTCTCATGTAGAACAGGTTCACCATAACCTTTCTTGATGTTGGCCTCAGAATGAGAAACAGATATGAGCATATGAAGGAGTAGGGGTGTTCACGAATGTGCAGTTGATAGAAAATTGAATTGGTGTCACTTACACTGAAAACAATGACAAATCATTTGAATCTATTTAAAACAATATGATTATAACTACTCACCAGGGATACATTGAATGAATATTGAATTAATGAGCCAGAAAGATTGTTTACTGCATATATTTTGTGCAATAGAATCTGTTACCTGCCTTTGAGGCAGGAAAAAACAACCACGTGATCCAAATATCAAAGTAATTAATACAAAAAAAGCCCAGTTTAACTAAAGGGTTACCCTTACTGAATGCATAATCAGAGTTCTTCCAAACTCTGTGTCAGTTTTGTCCTGAATATGGACAGAGGCTCATGGCTCAAGAATATATTCTAGCCTGCGCCGTGGCTCAATAGGCTAATCCTCCGCCTGCAGCGCCAGCACCCCGGGTTCTAGTCTGGGTCGGGGCGCCGGATTCTGTCCCAGTTGTCCCTCTTCCAGTCCAGCTCTCTGCTGTGGCCAAGGAGGGCACTGGAGGATTGCACAAGTCCTTGGGCCCTGTACCTGCATGGGAAACCAGGAGAGGCACCTGGCTCCTGGCTTCGGATCAGCGCGGTGCGCCGGCCGTGGCGGCCATTGAGGGGTGAACCAACAGCAAAGGAAGACCTTTCTCTCGGTCTCTCTCTCTCTCACTGTCAAAAATATCTGCCTGTCAAAAAATAAAAATAAATAAAAAAGAATATATTCTATGTCTTCATCTGCCAGTCCCAGCTGAAAGACATGGAATTTTGCTCTTCCTCCTGACTCTGTCATCCCCAGTCATGCCCACCCTCTGCTCTTACAATGAGCAGAAAATTTCCTTAGCTTTCATCAGTGGGCATTTACTGTGCAGTGTTCATTCTTATACTATAAGAGAATTTTACAATCTGATAAATGTGGGAAGCACCAAGTGATACAGGGTTCCTCAATTCAAGATTTCTCAATGTCAATTATACAAGCTATCTTCAACAAGTTCATGGAAAATGCATATTATGAAAAAACTATGCAGAGATTTCAAAATTTTACACCATGTAAATTTATCTTTTAATTCCATTTGCAACAAACATTTCACAGTATCACTGTGTTATGGTTCCAGGAGGGATATTATTTGATCTGGCTAGAACTTCCATGGGGTTCAGACATTTTTAAAATTCATAAAATACAGTTTTCTTCCATTTATTTTTTCCTACCACTCAAAATAATTGAGGGGCCTGCAGGTTAAGCCACCACTTGAGACACTGGCATCCCATATCTGAGTGCGGTTCGAGTCCCAGCTGCTCTTCTTCAGATCTAGCTTCCTGCTAATGCACCTGGGAAGGCAGCAGCAGATCTCCCTTATTAGAACTTGGGCCCCTGGCACCCATGTGGGATCCAGGATGGTGTTCCCAGATCCTGGTTTTGGTTTGGCCAGACTTTCTCCCACTCTCTCTCTCTCTCCCCCCCTTTCAAATAAATAAATAAATCTTTTTTTGTTTTACTTTTATTGTTTTTATTTTATTTTTAACTTTTATTTAATAAATAAAATATGGATTACAATGGCTTCCCCCCCATAACTTCCCTCGCACCCACAACCCTTCCCTCTCCCGCTCCCTCTCCCAGTCCATTCGCATCAAGATTCATTTTCAATTCTCTTTATATACAGAAGATCAATTTAGTATATATTCAGTAAAGATTTCAACAGTTTGCACCCACACAGAAACATAAAGTGAAAAATACTGTTTGAGTACTAGTTATAGCCTTAATTCACATTGTACAACACATTAAGGACAGAGATCCCACATGAGGAGTAAGTGCACAGTGACTCCTGTTGTTCACTTAACAAATTGACAGTCCTGTTTATGGCATCAGTAATCTCCCTAAGCTCTTGTCATGAGATGCCAAGGCTATGGAAGCCTTTTGAATTTGCCAACTCTGATCTTAATAAATAAATCTTTGAAAAATATTGTAAAGGTTAGAGCTGAGCCTCCGTATGAATAGGGCAGCACATTTTACCACCTCTGAAAAGCAAAACATGCACTCACTTTTTAGGAGTCTGATATATCAATACCTTAGTTAGTTCTAAAAATTTGTGATTTGCTGGTGTCCTGTTCATGTTGATTCTCTTGGGAATTAGTATTTTTCTTTCATTCATTTTCTTATTAAATTGCTGTCACTTGTTATTAAAAAGTGAGAAAGATAGCCTTCCAAGGCCACCCCCAAACATCACAGGACAAATTAAAAAAAAATACCAATAAGCAGCTCTACATCCATTTGTCAGCTGGAAGAAATCGAGACCTTCATCTGTTATGTTCCCTTAAGATTATGGATTACTTCTCTTGGGGTGCGGTCAGGGGAGGGATATCAGGTAGAAAATTAGAAAGTCAGGTGTGTGATGAGAGGCCTGAGGACAGCAAGCTTCTTTGCCGAGGAGCTTAGCAGTCTGGGAAGCACATCGTGGAAGCAGCCCAGTACTGACCCTAGAAAGTCCCGCCCACACCCCAGTCACTTTTCCGGTGGTCTCAGCCTACCCCTAAGGGGAGTCCCCCAGGAGAATCCTCTCCACTCAGCACCAGAGCGGTCACCAGCCCAACAACATTGGTCAAAAAACCTTCTCAGCCTTCCCCCGGGGAAGACACCCCCCATGGGAAGCTCCTCTGCCCAGCGCGGGTGGATTACCCAGTCTGACAGCACTGAAGAGTGAAAACTTGGAGAATTTCACCTAATTCACATTCAGCAAATCCTTTGTCCTGGAGAAGGAGGAGGAGAGGCAACAGAAACAATGGGAAGAACTGGACCCCATTCCCTTATAAGCTTCAGTCTGAATACACACCATACACTCAGCCGTCAGCTCTTTCCTGAGCTGATGGATACTCTACCCCCATTAGACCTTGCTACCTTGCTGACCATTAAAAAAACAAAAAGAAAAAAGAAAAAAAAAGTCTGTCAAAGGCTGCCCATTATCAGCATGTCAAGATTCATAGGGCAAATCTAAGCACTGTCATCAAAATGAAAAGGAAAGATACACATCTCCTCACTAAATACCTAGACTATGAGTCAATTGAGAATTGAGCGCCTTGAGCTTAAGCAGGCAGGGGTGGAAATGACTAAAATAAAGGACAGCCAGGTTACTGATAGTAAATTACAGCTGGAAATGAAATCAGACTCTTAAATTTAAGGCTTAAAATTTTCATTTTAATGTGTGTGCTGGGGGATGTGCCTGTGAGTGGGCATGATATTATGTAAAGGGCACAAGTTTGGAAGTCAGATTTTCAATGGATAAAGAAACAAACAAGCTGGAAAATTTCGGTGAAATAAATGGAAAGTAGTGAGTGCATTCAGATGGGAAAATAGAAAATTAAATTTAATAACAACATCAAGGATCCAAAGGGCTGCAAAAGGAATATTCTGTGACTGGAGAACATGTCTAAGACACACAAAATTTCATCACTGTACAGATTGTACAATATTTCTTATGCATCTCAACAAATGTGTCCGAAGACAGCATTTTAAGTTGCACAGAAAATACCAAAGCCCAGACATATTTCAGTGCCAGTCCCTGGGCAGGCTGGCCCTAAGGCAAGACATTCTGGAACACCTGGCTGGTTGGCAGACTTTCCTTGATGGCAGCATTCTGGGACCAAACAGGCATTTATTTCAGCCTCTCTAAGGCTTTCATATGGTAAAGAAGCAATCAAAGAATACTGGCTTTATTTTTTGCAGCATTGGTTTTGATCCACCTAAAAGGAAACGGTGGGGGTAGGGGGAATCAGTGGAGGGAAGGAGTAATGCGTTTCACAGCTTCAAATCAAACACTGTTGGAAAAACGTCCAGAAAGCAATTCAGAGTGAAAATATTTGCTTTCTGGCTAAACAGCCAGTAGCTTTTTATTGCAAAATGGAAATAAACAGTGCTGCTCATTTATACCAAAAAAGGGGAATCTACAAATAGCCAAAGTCCCAAAATAAAGGTATTGCCCAATAGCTTAGGACATGAGTCACTAAGGTCTTCAGAGTTTCATCAATGGTCACAACACGTAGATTAGAAGGGCCTGAGGTTGTGATTACTAAAACATCTCGTATATTCTAAAGTCGACATCCCAGAAGAGCTTGGGCCACAGCCAATGTGATCCTCATCCTTAACTCTGTTCATTGAACAGATGTCGGCAAAAGTAACAGGAGTTCTAGCACCAAAATTAACTTAAAGGAAAGCCAGCTTTATGAAATTATTTTATTTAAATGTTCAAAAGTTTACAAAAGAGAGTTAAATTGAATACAAAGCCAATAATGCTTACAATGAAAAGATAGGAGTTGGCCAAGAGAAATGTATAAATAATAAAAGAATCCAGGGGCCGGTGTTGTGGCACAATAGATTAAGCCACTGTCTGAAGTGCCAGCATCCCAATGGGCTCTGGTACAGTCCCAGCTGCTCCACTTACTATCTAGCTCTCTGCTAATGTGCCTGGGAAAGGAGTGAAGCATGACCTAAGTCCTTGGGCCCCTGCACCTCCAAAGGAGACCCAGAAGAAGCTCCTGGCTCCTGACTTTGGCCTGGCCTAGCCCCAGCCATTGCAGCCATTTGAGGAGTGAACCAGCAGATGGAATCTCTCTCTCTCTCTTTCTCTGTCTCTCCCTTTATCTCTCTGTAACACTGCCTTTCAAATAAATAAAATAAAATCTTCAAAAAATCAAAGAACCCTTGGGGCCAATCCTGTTGCATAGTGGGTAAAGCCGCCACCTGCAGTGCTGGCATCCCTTATGGGCGCCCGTTTGAGTCCCAGCTGCTCCACTTCCAATCCAGCTCTCTGCTATGGCCTGAGAAAGCAGTGGAAGATGGCCTGAGTCCTTGGGTCCCTGCACCCTCATAGGAGACCCAGAAGAAGCTCCTGTCTCCTGGCTTCCAATGGGCACAGCTCCAGCTGTTGCAGCCAATTGGGGAATGAACCAGAGAATGCAGGACCTCTCTCTCTCACTCTCTTTCTCTCTCTGCTTCTCCTTCTGTGTCACTCATAAATAAATAAATCTTTTAAAAAAATCAAAGAACCCATTCATTGAGTCATTTGACAGTATATGGAATATCATTTGGTAGTATATTGAATATATACTGCTCTAGGTACTGAAAATACAGAAAGGAATTTAAAATGATCACCTTGGGAAGAAGACAAGAAAGAACAGATGCATCATCATTCAATACTCTCATGTGCAAAACAAACAGCACTTTAAGGATTTCAGAGACTTTGCAGCCACTTTATCTCACTTGATCCTCATAACACTCTCTAGGTTCAGTTCCACAAGGGGACATATAAGAATACAAAGTATGAAAAGTTAAGTTTTTTTCAAACATTCTAATAATAAAAAGGAGAATTCATATTTGATCTTTGGTTTCTCATGTCACCCTCTATATATCTATTAAATTAAAAGTAAGTTAGTGAGACTTCTTACCATGTGTAATCATTCCAGAAATGGCTGCCCCAATACACTACAAATTCTCTTTTGTCCTTAAAGTAAAGCCATGCCAAATAAAGCCTCAGACTAACCTAAATACACATTAAATAAGAGACTTCCTCAGAACAAACATTACCATGTGGAATTAGTCTCAGCTACTAGTATTAAAAATCTCATAACCTGGAAATTCAAATTGTGAATGTTGCCCATTAGTTCATTCAATGAAGTCATATGAACCTACTACGAATTCAAATGCTTTTCCAGGCACAAAAATGATGAAGACAGTCAAGCTATTACATGAAAAGGGATATATCATCAAGGAAAGATGACCAAAATAATTGCAGTTAGTGTAAGTGCTTTAAAAATTAAAAAAAAAGGAGGTGATTCGATGAAGAGTGGGGTCGGGAGTAGTAGAGGTCAGTTGGCCAGGAAAGATCTCTTTGAGTCAGTGACATCTGAGCTGGGACCTGAAGTTCCCAGCTCATGAAGATCTGAGGCAAAGCTCTTTAGCCTAAAAAGGCAGGGCTTAAAATGGAAATGAATCCAAAAGCACACCTAGAGTATGGTGAACGAGGGCTAGTGTTGGTTGACAAGGTTAGAAGTCAGCTGTGGGAAAAAATATGGGATCTTTGTCCTAAGTGCAATGGGAATCTACTAGAAGATTTTAGTAAGTGGGTAAAATTATCTGACTTCAGCAAGTAGATCATCTAATGAACCTCAGAACCCCCATATACAGGCAAGGATATTTGTTAATGGTCAGCTGGTTTGGAAATGTTGTCTGAATTGTCTGCAGAAGCAAGGTGAGACATCCACCAATATCCCTCTGAAGGCAGAACACTGCTCCATGTGAAGGAATCCTCAAGGTTTATAATGTGGTCCTGGTACAGAAGATTCCAGACAACTACTACGAGATTGCATCTAGGAGTAGCCAATCCCAAGCTTAGTATGGCATTTGTCATAGCCACAGTTATACAGGCAAGTCTGTTTGAGGCTGGCTTAACGCACAGCAGGAGCATCTGAGCATTGGTCCTGGAATTTCTTCCTCCATGTTGTCTCCTAGGAAACATACTGAGTGACCCAATCTTTCTCTTCATTTCAGTCTCCTCCCTCAGTGGCCAGTGATTATCTAAACAGAATTGCTCAAGTATGTCTGCAGAATACTGAGGAGGAAATAGCAGGCATAAAGCACTTTTAAAGAACGAACAACCTTCTGTATAATAATCAGCTATCTCATTTATTCAGTGCATCATCAGTTACCCTTAAACAATTCCATATGTATTGGTTTCTATTTGAGATACAAGACCGTTCAGCCATAGCATCCATTTGGTAACAGCAAGCACATGTTTTAAACATGCTTAATGTTATTGCCCTATAATGTCTTGCCACAGAGCATTCCTAGGAGTACAATGCTCTTTGTGAATACCACCTCATTAATCCTGGGAGAGGCAGCAACAATCACTCTCCCCACATTTTACCAATAAAGAAACAGAACCGCTGAGAGATTCAGAGTGAGCCAAGATGATGTTCAGCTACTTAATGGCAAAATCATAGATGAATTTCTGGTTCCACTTGAGTTGAAGACTTTACAGTCCTGCCCCACCCACCCCAGACCAATATGTCAAGCTCTAGTGAATAAGCTACTCAACATCAAACCTTGAGCTTTATAGTCCCGAGTCTTTTCAATCCTCTAGAATCCATTGGGGTTACTGCCATTCCAGAAGCTATTTGTGGTTCCTTATCAGGCAGATCTCATTCCTTTGAGATCTGAGCTCTGTTTTCCAACTACATTTGCTAGTAATAGGCAAACTCATGGAAGCCCTAAATTCAAGGATATGGATATTTTTCAGCATTTTTGTGGCTGTTTTGGACATTCAGAGGGTCCTAAATGGGCAAGGAACTTGGATTTAACCTAAGTCTCTACTTCTAAATGGTTCAAAACAGTCATTTCAACTTCGAAATGGCTCATGACTTGGTTGTTTTAATTAACCTTAGATGTTTAATAAATCCTGTTAGCATTTCCCAATGCTAGAATTCCATTACCTTATGTCTTAGAATGAAATGAGGTTCTAACAGATTCTTTTCAGTTTTGAATGTGCTAAAAGTTAGTGTTGGTGTTGATGGTGCCAAAATTTAGTTTCTTTTTTTTTAAGTTTTCATGAAGTTCATGAAGACAACTGTCCTTAGGAAAAGCAAGGGAAATACAGAAAGCAGACCTCTGATTTGAAATAACTTGGTAGGTAATTGTGCGTCTGATATCTGTGAGAATCAAAACTTGTTTATGCTTATTTCAGTTATCTGCAGGTTTTCTCTCGCTATTTTATGCCATCACCACATCTGTAACATTGCTGTCGATTTTTTTTCCAGAAACAAAAATAACTAATTTTTTTCTATTTTGGACAAAAGCAATGAAGAATAGTCAGTCAAATTAATTCCCCTCTTATTCTCCTATCTTCATGTAATTATTATCTGTGGCATTTCTCAGTGTACCTCACCATCTGGTTTCACAGAAGACAAAAACATTTTTAGTCTCTTATGAGAGAAGCCCTATTCACACTGTTTCAAAGCCATAGAAATATTATTACTTTGAAATTTTTATTTACTTTGTTTAATTGACAAGTAAAAAGTACACATACATGTACAGTGTACAAAATGATGTTTTAATATATTCATACATTGTGAAATGGCTAAATCAAGTTACTTAACAGGATTTCCTCATATGCTTATTATTTCTTGCACTGAGAAAGCAGTGATGAGTGCTAATTTAATTCTTCCAACTGTGGATATCTAGTTTTCATATTTATTCAATAAACATTATTGATTGAAGACACTGTCATTCCCCATTATATGTCCTTGGCATCATTGTCAAAAAGTAAACTTACCATAAACATTCATATTTATTTCTGGGCTCTATATTATGTACCATTAGTCTCTGGGCTTGTTTTTACTCTAGTACCATGCTGTTTTGATTATTAAATTTTGTAGTATGCTTTGAAATCAAGTACTGAAATGTAATGTCCTCATCTTTGTTGGTTTTGCTCATGTTAACTTTGGCTACTTGGGGTCTTCTGTGATTCCATTAGAATTTTAAGGTTATTTTTCATTTCTGTGAGAAAGTCATTGGAATTTTTTTTATTTAGTAAATATAAATTTCCAAAGTACAGTTTATGGATTACAATGCCTTCCCACTCACATAATTTCCCTCCCACTTGCACCCCTCCCATCTCCCGCTCCCTCTCCCATTCCATTCACATCAAGATTTATTTTCAATTCTCTTTATATAAGAAGATCAATTTAGCATAGATTAAGTAAAGATTTCAGCAGTTTGCACCCACACAGAAACACAAAGTGTAAAATACTGTTTCAGTACTAGTTATAGCATTACTTCACATTGGACAACACATTAAGGACAGATCCCACATGAGAAGTAAGTACACAGTGACTCCTGTTGTTGACATAACAATTTGACACTCTTGTTTATGGCATCAGTAATCTCCCTAGGTTCTAGTCATGAGTTGCCAAGGTCATGGAAGCTTTTTGAGTTCGCTGACTTTGATCTTATTCTGACAGGGTCGTAGTCAAAGTGGAAGTTCTCTCCTCCCTTCAGAGAAATGGACCTCCTTCTTTGATGGCCCCATTCTTTCCACTGGGATCTCACTCACAGAGATCTTTCATTTAGGTCTTTTTTTTTCCAGAGTGTCTTGGCTTTCCATGCCTAAAATACTCTCATGGGCTTTTCAGCCGGATCTGAATGCCTTAAGGGCTGATTCTGAGGCCAGAGTGCTGTTTAGGACATCTGCCATTCTATGAGTCTGCTGTGTATCCCGCTTCCAATGATGGATCATTTGCTCCCTTTTTGATTCTATCAGTCAGTATTAGCAGACACTAGTCTTGTTTGTGTGATCCCTTTGACTCTTAGACCTATCAGTGTGATCAATTGTGAACAGAAATTGATCACTTGGCCTAGTGAGATGGCATTGGTACATGCCACCTTGATGTACTTTATCCATTTTAGTATTTTTTCTTTGTTTTGTTCTAGTACTATTGGTTGAACTCTGTAATTAACACACAATTATTCTTAGGTGTTTAAATTTTAACTGAAAAGTGATCCCTGTTAAATATAACAGTGGGAATAAGAGAGGGAGAAGATGTACAATTTGGGACATGCTCAATAGGACTTGCCCCAAATGGTGAAGAGAGAAAGTCATTGGAATTTTCATTGTCATTGCATTGAATTTTTAAATGACTTTGGGTGATATGGATACTTTAATGATATTAATTATTCCAACTGATGAGCACACATATCTCTCTACTTATTTATATTCTCTTCAATGTATTTTGTCAACATTTGGTAGTGTTTGGTATATAGGTTTTTTACCTTTTCAGATAAATTTATTTCTAAATATTTTATTAGCTTCATATATATTGTTAATGTGATTGTTTTATAGATTAATTTTTTCAGATAACTTGCTTTTACTTATAGAAATGTTGTTGATTTTTGTAATGATTTTGTACCCTGCAACATTATGAATTCATTTATTAGCCACAACAGTTTTTTTGGTGCAGTCTTTAGGATTATATGTCCTTAAAAATCATATAATCTGCAAACAGAAACCACTAACTCTTTCCTTCCCAATCTGAGTGCCTTTCATTATTTTTTTTTCTTTTGACTAACTGTTCTGGCTAGGACATCCAATACTACGTAGGATGTAAGCGGTGAGAGTGAGCCAATTTGTGTTGTTACTGACATTAGAGGAAAAGCTTTCAGGTTTGCACTACTCAGTTGGATGTTAGCTATAGGCCTATCTTATATGGCTGCAATTTTTTCTAACTTGTTGATAATTTCTTTTTTAAAAACTTTTATTTAATGAATATAAATTTCCAAAGTACAGCTTTTGGTTTACAATGGCTCCCACCCCCCATTAACTTCCCTCCCACCCACAACCCTCCCCTCTCCTGCTCCCCTTCAATTCACTTCAAGGTTCACTTTCAATTATCTTTATATACAGAAGATCAATTTAGCATAGATTAAGTAAATCTTTCAACAGTTTGCCCCCACACAGAAACATAAAGTGAAAAATACTGTTTGAGTAATAGTTATAGCATTAAATCACAATGTACAGCACATTAAGGACAGAGATCCTACATGAGGAGTAAGTGCACAGTGACTCCTGTTGTTGACTTAACAATTTGACACTCTTGTTTATGGCATCAGTAATCTCCCTAGGTTCTAGTCATGAGTTGCCAAGGCTATGGAGGCCTTTTGAGTTCGCCAACTCTGATCATATTTAGACAAGGTCATAGTCAAAGTGGAAGTTCTCTCCTCCCTTCAGAGAAATGGACCTCCTTCTTTGATGGCCCCATTCTTTCCACTGGGATCTCACTCACAGAGATCTTTCATTTAGGTCATTTCATTTTTTTTTTCCAGAGTGTCTTGGCTTTCCATGCCTAAAATACTCTCATGGGCTTTTCAGCCGGATCTGAATGCCTTAAGGGCTGATTCTGAGGCCAGAGTACTGTTTAGGACATCTGCCATTCTATGAGTCTGCTGTGTATCCCGCTTCCAATGATGGATCATTTGCTCCCTTTTTGATTCTATCAGTTAGTATTAGCAGACACTAGTCTTGTTTATGTGATCTCTTTGACTCTTAGACCTATCATTATGATCATTTGTGAACAGAAATTGATCACTGGGACTAGTGAGATGGCATTGGCACATGCCACCTTGATGGGATTGAATTGGAATCCCCTGGTATGTTTCTAACTCTACCATTTGGGGCAAGTCTGATTGAGCATTTTTCAAATTGTACATCTCTTCCCTCTCTTATTCCCACTCTTATATTTAACAGGTATCACTTTTCAGTTAAGTTTCTTTTTTTTTAACTTTTATTTAGTAAATATAAATTTCCAAAGTACAGTTTATGGATTACAATGGCTTTATCCCCCCCCATAACTTCCCTCCCACTGGCACCCCTCCCATCTCCCTCTCCCTCTCCCATTCCATTCACATCAAGATTCATTTTCGATTATCTTAATATACAGAAGATCAGCTTAGTATACATTAAGTAAGGATTTCAACAGTTTGCTCCCACACAGAAACATAAAGTGAAAAATAATAGATGATTTTTTTAAATGATGATGAAATCAGAGCAGACCTATTGTCATGTTTAATCCTAGTGAGAGTCAAGTTGGGAATTGATAATTTTTTTTTTTTAACAGAAGATCAGTTTAGTATACATTAAGTAAAGATTTCAACCGTTTGCACCCCCATAGAAACACAAAGTGAAATATACTGTTTGAGTACTCGTTATAGCATTAAGCCTCAATGTACAGCACATTAAGGACAGAGATCCTACATGAGGAGTAAGTGCACCGTGACTCCTGTTGTTGACTTTACAAATTGACACTCCTGTTTATGGCATCAGTAATCTCCCTATGCACCAGTCATGAGTTTCCAAGGCTATGGAAGCCCCTTGAGTTCTCCGACTCTTATCTTGTTTAGACAAGGTCATAGTCAAAGTGGAGGTTCTCTCCTCCCTTCAGAGAAAGGTACCTCCTTCTTTGAAGACCTGTTCTTTCCACTGGTATCTCACTCACAGAGATCTTTTTGCCAGAGTGTCTCGGCTTTCCATGCCTGAAATACTCTCATGGGCTTTTCAGCCAGATCCGAGTAAGTGCTACCATTACTAGCAGACAAAAATACCCACCAGCTGCTCTGCTATGCCCAAGACTGTGAACCCAAGGTGGAGAGCATTAGACGAGTATTGTAGGAATCAGCTCCCAAGCAAGCATAAGTCTGGCTGAATAATAAGAATCCTGATTATGGACAGTAGACCACCATGCTCTTGGTGCTTTGGGGTCTCCAGCAAGGGAAGCTTTTGTGAGAGTAGCAGTGTTTTGCCAGCTGGGGAATACTGTTAAACTTTCTTCTTGCTATGTTTGAACTCCACTTGCTCTGTCTTACCTCTAAATTTGCTCTTTCCACTCCACATTTCTTATCTCTTCTAATTTATCTCCTCCTGGGGTCCTTTGTAAGTTAATCTTCTCCTTCAAATTCAACAAAAAACATGCCCACGTGTGCGCACTCTTCACCTGCCACTACTCCTGAAAACAGAGTGATGGATTCTCACTGTGAGAAACACCGTAACGTTATCCAGGCAAATTAGGAATAAACCAATGTGCTAGTATTTATATCCTTAACTGTTCCTGCTGTTATGTATGTGTGTTCTCTCTAATTAGGCATCAGCTCTCAAAGGATACAGAACTTAGCTTTCAGTCCTCTTATGTTCCTGTTATGTTTTTCTCTGGTGAGTATTAAGCAGCACACTGTGGTCACAGAATAAATATCTCTGTCTGCTTCTGTTGAGAAATGGAGAGGCATGAGTAGAGCAACACTCCACCTGCTCCCCCCCACACAAACACCCTCTCCCAGGCTTGTGGAAACATCCCCTGCATTTCCACTCAGCCACACTCCCTGCTTTCCAGCATCGCAGCCACAAGTCCACCCCTAATGAAACTGCCACTCAAAAGTTGCTCCATTTAGGTGACAATAGACCCCTACACTGTTCTGTGCTGGAAGAGACCCACTGTGATACAGTAGGGGGCACTGTAGATTCATGCCTATGACACCCCAAAAAACACACCCTAAGGAAACAGGAAGTGGTTAAGACTTCTGCTTTGTACCTTGTAGTGTCTGCCTGGTCCACTCCTATTACTGCCACTGCTTCCCTCTTTAAGTATTCTTGTCTTGGGTTTTTCAAAAGCTTTTCAATCACTTGTGATAGTTCTGAAGGAATTTTAAAACAATAGTCTTACCACTAGAAGTTAGGGAACAATCCTTGATCTCCCAATTTAATTGATCACTAAATATTGCAAAGATTTAACTTCCACATTATCTCTTAAATACGTATGCTCTCACATAGGACAAAAACAAACCTCTGGGCGAGAGCACTCAAATGAGGGGGTAATTTAGGCTTAAATCCAGCCAATAACTGCTGGCCAAGGCCTGTGCCATGCCCTGTGCTATCCTGCCAAGGGGAAAAAGCATGTGTTTCCAGGTTGCTAAACACTCCCACCTCCCACCCCCTTGTAGATCTGCACAGGTCTGCTCTCACCATGTCCATGGCATCTACTTTGTTCCCAATCCTTACCATCATTATAAGAATGCTGGACAGGCCTTCCTAAAACTCTTGGGTTATTTAAATGCATACATGCTGATTCATGCCATGACAAATTGTACACAAATGTATAGGACACAAATTTAGAAATATACCATCATCAAAATTCAAATTAACAATATTAATTGAAGGTAACTCAAATGATATTTGACTGAAAGTGAGCCTCTTCTGCTCAAGCAAGGGTTATGGAAGCAATATCTATGTCACAAGATCTTTCTAGTTTGCTACTATCCATACTATGTGTAATGTGATGAGTTTAATATCTAACAATTTCTTTTTCTGGTCAGGCCCTTCAAACCTGTTTGTGCCATCCCTTTGTTATGGGCAGGCATAGAGGATAAAATTGATCAGGTTTGTGAGCTGGAAGACCACACCTTCACCACGCCCCTGTATGACCTCCTGACCCTACTTGGCCACACCTGTGTACCCACCAGCCAATAAGGTTAATTAACCACTCCCCTTTGGAAGTGGATTAAAGGCTTGGGACATGCTGGGCCTGGCCCTTTTTGCCACTGTGGGCCTGTGGTCTTTGGGTCACCCACTCCATGCTCCCCAACATGGCTGGCACCTGGTACTCAGTATGAATCCAGGTTTCCCTCTTTTTTAGGTGGGGCCTTCAGTCTCCTATGCATTTCTCCCACTGAATAAAAAGCTTAAAACTTACCATGCTGCTATGTTATGCTAATATTCATAATTCTTCTCTGAATAATAGGTAAGAACCCACATGGCTTATTAATAACAGTAATTTATTAATAAAAACATGTTAATATCATGATTGGCACCCCATATTCTTACATCATATGGCAACCCAGATGGGACTTTTAGGGGGTCAGCCTCCGGTTTCAACTTGACTTTTATGAAACTTGTTCCATCTTATTATGTGGCAACTACTCTCAGTACAAAAGTACATCTTTTTGTACTCTAAGTACAAAAGATATGTTCAAATATCTACTTGGACTTAGACAAATTTCTGGGTAGTACTCAGGTAACAATCTTCCAGAAAATGTAGTTGGGGGTGAATTTCCATCCACTGGTGTACCTGCCAAATGGCTACAACAACTGGGGCTGAGCCAGGCTGAAGCCAGGAATCTGGAGCCCCATGTGAGTCTCCAATGTGAGTGACTTCCACTGGATTATCGGGCACATTAGCAGGGAGCTGGATCAGAAGTGGAACAACCAGGACTTCACTGGCACTCTGATATGGGATGCCAGCATTGCAAGCTGACATTGTGGCTAAGTATGTTAAGCTCCAATATATTTTTTAAATGTAAACAGAAATGAGGCGATTTTTAAAATTAGAATTGAAGAGGGCAGACCATCACCACATCTGAATTTATATGTCAAGTGAAACCAAGTTTCAATTCAGATTTCAAAAAATAAAAAACCCAGGTTTTAGTATCAGATAGCTATGGGATGACTCAAATTTAGAACACTATTTTAATACCTAGGCTTTGAAAAAAAAGATTGATTGATTTATTTGAATGGCAGAGTTAGAGCGCGATAGGAAGAAAGACAGATATCTTCCATCTGCTGGTTCACTCCTCAAATGGCCTTAAGGGCTAGGGCTGAGCCAGATTGAGGCCAGGAGCCAGGAGCTTTTTCTAGGTCTTCCACACAGGTGCAATGCCCCAAGGACGTGGACTATCTTCCACTGCTTTCCCAGGTGCATTAGCAGGGAGTTGGATTGAAAGTGGAGCAGCCAGGACTTGAATCAGCATCCAAATGGGATGCCAGCACTGTAGGCCACAGCTTAACCCACTACACCATAGTGTTGGCCTTGCCTTTAGGTGTTTTGTAAGTACATAAAGATACAGATATATTCTCAAACCTAAATAACTGTGATTGTTTCCCACTGAACTATGTAAACATGAAACAATCTTACTATTATTATAACAATAAATAATCTTACTATTATTGTTAGATAGCCTTTGGGAAGGTTGGTAAACTAAAGCCTGCTCAGCCTAGGACCCAGATCCAGTCCATGACTTGTTTTTGTGCTTTCAGAGAGCTAAGGATAGTTTTTCATGTGACTAAAGGATTTTTTTTAAAAAGATTTTTTTTAAAGTATTTTTTCTAAAAATTGTCTTTTGGTTAAAATGTCTTTCTTTTTAAAATTTTACTTAAGTTATACAAGTTTCATGTTTTTGTATATACAGACTTAGGAATATAATGATACTCCCCACACTGCTCTTCCTCCCACCTACACTCCCACCCTTCTTTCTCCTCCCTCTCCCATTCCCACTCTTAATTTTTACAAAGATCAATTTTTATTTTACTTGATGATCATAAAGTTAACCCCACACTAAGTAAAAGAGTTCAACAAATAGTATGGGAAAAAAAAAAAACCACTGTTCCTCAATGGAAGAGACAAAGGCTGTAAACAATCATCAAATCTCAAAATGTCCATTTAATTCCAATGCATTAAATTTTAGGTATTCTGTTACCTCAGATGAGGAAAAACATATGATATCTGACTTTTTGGGACTGGATTATTTCACTAAATATAATAGTTTCCAGTTGCGTCTATCTTGTTGCAAAAGACAGGATCTCTTTTTTTTTTTTAACAGTTGAATAGTACTCCATAGTATATATGCCATAATTTCTTTATGTAGTCAACAGTTGATGGACATTTGGGTAGATTCCATATCTTAGCTATTTTGAATTGTGCTGCAATAAACATGGGGGTAAAGATAGCTCTTACATATGCTGATTTCTTTTTTTTTTTTTGTCTACCCATAGCATTTATTTTTTTTAACTTTTATTTAATGAATATAAATTTCCAAAGTACAGAATATGGATTACAATGGCTTCCCCCCCCATAACGTCTCTCCAACCCGCAACCCTCCCCTTTTCCACTCCCTCTCCCCTTCCATTCACATCAAGATTCATTTTCGATTCTCTTTATATACAGAAGATCAGTTTAGCATACATTAAGTAAAGATTTCAACAGTTTGCTCCCACACAGAAACATAAAGTGAAAAATACTGTTTGAGTACTAGTTATAGCATTAAATCTCAATGTACAGCACACTAAGGACAGAGATCCTACATGAGGAGTAAGTGCACAGTGACTCCTGTTGTTGACTTAACAAATTGACACTCTTGTTTCTGGCATCAGTAATCACCCTAGGCTCTTGTCATGAGCTGCCAAGGCTATGGAAGCCCCCTGAATTCACTGACTCTGATCATATTTAGACAAGGCCATGGTCAAAGTGGAAGTTCTCTCCTCCCTTCAGAGAAAGGTACCTCCTTCTTTGATGACCCATTCTTTCCACTGGGATCTCACTCGTGGAGATCTTTCATTATGCTGATTTCTTTTAGTTTGGGTAAATTCCCAGGAGTGGGATGGCTGGGTCATATGATAGGTCTATATTCAGATTCCTGAGGTATCACCATACTGTCTTCCACAGTAGCTACACCAGTTTATATTCCCACCAACAGTGCTAAAATTCATATGGCAACACAAGAGACCCTAAATAGCTAAAGCAATATTATACAAGAAAAAGAAGCTGGAGACATCACAATACCTGATTTCAAAACATACTACAGGGCTGGCGCCGCTGCTCACTATGCTAATCCTCTGCCTGAGTGTGGGGAGCAATCCGGACTAGACTAAGTTACTCGAATTAGGACTTATTCTATGCATCTGCTCTCCCACAATATGGCACTGGGAGAGAAGCAAACAGCTTCCGCACAGCTGCCTCCAGTTCAACCAATTAACTGTAGGACTTGCTCCTGATTGGAGAGCAGCGTACTCGGCGTGTGGGCAGCCGAGTTGGGATTGGCGGAGGAGGACTATAAAGGAGGAGAGAGACGGCATGCACCGGGAACATCTATGGGGAACATCTAAGGGAACCCGTGCAGCCCCCAGAGAGCCGGCCGGCGGTGTGCCGCTCCCCTGTGGAAGTGGGGAATGCGGCCAGGGGGAACTGCCCTTCCACGGAGGTGGAAGGGATAGTAGCCAACCCGGGAAGAACCAGCAGTAAACCCGGGGAGGGCCGAGCAGACGAAAGAACAGCGCAGGGTCCTGTGTTGCTCCTCCACGAAGAGGGGGAGCGACACCTGAGGTGCCGTGACTCGGATAGGAAACCTAGCTCGGATTAGGAAACCTAGGACGGATAGCAAACTTAGGAGGGAAGAAACGGGAAGAAATGGGAAAATACCGGAGAGAGAAACTAGCAAACAGCCTAGGGAAAAGCCGGACGAAAAAGGAGCCGGAAGAAGCTATTGAAAGCCTAGGCATAGACTCGAAACAGCCTAGGGAAAAACCGGATGAAAAAGGAGCCGGAAGAAGCTATTGAAAGCCTAGGCATAGACTCGGATACGGACTACGGGGGGAAGCTGGGAGAAATCTCTAAGGTCGAAAGCGAAAGTGAAAGCTAGAACAAACAGACTCGGATGCGGACTGTGGGGAGAGGCCAGGAGAAATGAGGGAGGAGTATTGTTGGAGGAAAGCTTGGGGAAACATACCGGGTAGAGAAAACTGTTAGGGAAATTGAAGCCGCGGGGGGCAGGCCAAGGCGGAAACGAAAGCCACTTTGGGGTTCTCAAGTTAGCCCGGGAATAGGGGGCGAAAAGTTGAAACCAGAAGCTGAGACGTAAGCCAGATTGGGATCCGTCTGATTAGCCCGGGGAGCAAAGGACGGGAAGCCAAATCGTGGGGCGGAGACGTACGCTGGGTTGAATTCGCCAGGCTAGCCCGGGGAACTTAGATTGAATGCTAATGGCGGAGACGCAAGCTACGCTGTGTTACTCGCGGAAGCCGCCACGTGCAGAGAGAGCACGGGGCGTGAATAGATAGGGAACGGGGCTGGCGAGGCTGTGGTTCAGACGCGAAAGGGTTAAGCGTGGAGACCGCGGAGCGCGCGAAGCCGAGCCGAGCCGCGCAAAGCCGGGAAGCTGCGCAGATGAGAGAGGCGCGCGGGCTGAAGCGGCGCAGAGCCGGGAACCCGCCGGCGGGGCGAGGTGCCGGAAAGCCGCAGGGATAAGAGAAACAGAAGTTTTAGAAGTAAAGTGAGAGAAATAGGAATACTGGAAGATAGAAGTGGAATGGGAGAAATAGGAATGCCCGGAGATAGAGAAATAGAGAAATAGAAAGACCTCCCTACAACACTGCAATGTGAGAGCTTGGATTCGGTCTGCCTAATCAAGTGAGGCGATGAGCACCTGCGGGCAGCTAGCAGCTTATGCGCCGCAGGTCACCGAAGACAGGCACGAATTAACATCAGTAAGGCTTCCCCACAATACAACAATATTAAGCTTGGATTCGGTCTGCCTGATTTAAGGCGGTAAGCGCCAGCAAGCAGCTCGACCAGAGTATGAGCTGCAGGTCACCGAAGATAGGCACAAACCAACACTAATAAGTCTCCCCCACAATACGGCAATGAGAAGGCTTGGATTCGGTTTGCCTGATAGGTTTTGTAAACACCTGAAGGCAGTTCTAGCAGAGCAGAGCATGCGCTGCAGGGCACCGAACACAGGCACGTATCAGCGCCTAAAAACCTCCTCACAACATGGCGAAGAGAGGACCCGGATTCGGTTTGCCTGATTGATAGGACTTGTAAGAGCCTGTGGCAACTCTAGCAAGCAGAGCAGAGTGTGTGCCGCGGGACACCGAAGACAGGCGCGTATCAACGCTAAAAAATAAAAAGAAAGGGGGATCTGTGGGGAGCAATCCGGACTAGACTAAGTTACTCGAATTAGGACTTATTCTATGCATCTGCTCTCCCACAATATGGCGCTGGGAGAGAAGCAAACAGCTTCCGCACAGCTGCCTCCAGTTCAACCAATTAACTGTAGGACTTGCTCCTGATTGGAGAGCAGCATACTCGGCGTGTGGGCAGCCGAGTTGGGATTGGCGGAGGAGGACTATAAAGGAGGAGAGAGACGGCATGCACCGGGAACATCTATGGGGAACATCTAAGGGAACCCGTGCAGCCCCCAGAGAGCCGGCCGGCGGTGTGCCGCTCCCCTGCGGAAGTGGGGAATGCGGCCAGGGGGAACTGCCCTTCCACGGAGGTGGAAGGGATAGTAGCCAACCCGGGAAGAACCAGCAGTAAACCCGGGGAGGGCCGAGCAGACGAAAGAACAGCGCAGGGTCCTGTGTTGCTCCTCCACGAAGAGGGGGAGCGACACCTGAGGTGCCGGTACCCCAGGTTCTAGTCTCAGTTGGGGTGCCGGTTCTGTCCCAGTTGCTCCTCTTCCAGTCCAGTTCTCTGCTGTGGCCTGGGAAGGCAGTGGAGGATGGCCCAAGTGCTTGGGCCCTGCACCCCATGGGAGACCAGGAGAAGCACCTGGCTCCTGGCTTCGGATCAGCGTGGTGTGCTAGCCATAGCAGCCATTTGGGAGGTGAACCAATGGCAAAGGAAGACCTTTCTCTCTGTCTCTCTCTCTCTCTCACTGTCTAACTCTGTCAAAATATATATATATATATACTACAGAACAGTTATAATCAAAACAGTCTGGCACAATGGAACAGAATAAAAATGCCAGAAATCAATCCACACATCTACAACCAACTTATCTTTAACAAAGGAACTAAAATTAATCTCTAGAGCAAGGACAGTCTCTTCAACAAAAGATGCTGGCTGGGAAAACTGGACCTCCATGTGCACAAGTCTGAAACTAGATCCCTACCTTTTACCTTATACAAAAATCCATTCAAAATGGATTAAACACCTAAATCTACTACCTGAAACCATCAAATTACTAGTGAACACTGGGGAAATTCTGCAAGACACTGGCACAGCAAAGAGTTCTTGGAAAAGACCCCAGAGGCACAGGCAGTCAAAGCCAAAATCAACAAATGGGATTGAATCAAATTGAGAAGTTTCTGTCTGCAAAAGAAACATTTAGCAAAGTGAAGAGGCAACTGACAGAATGGGAAAAATATTTGCAAATTGTGCAACTGATAACGGGTTAACATCCAGAATCTGTAAAGAACTCAAGAAATTCAACAACAATAAAACAAACAATCCAGTTGAGAAATGGGCAAAGGACTTGAACAGGCATTTTTCAAGAGAGAAAATTCAAGTGCCAACAGACACTTGAAAAAATGCTCAGGATCACTAGCCATCAGAGAAATGCAAATCAAAGCCACAATGAAGTTTCACCTCACCCCAGTTAGAATTTCTTTCATACAGAAATCAACAAACATTAAAATGTCTTCTTTAAAAAAAAAGTCTTTTTTTAAAAGACAACGTCAGCATGTGGGGCACTGAGTTCGCTGCTACTTGCAAAGCCATCATCCCATATCAGTGCACCAATTTGAGTTCTGGTTGCTCTGCTCCTGATCTAGTTCACTGCTAATGCGCCTGGGAAAACAATGGATGATGGCCCAAGTGCTTGGGTCCCTGTCACCAATGTGGGAAACCTGGATGTAGCTCCGGATTCCTGGCTTCAGCCTTGCTCAGACCTGGCTATTGCAGCTATTTGGGGAGTGAACACAGATGGAAAACACGTCTCTCTCTGTGTCAGTCTTTCAAGTACATAAATAAGTAAATCTTTTAAAAGATGTATATATGAGAGAGATAGCCCTTTTTGCCTTTAAAATGTTTATTTAAAATATTTCAAATAATACAGGAAAATAGAAAGAATAGTTCAATCAGCACACACAGATTTAAAATTTTTTAAAAAGATTTATGTATTTGAAAGTCAGAACTACAGAGAGAGATGGAGAGACAGAGAGAGAGAGATCTTCCATCTATGCTTCATTCCCCAGATGGCTGCAATAGCCAAGGCTAGGTCAGGCTGAAGCTGGAAGCCAGGAGCTTCTTCCAGATCTCCCACTAGGGTAGCAGGGGCCCAAGGACTTGGGCCATCCTCCACTGTTTTTCCCAGACCATTAGCAGGGATCAGAAATGGAGCAGCCAAGGCATGAACATGTCAGCATCGCAGGCTGCAGCTCCACCTGCTATGCCACAATGCTGGCCCCAGATTTAACTGTTTTTCATCTTTTTTGACACAATCACTTCATATGTAAACACTATATACATACATACATACATATATGTACATACACTATTTTTTCTTGAAAACAGGTATATTAATATCACCTAACATGGATTCATGACAATGATCATACAGTGAGGAAAGAAGGTACAATATTCTGTAGGGGGTATAATCCAGGGAAGGCAAAATTTATAAATATCTACATACTAAATAGAATAGCATCCATATATATATATGTATATATATATGAGATAAAACAGGTGGAATTTGTCTATTTGTCTGGCTTATTTCACTTGGCATAATAACCTCCCGTTACAACCATTTTGTTACAAATGTCAGGGTTTCATTCGTTTTTATGGCTGAGTACTATTCTATCATTATATATACTACAGTTTTTTTATCTAGTCATCTGCTAATAGACAGCTAGATTGATTCCATCTTTGCTAATTTAAATTGGGCTACAATAAATATGGAGTGTAGGCATCTCTTTCATGTGCTGACTTCATTTCTGTTGGATATATTCCCAGAAATGAGATAGCTGGGTCAGATGGCAGATCCAGTTTTACTTTTTGAGGAATCTCTGTACTGTTTTCTACAATGTCTGTACATTTCTATAATGTCTATACATTGCATTCCCACCAACAGAGTAGTCAGGTTCCCTTTTCTCCACATCCTTGCCAGCATTTTATTTTTTGATTTTTGGATAATAGCCATTCTAACTGAAGTGAGATGATCCTGCCCCGTGGTCTCCATTTGCATTTCCCTGGTGCTATTGATCCTTAGCATTTTTTTCATGTGTTTCTTGGCCACTTGTATCTCTTCTTTAAAAAAAAATGTATATTCAGATCCTTTGCTTATTTCTTAATTGTATTGTTTTTTGGTTTTTGAATTTCTTGAGCTCCTTATATTCTGTATTCTATATTCTGTATTCTGTGTTGTATATATTGTTTGTAAATTCTTCTCTTATTTTGTCAGTTGTCTCTTCATTCTGTTAATTATTTAATTTGTTGTACAGAGGCTTCTTGGTTCAATACAATCCCATTTTCCTATCTATAAATCTTTATAATTTCTTCCCCCCTTTCTGCCAACTGGGCATGTCCAAGTCTTAGGCTGACTTCAGAATAACTTCAGAGAACAATATACCAGAAACAAAAAGATGCCCAAATCTTCAATTGAACAAATGCCACAAATTAACAAGAACTCTCCCATTAGTTATTTTTTTTGTATATGCAAGAAACAAAATTTCTTATTGTTGGACTGCCAAAATATTGGCTTTGTTTGTAGAGCTGCTAGAATTACCCTAAACAATACAAGCGAAAAAGTACTCATACACAAACTTTGTTTTCAGCAAATCTGAGAAATGAAAACTTGAATATTCCCTGTCACATATAAATATTGACAGAAGTAAAGTTAATTTGCTACCAGCAGAGAAGGTCATAAGGGTGTCACAGGGAAGAACACGGAATGATCTTGTGGCCTGGAGATCTCATATAAGCCTGTGATGAAAAATCTCTGCTAGAAAAAGAAGTTCCTATGAAAACTGAAAATGATTTTTTTAACTTTTAATTTTAATTTTAGTTTTTAAGAGATTTAATGTGCATTATAGATACAGTTCTAAGAACATAATGATAGTCCCTTCCTCCTGCCCTCTGCTTCTCTTCCTCCCAGGCTTCTTTCTTCCCCTTTCTTTTGTTTTAATTTTGGAGATAACATTTTAAATTTTCATTACAGCAAAAAGGCTTATACTTCATTGAATAAGAAGTTTAGCAAGTAAAAAGCAAAAAGACCCAGTTTAGTGAGAATATAGACAGGTTATAAAAAATTGAACAGAAAAATGATCACTTCACCCATGTAGAGTAAATTTTAAAGTTGTCACAGATCATTACAATTATAGTATTACAACATTCTTAACCATTGGTTTGACAAAGGTATAAAACAATTTTTTTTAAGATTTTTATTTATTTATTTGACAGGTAGAGTTACAGACAGTGAGAGAGAGAGACAGAGAGAAAGGTCTTCCTTCCATTGGTTCACCCCCCAAATGGCCGTCACGGCCAGCACTGCACCAATCCGAAGCCAGGAGCCAGGTGCTTCTTCCTGGTCTCCCATGTGGGTGCAGGGCCCAAACACCTGGGCCATCCTCCACTGCCTTCCCGGGCCACAGTAGAGAGCTGGACTGGAAGAGGAGCAACAGGGACTAGAACCCAGTGCCCATATGGGATGCCAGCACTGCAGGCAGAGGATTAACCAAGTGAGCCACGGCACCGGCCCCAAAACAATGTTTTATAAAACCATTTTTGCAGTAATACTGATAAATGCATACATTTCTTTTTTCTTTCTTTTTTTTTTTTTGTTTGATTTTAAAATTTTATCTCCCACATATAAGGGAGAATATGCAGTATTTGTCTTTCTGGGTCCAACTTAATTCACTCAACATAATATCTTCCAGTTGTGTCCATTTTGCTGCAAATGGTTGGATTTCATTCTTTTTGATAACTGAATAATATTCCGCTGTATATTTATACCAAATTTTTTTTTTAGCCATTCATCTGATGATGGACTGATTCTAAATTTTGGCTATAAACATGATGAAGCAGGTATCTCTCTAATACATTGTGTTCAGTTCTTATGGGTATATACTCAGTAGTGGGATTGCTAGATAATACAGCAAGTCTATTTGTAGTTTTGAAAATAAAACTCCACACCATTTTCCACAGTTGGCTGCACTAATTTACGTTCCCACCAACAGTGTAGAAGTGTTCCCCTTTGTCTATATCCTCACCAGCATTTGTTAGTCCCGTGCTTTGGATTTCAGCCATTCTGACAAGGGTGAGGTGATATCTCATTGTGGTTTCGATTCGCATTTCCCTGATGGCTCGCAGGTCACAAACCTGAAAATATGTCTTGATGCTCTTAAGTTTCCCTGCTCTTGAGCTAGATAATACCTTTATAAAGATTACTCATGAAAACTACATAGAACTAGTCTTCATTATTTCTGTGTAAATGTATTGTCAAAAAGTGGTCATCAAAAATTACATGGACAAATTTTATCTCTTATGAGGGTTTTATTTATAAAAGCTCAGGGGATATGCATATTATCAAAAAATGAAAATATTTCAAATTTTTGTTGCATCAAAATAAACTTTTTGAAGTTTATTATGAAAGATATTAACTATACTAACTATGTAGCATTCATCCATGAATATCTATGCAGAACATTTTGTCACCCTAGTGTGTTAGAAGCTGGCTGACATCTGATGAGACCAACACCTTCACCTACTCAGGGCCTTCATCCAGCGGAAACTCCATTACCCAACCTGTAACGGATCCATAGCTCTATTGAGAACTTGACCTAACCTCTATGGCTCACCTATCTGCTGCTCAACATCTTTTTCTGAATCGCATCTCAGCTTCTGTTTGTAGTCACTGTTTTGACTATGGCTGCTTTGGAGCAAACCAGTCACACTCTCACTGAGCCGAGCCCAGTCTATGTGACAGCTCTGCGGTACAATGCAGTGAATCAGTGCCTGTGCGTGTGTGAAGCCGGGCATCCTGTCACTCAGTGCCTTGGAAACTCAACACTCAGCGGGCAATGCCAGGCCAGGAAGACAGCCAAACAGGTTCAGTCAGAACAAAATCTTCTTTGCTCTTTGGTTTATGTTCCAATTTAGCTAACTCATTTAACAGGAGACTTGGGTTTTCTTTTTAGATTGAAACTGAGAAAGATAATATTAACTTTGGGAATGC
This sequence comes from Oryctolagus cuniculus, assembly GCF_051225735.1. Taxonomy (NCBI): domain Eukaryota; kingdom Metazoa; phylum Chordata; class Mammalia; order Lagomorpha; family Leporidae; genus Oryctolagus; species Oryctolagus cuniculus. Next base: position 62,505,633 of record NC_142878.1, read on the forward strand.
ATTCAGGAGCACTGGAATTCAAAGGCAGTCTGAGGCACTGTCTCTCAACTAAGAGCCAGAGACACCCATTAACAATGCTTCTCAGTGCTTAATCCAGCACACATAAATCCTAAATCTCTGCGGAGTTTGTTAAAACTTCAGAACCCTGGGGCAGAAACTTGGCTCAGGGGCTGTGTTCCATATTGGAGTGCCTGGATTTGATAACCACCTCTGGCTTCTGACTTCAGCTTCCTGCTAAAGCAGACCTTGGTAGACAGTGGTGACAGCTCAGCTGATTGGGTTCTTGCTGCCCATGAGGTAGACCTGAATTGACTTCCCATCTCCCAGCTTTGGTCCAGTCCTAGACATTGCAGGCATCTGAGGAGTGAATCAATGGATGGCATCTGCCTCTGTATCTCCCTCTCCATCCCTCTCCTCTCTCTTCTCTCTCCCCACCTCCCTACCCCCCCTTCCCCTCTCCCTCTCCCTCTTTCTGTGCCTCTCAAATGAAAAACAATTAGAATCCTGGGGCCAACTCTTTAATATCTAAAGAATCATAATTTCTAAGAATGAAATTATAAGCTTATCCTTATGTATGCTAACTTTTCAAAACCAATGACTTAAAGGGGCAAGATACAATCTCCAAGTGATTTTTTAAAAAAATTATTGAATTATTTGGAAAAGCACATAATGCTCTAATGTGAACTTTTGTAAAATGGTCATACTAGCCATCATCAACTTCTCAGAGGAGTCCATGACTCAAAATGATAAGAACCACTTGCCTTATAGGGAAATAGGATGGATACGAAATGCAAAGTTTGGATTTCTCCAGATCATGTGTCCTGGATGACTGACAAGCCCTGTCTTCTCTGGAAGGCCACTCGTCCCATCTTGCCCATGGGCTGTGCCATTGTTCACAGACGCAAGCAGCTGAGAGCTTTCGGAGTTTCCATCTCACCCGGAGAAGCAGCTTCAGGAATTTTCCTTTGCTCTCAGAGTAACTCTGGAGTGCTGCTGAGTTTGCTGTTCTCTGCCCTAACACAATCTACATTCAGCAGCTGAAGGCCAGTGTCTGGTGTCCACACGGAATTCCTCATGCACCACAAGTGGCCCATCCACTTCTCACATGCACGAGGGAACTGCAGCTGGGTGAGGAGAGTATGCATTGCTCAGCCTCTCATCTTTAGTCTCTCAGGCCACTCACATTACCACTTTGCCTCAGTTCCTCTTCAACCAAACAAAATTTTAAAAAACATTGACTCAGGTCCAGCGCTGTGGCTCACTTGGCTAATCCTCCACCTGCGGCACTGGCCCCCTGGGTTCTAGTCCTGGTTGCTCCTCTTCCAGTCCAGCTCTCTGCTGTGGCCCAGGCAGGCAGTGGAGGATGGCCCAGGTGCTTGGGACTCTCACCCGCATGGGAGACCAGGAGGAAGCACCTGACTCCTGGCTTCGGATCAGCACAGCGCCCGCCGTAGCGGCCATTTGGGGAGTGAACCAACGGAAGGAAGAGCTTTCTGTCTCTCTCTCACTGTCTGTAACTCTACCTGTCAAATAAATAAAAAAAAATTGACTCTTAATATACCTGCCAAAGTTTATAAAATGAACAGAATATTGGAATGAGAGGGTACACTATCAAAGACACTATCAAGGCTCCGAGTTCAAAGGACCCATGCAAAGCATTTATCATGATAAAAACAAGGACTCTCACATTGTCTCATTGGCATCTAAAATTCTCTAGGGAGAGACAAACTCACTGACTTTAGAAGATCATTAGTTTCTTACTTTAATACTCTTTCCCATGCACCAAACTGGCTGAAACAGGAATGATTAATGTGAAATTTTTTGAAAATACCAAGGAAAGTAGCAATACAATGCACTGTTATAACTGTTACCTCCTTTATGACTCTGAACATGTTTCATGTTTTCAAGTCAATGCGATGATTCATCAATCTGGTATAATAAACAGAATACTCTCCTAGGTTAGTAACTAGAAGAATGCCCAAGAGGTAGTCATTTCCCAATAGAAAAATATATTTTTTAAAGTCACTTTCCTAAACTTAATTAATTTGGCCATTCATTCATTCGTTCTTCTTCAAGAAATTATCTAACCATTCAAAACTTGATTTATCATAAGCAAACTTCCTATCCACAAATATTGCCTCAAGCATTTAAGATATTTGCTTAAGGCAATACCAAACTTCCTTTCCAAACTGTATACTACCAGGCTAAGTAGATGGTCGTAGGAGAATTGAAGCCAAAGTAAAAAAAAAAAAAAATAATTGAAAAATAATGCAGTGTAGACAAACAAAAAATTCACTTTATGCATTTAACAAGAACTTCTCATTCATTTGTAATCTGACAAGCTTATATTCTTTATTTAACATGCATTTCTTAGAAGCCATTCCCTAAATCCAAATAAGGCTTTCTTGAAACCAAACAAGACTAGGAAAACAAGAAAAAGCCTTGGCTAAAAACTTGACAAATCTTAAATCCTAATCACTCAAAATAGGATACTAACTTCTTAGTCATGTGAGAAGCATTGAGTATATTTATGCCATTATATCTTCCCATAAGTATTTTCCACAATTTGACTGGAGAATGTACACAGAAAATAAAATAAAATAAGCATAGAGACTATTAATAGTATAAACTCATGAAGTTCTCAGAGGATGTAGGAACATACTTTCCAAGCTAGTGTGTGTCACCAGAGAAAGTTAATACTGAAAACAAGTTGAATATTTGAGTTGTTGGATAGGACCTACTGTATATGTTCTCCACTAATACCCTTGAAAATTTGTAACATCAACTCTGTCCTCAGTTATTTTGAGAATTACTTCCAGAACTTTCCACCTTTTCCCATCCCCCTCATCCTCTTTACTATTTCCACTACAGATATTGTTAAAATATACTGCACAAGTCAAGCAAAATAAGCAAGGCTTTTGACAGATATGCTTTCTTCTTCTCAGCTCCTCTGACATAACTAAATTGAACAAATCATTAAGAAAAGTCAAACTAGTAAGAAACTTGCATTGCTCACAAATTTTAAGCTTGCATTCTGAATGCAGGAATCCCTTGTTGTCTCGATCTACTTCATCCCTGAAAGCTTGCTAGTGAATTTATATAGTAGGACTTTATGTTTCATTATATTAAATTGGATGAAATCAGCACTGTGTCCCCAACCTTCCAAAACTCCAACTAATTTCTCCCAAATATCATGAAAACATCTTTGCATCATCTAGCTAACAATTCACCAGTTGCCTAATTATTTAATATTCAAGGCACTCCTTGATGAGTATGTTTATATGCTAGACTCAGCAGTATAATTTAGTTTCAGATATGGTTATTTCTTTTACATTTACCTTTACATTTATGATATACATTTTTCTACTCTGCAATAAGCATGTAATTATTGGACAACATATTAAAGTTAGCAAATTAATACAAATAGCACTTAGGAAGATATACTAAAAAGTAAGGCAAGCAGTTTTAAAATAATAGCATAAAGACTGAAGAGTTACTTGGACAGGATCCAAGAGAAGAGGAGCTGCTTGATGGTAGGTGAAGTTGAGCATGAATAAGTCTTTAAAAGAGAAACAGGGAGCAACTGTGTTCACTCAGATTCCCGTGCAAGGAGCTGGTGAATAGCTCTTTCCTTCTGCACTGGAGACCCAGGAGAGGCAACTGTGGATCATTGTTGGAAGCCCTAGATGCAGGAATGCAAGGTATCTTCTAAACTCTTCTAATGCATGGTTTTCTCTTGGACTCTCAGGCTCAATACATTCTTCACAAGCTTTTTCACTTTCTTAGAAGAACACTTGAATAACGGGAGGAAGGTGCAAGGGGATCAGAAGTATTCCACGTGCCTACAATCAGTGAAGAAATGGAGAATGGTAAAAAATCCAGCTACGGCTATCAATTTTAAACTAAAATGAGATAACAGATAACATGTACATGATGATCAAAATGAGGTTGCCCAAGACTCTGAAAGAAAATACTAGTCTCAGAGACCTGTGTGTGCTTTTGAAACCAATAGAAGAGAACAAAGCAGCAAATCAGAAGGAGGACTCAGGCCGGCGCCTCGGCTCACTAGGCTAATCCTCTGCCTAGCGGCGCCGGCACACCGGGTTCTAGTCCCGGTCGGGGCGCCGGATTCTGTCCCAGTTGCCCCTCTTCCAGGCCAGCCCTCTGCTGTGGCCAGGGAGTACAGTGGAGGATGGCCCAAGTGCTTGGGCCCTGCACCCCATGGGAGACCAGGAAAAGCACCTGGCTCCTGGCTCCTGCCATCGGATCAGCGCGGTGCGCCGGCCGCAGCGCGCCGGCCGCGGCGGCCATTGGAGGGTGAACCAACGGCAAAGGAAGACCTTTCTCTCTGTCTCTCTCTCTCTCACTGTCCACTCTGTCTGTCAAAAAAATAAAAAATAAAAAAATAAATAAAAAAAAAAGGAGGAGGACTCAGATGGTCACATTTGACCCAGGCAACCATGACCATGGATTCTTTGTATTTGCAGAAGACTTTTGCTTCCTGAAATGATATTATCTTACTGGTCCTATAAAAATGACACTATAAGGCCGGTGCCGCAGCTCAATAGGCTAATCCTCCACCTGTGGCACCAGCACCCCGGGTTCTAGTCCCAGTCAGGGTGCAGGATTCTGTCCCCGTTGCTTCTCTCCCAGTCCAGCTCTCTGCTGTGGCCCGGGAGTGCAGTGGAGGATGGCCCAAGTGCTTGGGCCCTGCACCCCATGGGAGACCAGGAGAAGCACGTGGCTCCTGCCTTCAGATCAGCGTGGTGCGCCGGCCGCAGCACGCCAGCCGCAGCTGCCATTGGAGGGTGAACCTTTCTCTCTGTCTCTCTCACTGTCCACTCTGCCTATCAAAAAAAAAAAAAAAAAGACACTATAAATGTAGGCAAGGGAAGTTAGTATTCATCTATTTTTAATATGGAAATACTGTATATTTATAAAAATTACAAAACTTCCCCAGCTCAACCAGAGAACTAGGATTAGGATACTGGCCTGGGCATCTAATCTCCTGCAGCAGGACAAGCAAGGTCTCTGGTGGCAGCTGTTCGACCCCCAGGTCATAAGGAATGAATCCTGTTTTTATTTCTGGGGCAGGAAAACATCGAGCTCTCTTTCATGTGTACTGCTCTGAATCTGCCTAGGGCAGGTTTACCTCTGGCATCAAGTAGCCTTGATGGTAAGTAAGAGTTAGAAGAAGGAAAGTCTTCTTCATCCCACCATCATCAATCTCCATTGCTGTTAACCATACTTTGACTTTGTACCGTACTCATTTGCACTAGAGCTAATTTTTTATTTGTCCTTCCCACTCCACTATTCTTCCACATGTAGGCTAGAATCTTTATGAAATTAGGACTCCATTTAATTCATTTTTGTATCTGCAAAGCCTCTACCAGTTTCTCCCAAATGCAATGAATCTCCTGTCCCTTGTATTTGATACTCACATCCTTCCACAGTTGTTTTGGGAAGGAATACCAAAGTGGTCCACAATTATGGATGTATACATACTGGTTCAACAAATCAGTCATTAGCTATATGTCAATAAAATCAAAAGCATCAAAATGGAAAGCCAAAGTTAGTCTTGGGGCTGTCAATTCAAGTTTCACAGACTCTCACTGTCTTGAGTAGAGCCCCCAAAGTGCTGGTCAACTCTTCCATACAGGGAATGAGATCAAGTTCATGCCAGTCCCCTGGAGTGAGGAGAGTGGTGACTGAGACTCAACTGCAGCCCAAGGGGAACATTTTTGAAAGTCCATTATTGCCAGCTGGCACTGCGGCGCAATAGGCTAATCCTCTGCCTTGCGGCACCGGCACACCAGGTTCTAGTCCCGGTCGGGGAGCTGGATTCTGTCCCAGTTGCCCCTCTTCCAGGCCAGCTCTCTGCTGTGGCCTGGGAGTGCAGTGGAGGATGCCCAAGTCCTTGGGCCCTGCACCCCATGGGAGACCAGGAGAAGCACCTGGCTCCTGCCTTTGGATCAGCGCGGTGCGCTGGCTGCAGCGCGCCAGCCGCGGTGGCCATTGGAGGGTGAACCAACAGCAAAGGAAGACCTTTCTCTCTGTCTCTCTCTCTCTCACTGTCCACTCTGCCTGTCAAAAAATTTAAAAAAAGAAAGTCCATTATTGCCAAATCACTAAACCAGGATGGATATGAGATTATAAATTTGGACTTTTGTGCCCACTGCTTTGGCAGACAACAAGATGAAAACAAATGCAGACTACAAAATATAAAATAAATGTAAACAAAATATATATCATGGCAGAGATACTTAAATCCTGAAGCACAGGAATGCAGCTGGGGTCCAAAGCCAAGATAGACACTTGGTTCCATTTGGGGGTAAACTAAAAATGCACATGTTTTCTTCAGAGCATTTTTCACATAGTTTGTGACATGCTTCCTCAGCTTATTTTTGGCTTACGTGACAAGGACTTAGAGAAGGGCCCGCTAAGGGCACAGTCATAGACGGATGCTATGGAATGTACCAGCACAATGACAGACTTCCTGATGAGTCAGATCTCCAGCACCAGAAGGAGGCCTTCCACTGACTCGTTCATTCCAAACATAGCTCGGGATTCCCCAAGACAGCATAGAGGCTGCTGCATTGCAGAGTGAAGGATATGGCCCAATGGCTTCACAGCTTTGACCCCGAGAAATTCCCGGCGAAAAGCACGAATCCAGCTGTTTGCCATGTCCCTCTTAGAGGGATCTGTTTCCATCTGTCTTCTTATCTAGTCCTCTATTAGATACCCAAAGAGTTCCTGTCTTGGCTGTGGAAGGAAGACACTTAGGTAAATGCTGAGTGGACACCTACATGAAGAGCTTATGTAAGGAGTCTTTGGATGTATGAACAGAGGCAAGTGAAAGGTGAAAGATGCAATCACCTAAGAAAATCAGGAACTACAAATTTAGAAAGAGTTATTGCGGCAAGACCTGGTCTGTGGAAAGGGACAACATCTGGCCTGCATAGAGAACAGATTCAGAAAGATACCCATACCCACACCCACTTCTTAGCATCAGGTTAACTGAAAGAAGCTATTTCATACTGCCTGTGTGTGAGGCAAGTAATAAATATTTGCTATCTTGAGAAGCCAAATGTTGATCACAATAATGCCTATGCAACCTCAGTTTGTTCGGGAATTGACTGTACCCAAGAGAAAAGAAAATGCCTTTGATGTCTCTCCTGATGTTCTCTGCTTTACCAGCTGACTTATGGCTATAAGAAGATCAAGTACTATGAATTAATTTATGTTAACAATTAGACAGACTCTTTTTCTTTGTTCTGATCAGGGGATTTTCTGCACACTGTTGCTGCTACATGAAAAGCAGTATCTCTCAACTCAAATTGTAATGGCTTCATTCTGCACAAAGCATCAGACCCATTTCCAGTAGCACAGGAACACAGAGCGTATCCTATAGTTATGCAGGGTGTGAACAAAACTGTTAAACCCAAGAGACAGAGTACAGGTAGACTGAGTATCTCTATGAGCATGCACGTGTGTGTGTGTGTGTGTGCACATGTACATGCATTTGCAAGAACCAACAGAAAGATTTCGTAACTATGAGTGTCTTAGATGAGGAAAATGCTTTGGACACATATAGACTGGTTGTGTGGGTTAGATAAATGTGACCTAATTTTATAAATTCTGTTTCCGCGCTAAAATATCAATGCAGGAATTGTATCAAATTAAGAGCTTTAAAATATATATATATTATATATTTATATATATATTATAAGAATTAAGAAAGAGTTCAATAAATAAGATATGCTTCACTTTTATTATAATTATTAAGTCTGGAAATATTGTTTTCTTAAAACCTTTATTTAATAAATATAAATTTTGAAAGTACAACTTTTGGATTATAGTGGTTTTTCCCTCCATAATCACCCTAAAACCCACAAACCATCCCATCTCCTACTCCCTCTCCCCTCCCATTCTTCATTAAGGTTCATTTTTAATTATCTTTATATACAGAAGATCAACTTAGTATATACTAAGTAAAGATTTCAATAGTTTGCATCCACACAGACACACAAAGTATAAAGCATTGTTTGAAGACTAGTTTTACCATTAATTCACATAGTACAACACATTAAGGACAGAGGTCCTACATAGGGAATAAGTGCACAGTGACTCCTGTTGTTGATTTAACAATTGACACTCTTATTTAAGACATCAGTAATCACCTGAGGCTGTTGTCATGAGCTGCCAAGACTATGGAAGCCTCTGAAGTTCACAAACTCTGACCTCATTTAGACAAGGCCGTAGTCAAAGTGGAAGTTCTCTCCTCCCTTCAGAGAAAGATGCCTCCTTCTTTGACGGCCCGTTCTTTCTGCTGGGATCTCACTACTCACGAGATCTTTCATTTAGGTCATTTTTTTTTTTTTTTTGCCACAGTATCTTGGTTTTCCATGCCTGAAAAACTCTCATGGGCTTTTTAACCAGATCCAAATGCTTTAAGGGCTGATTCTGAGGCCAGAGTGCTGTTTAGGGCATCTGCCATTCTATGTGTCTGCTGTATATCCCTTCCCATGTTGGATCATTCTCTCCTTTTTAATTCTATCAGTTATTATTAGCAGACACTGGTCTTATTTTTGTGATCCCTTTGACACTGAATCCTATCTTTATTATCAATTATGAACTTAAACTGATCACTCTAACTAGTAAGATGGCATTGGTACATGCCAACTTAATGGGATTTGGAATCCCATGGCATGTTTCTAGCTCTACCATTAGGGGTAAGTCTGAGTGAGCATATGCCAAACTGTACATCTCCTCCTTCTCTTATTCTTTCTCTTATTTTTTAACAGGGATTAATTTTCAGTTAAATTTAAACACCTAAGAATACTTGTGCGTTAATTAAAGAGCTCAACCAATGGTATTAAATAGAACAAGAAAATACTAAAAAGAATAAAATAGTAAGCTGTTCCTCAACAGTCAGGACAAAGGCTGATCAAGTCATTGCTTCTCATAGTGTCAGTTTCACTTCTACAGGTTTCCTTTTAGGTGCTCAGTTAATTGTCACCAATCAGGGAGAATATATGATATTTGTCCCTTTGGGACTGGCTTATTTCACCCAGCATGATGTTTTCTATATTCTTCCATTTTGTTGCAAATGACCAGATTTCATTTTTTAACGGCTGTATAGTATTCAATAGAGTACATATCCCATAATTTCTTTATCTAGTCTTCTGTTGATGGGCATTTAGGTTGATTCCGTGTTTTAGCTATTGTGAATTGAGCTGCAATAAACATTGAGGTGCAGACAGCTCTTTTATTTGCCAATTTAATTTCCCTTGGGTAAATTCCGAGGAGTGGGATGGTTGGGTCATATGGTGGGGCTATATTCAGGTTTCTGTGGAACCTCCAAACTGTCTTCCATAGTGGCTTTACCACTTTGCATTCCCACCAACAGTGGGTTAGTGTCTCTTTTTCCCCACATCCTCGCCAGCATCTATTATTAGTTGATTTTTGTATTTAAGCCATGGAAACTTGTTTCACAAGCTGATTTCTTTAATCAAATACATATTTCAAGAAATATCAAAGGGAAATCAATTTTTGAGGAAGAGCTTTCTGATAAAAGGCTCAAGGAAAACTGAGGTTGAAGGTAGAGGTGGGCCTCTAAGAACTGTGAGTCCCTTGACTATTTATTGGTAAATGAGTATTACAATAGCAAACAAGCTTTGCTCAGGAAATTACAACCAAAACCTGATCCTGATAAAAACTGACACATAGATCAATGGAACAGAACAGAGAGCCCAGAAATTAACCTACATACATACAGCCAACTGAGTTGATAAAAGTGCTCAGAACATACAGTGGAGGAAGGACAATCTCTTCAACAAATGGTGCTGACAAAACAGGATATGTATGTGCATATATACATATATATAAATAGATATGTATAAACACACATATATGGATGCAATCAGATCCATACCTTTCACCAAATACAAAAATCTCAAGATGGTTCAAAGACCAAAATTTCAAGACCTGAGACGAAAGTTGTAGGAAGTAAATGTAGGGGAATCACTCCAAGACTTTGGTGCAGGCAAGGTCTTCTTGGACAAGAATCCCAAAGTATAGGCAACAAAAGCAAAACAAAGCAAATGGGACTGCAACAAACTCAAAAATTTCTTCACAGCAAAGTAAATGATCAACAGAGTGAAAGGACATGCAAGAGAACGGGAAAAAATATCTGCAAGCTACCTATCTATCAAAGGATTAACATCCAGAATATACCAGCAACTTAAAAAACAGCAACAACAGCAACAAAACAAGCAATTCAGTTAAGAAATGGACAAAGACCACAACAGACAGTTCTCAAAGAGGAAACGTGAATGGCCAACACATATATAAAAAATGCTGAACACCAGTAGCCATCCGGGAAATGCAAATCAAAACCACAATGAGATATCACCTCATCCCTGTCAGAATGGCTGAAATCCAAAACTCACTCAGAGAGTAACATAATGCTGGCAAGGGTGTAGACAAAGGTGACTCAGACATTGTTGGTAGGAATGTAAATTAGTGGAGCCACTGTGGAAAACGGTGTGGAGATTTCTTTAAAAACTAGAAATAGACTTGCCATATGACCCAGCAATCCCACCACTGTTTATATCCCCAAAAGACATGAACACAATGTATCAAAGAGATATCTGCACCACCATGTTCATAGCAGCACTGTTCACAATAGCCAGAAATCTGAAATCAACCAAGGTGTCCATCATCAGAAGAATGGATAAGGAAGATGTGGTATATATACAATATATGCACAATGCAGTATATAACAAAAATATACTATGGAATATTATTCAGCTAAAAAAGAATGAAATTCTATCATTCGCAGCAAAATGGATTCAACTGGAGAACATCATGTTAAGTGAAAAAAACCAGACACGAAAGCAAACACCATATGTTCTTCCTTGTATTTGGGAGCTAATTTTTTTTTTTAATTAAAAAAAAAAAACGAATAAAGAAATGCCTGTCTGTATCAGTATCATTGCAAATGCAGTTTTGTAAAACATTGTTTTATGTGATACTACTATAGTTTTAATGATCTGTGATTACTTTAAAATTTATTCTCTCTGGGTGTAACGGTCATTTTTCTACTCAATTACTGTTTATAGCCATTGTCTGTATTCCACTAAAGCAGGGTCTTTTTGCGTGCTCAACTTCTTATTTGGTGAGGCATTAAGTCTTTTTACTGTATGTAATTTAAAATATGTTATCTCAAAAACTAAAAAGAAATAAAGGGAAAGTGAGGGGGGGAAGAACAGGAGGAAGGAGGAAGGGAATATCATTATATTCTTAGAAGTATATCTACAAACTATGCTGAATCTTAAAAACTAACGAAATTTTTTAAAAACCTAAGCCTAGCAATGATTCTCCTTAAAAAGCAAAATTCTACGCTCACTGACTTTCCGTGTCTAGGTACCTTCAAAACACCACTATGGACTGATGCTGATCCCAAAAATTAAACGTGGCTTCATTTCTGAAAAATCCAATTGAAGATTTTCAGAGGTTGTATGGTTGAGTAGGTAGATAATGACCTGAAAGGAGAATCTAGAAATATTTCAAGAATCACTTCATTAGTTCAAAACACAAAGTGTCAAGAGTAAGAGCTGGAAGGACAGGCATTTGGCCTAGCAATTATCTTGCCAATTAGGATGTCTTTGTCCCATACTCAGAGTGCCTGTGTGTGACACTGGGTTTCAGTTCCTGACTCTAGCATCCTGCTAGTGCAAAGCCTGCTAATGGGGAACTGTCACTCATGGGAGACCTGGCTTGCATTCTTGTCTCCTGGCTTCAGCCACAGCAAGAGCCATTGTGGCACTTGGGAAGTGAATCAGGCTCTGAGAACTGTCCATCTATTGGTCTCTCTGTCTCTTTGCCTTTCAAAAATGTATAATTTTTTGAAGGGGCAGGTGTTTGGTATAGAGGCTAACATACCTCTTAGGACACCCACATCCCACACTGAAGTGTCTAAAATAGCGTCTTAGCTCTGCTTCCAACTCCAAATTCCTGGTAATGCATATCCTCAGAGGTAGCAGATGATAGCTTAAGTGATTGGGTCTCTGCCACCCATATGGGAGAACCAGATACAGTTTCTATCTACTGGCTTCAGCCTGGCCCAGCCTCTGGTATTGTTGGCTTTTGGGGAGTGCACCAACAAATAGGATCTCTCTCCCTCCTCCAATTAAATACTTTAAAAATAAAAATAAGAGCTGTTTTTAAAATCTTAGTGCTTAAGTTTTCTTTTAATACAAGCAGCAGATGCAAGAATGTCATCTAAACATCCATCATATTTTCTTTCTTGGGCATTCTACATGCCTTAGCTCTTTCTTCCTGATTGAATGAAAACATTAGGTAATTTTTGTAAATTTATTATCATATGTCCCTTCTTTGGGTAATGCTGATTGAGCACCCAAAATGAGGATCAAAGAATTTGTTCAATTGGTTCCCTATGGCTATGAGTAGATGGTTAAGAGCCCAAAGATGGTAATAGTAATATCCACATCAGATATCTGAAAAAGTATCTCTCTTATTAGGTCATCCAGAAATCAAAGATATCCTCTTATTTATGGAACTCTTTTAATAATTAAGAATTGTTTGGGCAACTGAACACTGAATTATACTATTTATTCTGAGATAAATGTGGTCTCATACTTTACATAATTATTTCAAGCACATTTTGCTGTTATTAATTTGCTTTAGCTAACAGCAATTACCATGGTACTTATCATAGTTCTACATTGTATATTCATTTTTAAATTAATATTTATAGAAGTAAATTAAATGGAAACACATTCTTGGGAGATATAAAGGGGAGGCTGTCAGTTGGAGCTCGTTCTGGTACTCATACTTCATTTGGTTCTTGATTGCTTAATTTAGATTTTCTTGAAACAGAGCAGGGAAGAGCAGAGCTGTCAGCAATTAATAATCCATGACCTAAGTAACTGAACTGGAGCACAGAACTAAATCTCCACTTGAGAGGATTGTTCTGAAAGCATTTTATGGGCAAATTGCATCTTCTCCATTAGTTTTCAGAAAGTTAGGAATAACCTCACCACTGTGGTGCAGTTCACACTCTGAAGTCAGACAGCAACACGAGTATCGCTGGACTGCAGTGCTAACATCACGAAGGTTGCTAAAGAGCTTTAAGGCTTCATTTTCCCATTTGCAAAATGGAAAAGATAATGGGTCTGTCTCTGGGGCTGCTTTGAGGATTAAAAGTGATAGTAATATGTAATACACATAGCACCTGTTTTATAATTAGCCCCTATCACATACTCAAGTCCTTATCACATACTATGTGTTCAATTACTGACTATCATAATTATTCTTGGAGCCATGTTTAGCCTCCAGTTCCAAACTTGGTTCTGTTTATTGGTTACAAGATTTCCAAGTGTTGATTTGGATCTGTAGATAAGGATCTCTCCTTTGGTCTCATTTCTTTTCTCTTTCTCAGGGCTAACACAAGCTCAGACTAAAGGGAACAGTCAGAAACATTTGCAATAAATTCAACAAGCTGTAGAAATAAGAGACCAGATTATGGAGGAAATACTTAGAGAAGCCTTGACAGACTTATTTAGGTTATAACAAAGCAAAAGGTAAACTTGTATTAAGCACTACAACCTGCTAATCTTTGGCAAAAAAAGCTAGAATCACTCCTTGAAGAAAGGACAGTCTCTTCAACAAATGGTGTTGGGGGAAATTGAATCTCCATTTGCAGAAGCATGAAACAAGATCCCTGCCTTACACCCTATATAAAATTCAATTCACGATGGATCTAGGATTAAACCTAAGACCATCGAATTACTAGAGGAAACACAGGGGAAACATGCAAGACATTGCAGACAAGGAATTCTTAGATAAGACCCCAGATGCACAGACAACAAAAGCAAAAATAGAGTACTCAACAAAAGAAAGGGTCAACTGACAGAGTGGGAGAAAAATATTTGTAAAGCATACATCTAATAAAATATTAATATCTAGAATATACAAGGAGATCAAGAAAACAACCAACTAAACAATCAAGTTAAGAAATGGGACAAGCCTTGTCTATGCTCTTGAGGAACAGTGGTTTTTCTACTTATAACTTGCTGAATTCTTTCTTTAGTGGAGGATTAAACTTATGATTATGAAGAAATTTGAAAGAATGACATTGTAAAAATTAAAAGAAAACAAGGAAAGAAGGTGGAGGGAGGATGCATGTGAGTGAGTGAGAGAGGGTACCATGTGCTCTTACAACCATACATATGAAATACATGAAATCTGTTCTCTTTATATAAATAAAAAATTTTAAAAGGAGAAGAAAAATTCGTAAGCATAAAACAAAGGAAATGCGATAAGGATGTGAACAGGTATTTTTTGAAGGATGAAATACAAATGTCCAATAAATACATAAAAAGATGCTCAGGATCAGTAACCATCAGAATAATAAATTAAAAAACCTCAATGTGATTTCACAGCATCCCAGTTAGAATTGCTATCATACAGAAATCAAAAAATAACAAATGCTGGCGAGGATGTCAGGAAAAAGATACACTAATATATTGTTGGTGGAAATGCAAACTGGTACAACCATTATGGAAGACAGTATGGAGATTCCTCAAAAATCTGAACACTGATCAGCCGTATGACCCAGCCATCCCACCACTGGAATTAACCTAAAGGATATGAAATCACCATATGAAAGAGTTATCCGTACCCCTGTGTTATAGCAGCTCAATTCACAATAACTAAGATATGGAATCAACCCTAATGTCCAACAACTGATAACCAGGTAAAGAAAATGTGTTGAATGTATATATATTCCACTATAAATGTGCCTATACATATTCCACTACATATACATGTGCCTATATATGTATACATTCCAAAATATATATATTCCACTATATATACATAGAGTGTATATATACATATACATACACTATATACATATATGTGTATATATACTATATGTGTATATATATATAGGAATACTAGTCAGCCATAAAAATATTGTCATTTGCAACAAAATTATGCTTCATGAAATAAGCCAACCCCCAAAAGAAAATCATTGCTTCTCTGATTTGTGGTAGCTTATATATACAATACAAAAAAATGTAATATATGAGCGTGAGATTGATATCTTGAGATTTGATTATGGTTAAGCATCCCTGTCTATACTCCTGAGGAACAGTGGTCTTTCTACTTTCTACTTGTTGAATTCTTTATTTAGTGGAGGATTAAGCTTATGATTAAAAGTAAATTGAAAGTATGTTATCTCAAAAATTGAAAGAAAAATAAGAATTGAAGTAGGCAGGAAGATGGGAGAGAGGGTGGAAATATCACTATGTTCTTAAAACTGTATACATGAAATATATGAAATCTTTTCTCTTTATGTAAATAAATAAATAATTTTTTTTAAAAAACTTGAGACCTACATTTTTCCCTAGCCCATTGGCTTCTTTGAAAAAAAAAAAAAGATTGATTTCTTTTACTTGCAAGTCAGAGTTACAGAGAGAGAGGGAAGAGACAGAGAGAGAGAGGTCTTCCATCCAATGGTTCACTCCCCAGTTGGCCGCAACGGTCGGTGCTGCACGGATCCAAAGCCAGGAGCCAGGAGCTTCTTCCGGGTCTCCCATGTGGGTGCAGGGATCCAAGGGCTTGGGCCATCTTCTGCTGCCTTCTCAGGCCATAGCAGAGAGCTGGATAGGAAGTGGAGCAGCCGAGTATTGAACTGGCGCCCATATGGGATGCTGACACTGCAGGCGGCTGCTTTACCCACTGCACCACAGCGCCGCAGCTCCCCCTGCCCCGTTGGCTTCTAATCCTTTGAATGTGTCTATGTGGATTAATATTGGAGACCGGTTGATTCCTATGTGAAAATGTTAACCTCTACCTTCACTATTTAAAATGTTTGACTATTTTATTCAGGCATAAGAATGGCGCACGAGATTCTCTTTGGCATCTGGGAATAATAATTGTTATAACCCCAAACCCAACAAAATATATGAGCTCTTCACAAGAGAGTGTTCTTCTACAGAAACATGTCCAGGATTCACTTCTCACTTCAGTCTTTCAGAGAGCTCTCTGTGGTAGATATGACTATCCTTAGGAATACCCAAAAGGGAAGGCAAAGTGCACTGTTCTTCCTCTCAAAAACCAGTCATGGATTTCTTACTCCTTTCACCCCATGCTTTTCATCTTCCCATTCTCAGATGTGTCCTTCCAGGAGAGTGACTCGAAAAACTGGAGAGCAAGTCCCTGTAGTGGAATTACCTGCCAACACTACCTGGATTTCACGTGTGGAATTCCTTTTCACACCCATCTTCCTTACAGTGCACAAGGAATAGCAACTGTGGCTGAGTTGTGTAAATAAGGTAATAACATGAGAATTTTTAATTTTGTAAGGAGAAAGATTAATAGACGAATGGATTTTCAATCTCCCTCTCATTCCCAAAGTGTTGACCTTCATTTCTTCTAGTACTTTCTTCATGATACCTATTGCCACCTATCAGGGGTTAACTGGTTCCAGCCCTCAGAGAATAAGTTAGAAAATGAAAGTGCTTTAAAACACTCGTGCATAATTTTTAAGAGCATGTAAATCTCAGTTTTCTCTTTGGAAGCTTCACCCCTCTCTCTTTCCCCTTGGCATCTCGTGGGTGCCATCCCACACACCATCAAAGCTGCCACCCAATTACCTTCTTTCCCGAGAGAAGGGCAACCTCTCTTTCCAGCACTTACACAGAGTTCCTTCTGAAATGCTCAAGAATGAGACTGAATTCAGGTAAAATTGCTACTCAAATCTCCTTTCAAAAATGTCTTGGTTGGGGCGGGATGTTTGGCACAGCAGTTAAGACTTCCCTAGAGATTCCCCATTCCATACTGGAGAAGTGCCTGGAGTTGAGTCCTGGCTCCTCAGCTGCCACTTCCAGTCCAGCTTCCTGTTACTGTGTACCCTGGGAGGCAGCAAGGCAAGGTTCAAGTACTTGAGCCCTTGTCACCCACATGGGAGACAGATGAAGTTCCTGGCTCCTGGCTTCAGCCTCGCCCAGCCCTGCTGTTGCAGGCATTTGGAGAGTGAAACAGTAGATAAAAGATAGCTCTCGCATGCTCGCTCTTTCATTTTCTAATAAAATGAAAATAAATCACAGAAAAATTTTTAAAACTCTCAAAAAAAAAAAAACTTACAACTGCCAACCAAAACTATGTCTTGTAAAATCCTTGTAAATGTCTACCTTTATGAACTTGTCTCAAAGGATGGCTCATTCTGCTCTCTTCCCACATTGTACATTATTTTGAAAAAATTCATTTATTTCAAAAGCAAAGAGGGAAGGCAAGAGGATTGAGTTTGAGCAAAGTATAATCATATGTGCGTCTATCATTCTCATCCAAGAGTAGAATATTCTATGTGGTAGATTAGCTCAATCATCATTGCTACGTGTCAGGATGCTTTTACATCTTCAGCCCCAGGACAGTGGGTTGCAAATGGAAGCATCTCTGCCAAAAGATGGTGATATGCAGAAAAGAGTCAGGACCAGGCAGGGAAGCCTCTATCTCATGAGGCAAAGTGCTTTTTTGGCTCTAGAGGTATTGTATGCAAAGTATATTTATAGAAAAAGGGCAAGAAAGTTGTGTGAGCTTAAAACACAACAAAGAAAACGCGTTTACATGGGTTGATGGCACAGCTACCAAGTCCACCATGTTACTGTGCTGCAGGCTTGAAGCAGTACTTCCAGCTCTAAATATTTGACTCTCGGAGACTCTGAAGGTGACCAAGAACTAGGAGAATCTGCAGGAGGGAAAGGACTCAGCAGTCCTGGCAGAAGACACAGAAAGGAGAATTCTAGGGAGTTACTGCTGTTTAGGTAACAGGAGACCCACGTGATTTGGGTTTGAAACCTCAATTCCTTCTCTCTCACACTGTCTTGGATGTGATTTCCCTGCCCTGGATCTAAAAACTCTCCTAAGGTTAAGTCACTGCGATTTACAGTGTAGTTACCTGGACAACTGAAGGATGGAAGAGAGAGCGGCGGTTCCGGTACAGAGATTCTCACTGTTCCCTGGAGTAGCACCCAGCAGAGTGTGCACAGCAGCCGCATTGCATACAGGCTGCCATGCTAAATAAGCCCCTAATTAAAAATCAAGCCCTTCCTTCCTCTGCTCATAACTCTCACAAACCCAAACCTTTTCTCCTCACTTTGGGAATCAACTTCCCAAGCTCACCCATGCCCCAAAGCAGAGTACATTGAAAAGTCTGAAGCGCTTCGGTGTGAGGTAAGGATAGGTAGATGCATCTTCTTTTCCACCTTTATTCCTTAAAATCAGAACCAATCATTGAAATTAAATTGGGCAAAAATAATTGTCATTGCATAACTTGGACCATTACTAGTTCCAAACAACAGCTCTTTTGGTCCACAGACTCAACCAAACAGGAAAGCCCAGAGCAGATTTTGACGCACATATTATCTGTTAAATGTGTAATTGCTACACCATCAGCATGACTCCAAAGTGTGAAAAGGTCATTGCCCAATCCTGTAGTGCTGTAGCTTGTGTTGGCTGGGGGAGGGAGGATGTGTGACAACTATGGGAAAACTCACAGAGGTGTGGGGAGAGGCAGCCTTTGCCCCAGACTTCCAGAGAAGAGCTTTGTGCATAACCTCCTGAGGTTGCAGAAATGCAACTTTGCTCAATACCACAATGACACAACTTGGACATGAGGGATTTCCCCTTTTCCTTTCTGCAATTTGTTAACTTTCTATGCAATTTGCTAAAAATCGAATACTAAAGGCTTCCTTTCTTCCTTTAATATTTTCAATTTAATGCATAGTTTTTTTTAATTTTTAAAAGATTTTTTATCTTTTATTTAATGAATATAAATTTCCAAAGTACAGAATATTGATTACAATGGCTTTCCCCCCATAACGTCCCTCCAACCCGCAACCCTCCCCTTTCCCACTCCCTCTCCCCTTCCATTCACATCAAGATTCATTTTCGATTCTCTTTATATACAGAAGATCAGTTTAGCATACATTAAGTAAAGATTTCAACAGTTTGCTCCCACGCAGAAACATAAAGTGAAAAATACTGTTTGAGTACTAGTATAGCATTAATTCTCAATGTACACACACTAAGGACAGAGATCCTACATGAGGAGTAAGTACACAGTGACTCCTGTTGTTGACTTAACAAATTGACACTCTTGTTTATGGCATCAGTAATCAACCTAGGCTCTTGTCATGAGCTGCCAAGGCTATGGAAGCCCTCTGAGTTCAACGACTCTGATCATATTTAGACAAGGCCATGGTCAAAGTGGAAGTTCTCTCCTCCCTTCAGAGAAAGGTACCTCCTTCTTTGATGACCCATTCTTTCCACTGGGATCTCACTCGTGGAGATCTTTCATTTAGGTTTTTTTTTTTTTTCCAGAGTGTCTTGGCTTTCCATGCCTGAAATACTCTCATGGGCATTTCAGCCGGATCCGCATGCCTTAAGGGCTGATTCTGAGGCCAGAGTGCTGTTTAGGACATCTGCCATTCTATGGGTCTGCTGTGTATCTCACTTCCCATGTTGGATCATTCTCTCCCTTTTTGATTCTATCAGCTAGTATTTGCAGACACTATTCTTGTTTATGTGATCCCTTTGGTTGTTCTTAGTCCTATCATTATGATCAATTGTGAACAGAAATTGATCACTGGGACTAGTGAGATGGCATTGGTACATGCCACCTTGATGGGATTGAATTGGAATCCCCTGGTATGTTTCTAACTCTACTGTTTGAGGAAAGTCAGCTTGAGCATATCCCAAATTGCACATCTCTTCCCTCTCTTATTCCCACTCTTATATTTAACAGCGATCACTTTTCAGCACTTAAGAAGAATTGTGTATTGATTACAGTATTCAACCAAAAGTATTAAGTAGAACAAACAAACAAAAAATACTAAGAGGGATAACATATTAAGCTGTTCATCAACAGTCAGGGAAAGGGCTGATCAATCACCGTTTCTCATAGTGTTCATTTCACTTTAACAGGTTTCCTTTTTGGTGCTCAGTTAGTTGTCACCTATCAAGGAGAACAAGTGGTATTTGTCCTTTTGGGATTGGCTTATTTCACTCAACATAATGTTTTCCAAATTCCTAACAGGGATCACTTTTCAGTTAAAATTTAAACACCTAAGAATAATTGTGTGTTAATTACAAAGGGGAAACTTGTTGAAGTGAAATGGACACTATGAGAAACAGTGACTTGATCAGCTCTTGTCCTGACGGTTGATGTACAGTGTAATACTTTATCCATTTTAGTATTTTTTTTTGTTCTAGTACCATTGGTTGAACTCTGTAATTAATGCATAGTTTTAAAAATATGAATTCTGCGGCGGCCATTGGAGGGTGAACCAACGGCAAAGGAAGACCTTCTCTCTGTCTCTCTCACTGTCCACTCTGCCTGTCAAAAAAAAAAAAAAAGAAAGAAAAAAAATATGAATTCTAAGGTCCATTTCATTCCTCTGCTCTCCTCCTTACCTCATCCCATCCCACTAAAGAACAAGTCAAGACAAAGTTCAGAGGAGAGATAACTTCCCCTTTGGACTTGGAACACCGCACACCTGAGAGTACAGCAACCAGCCACATGTAATACCCTCCGCCCCACAGTGCATAGGCCTGCTTCTCTTTTGCTACTTCTTTCCCAAGTTCCACCATGTTCACCTTTTCAGATGCTCCTCACAAAGAAACCCTACAAATTCTGAGGCTCTGGCAAGCTATCTTTTGATGCTTTTAATTTAAAAAACATTATGCTTAGGATGAACTATGGCAACCGTCCTCATAGGAAGGGGATAGGGTACAGCTCCCTCAACTCAATCCTTCAAACTCTCAGGCCCAGGGCTGTGCAAGGCACTTGATTCAACCTCAGAACTAAATCAAGTGTGTTAGTAGTCTTGATGACACCGTCCCAGGTGACACAACCTTTCCATTCTGGGCAGGGCCCTCTGGAAATGAGGCTGTTCTCAGACTTCCTGGGAGAATAGTTCTTGACCCAGGACGCTCAGTGGCAAATGATACAGAATCCATGAATTACCACAATGGGGCAAAATGCCCGCCCATTAAGGACAGTCTGATCTTGGCCCCAACGACAGTAAAAATGGATGGAATATCAAAAATACATCCTTATTAGCTGAGGGCCCAGGTCCACTATTTGTCATTATGCCTCTTCTCTACTGATCAAAAATAGGGTCCCTGTTACCCTCAAAAGAATAAATTGCTAGCACAGGAAAACTTTTGGGGAAAAATTAGTTATTTCTCCCCTGAATTCTTTTTATTTTTAATATTTTGAAAGATTTTTTAAAATTTATTTGAAGAGGAGATGAGAAAGAGAATGTGGGAGCATTTTAAATTCTAAAATCAGTGTTCTTTTCTGGAAGAAGTTGGTGATGTTGTCATTCCATGGAATCACAACTCACCTAAACTAGGTTCAGGAAGGAGTGTTGCTTCCTTCTATATATCTTCATGCAGACCTGTACTTCACCAGGCACAGTCAATGCCAAAGTCAGGGTTAACGTGACAACCAGGACGATTTTAGGGTACTTTTGTTAATGCAATATACAATGCTTTTCATCAATTTTTAAAAAATGAGACATAGGGTACAGAATTATGGATTTATTATACCAGAAACAAATAACAGCAGCCCCCAAAAATGTCTTTTCCAGTCATTCCCTCATGGAGATGAATTTGAATGATCTTTATGTAAAGGTTAGGGTTTGTCATTGGTTGGTTTGGGATAAATCTGTATGTGTGCAAAGAAATTCATTCTACATAAATGTTTAAAAACTAAAAAAAGTTTAAAAAATAAAAAAAATTGTTTAAAAACATGGGACCTGCTAATACTAACTGATAGAATAAATAAAGGGGAGAGTGATCCAACATGGGAAGCGAGATACTCAGCAGACTCATAGAATGGCGGATGTCCTAAATAGCACTCTGGCCTCAGAATCAGCCCTAAAGGCATTCTGATCTGGCTGAAAAGCCCATGAGAGTATTTCAGGCATGGAAAGCCAAGACACTCTGGGAAAAAAAAAAAAAAAAAACCTAAATGAAAGATCTCTGTGAGTGAGATCCCAGTGGAAAGAACAGGTCTTCAAAGAAGGAGGTACCTTTCTCTGAAGGGAGGAGAGAACCTCCACTTTGACTATGACCTTGTCTAAACAAGATAAGAGTCGGAGAACTCAAGGGGCTTCCATAGCCTTGGAAACTCATGACTGGTGCATAGGGAGATTACTGATGCCATAAACAGGAGTGTCAATTTGTAAAGTCAACAACAGGAGTCACGGTGCACTTACTCCTCATGTAGGATCTCTGTCCTTAATGTGTTGTACATTGAGACTTAATGCTATAACGAGTACTCAAACAGTATATTTCACTTTGTGTTTCTATGGGGGTGCAAACTGTTGAAAGCTTTACTTAATGTATACTAAACTGATCTTCTGTAAAAAAAAAAAAAAAAAAAAGAAGAAATTATCAATTCCCAACTTGACTCTCACTGGGATTAAACATGACAATAGGTCTGATCTGATTTCATCATCATTTAAAAAATCATCTATTATTTTTCACTTTATGTTTCTGTGTGGGAGCAAACTGTTGAAATCTTTACTTAATGTATGCTAAACTGATCTTCTGTATATAAAGAGAATCGAAAATGAATCCTCATGTGAATGGAAGGGGAGAGGGAGTGGGAAAGGGGAGGGTTGCGGGTGGGAGGGACGTTATGGGGGGGAAGCCATTGTAATCCATAAGCCGTACTTTGGAAATTTATATTCATTAAATAAAAGTTAAAAAAAACATGGAGTTTTTTTAATTTTCCTATATCAAATTCTAATTCAAATACAAAGTATGTCAAATATAATCTCTGGGTCCTCCCTTCCATCTTTTTTTTTCTTTTTGTCTTTATTTATTTATTTATTGCCACGTTCCCAATAGCCCCTTCAACTTTTCCCAATTAGTGCCTCAGCCTGGCTATGACCACACTGATAATGCACAGAGCCCCTTGCTGACTTTGAGCTTCTGGAAACACAATGTGGTACCCAAGACTCCATCCTCTGACAGATCCACCTTTTTCTGCTAAATCTTGTTCAACCGAACTCCCTCTCTCCCTTACCCATCCTCTGTGTTCAAACAGTTTTTCTGTTGCTGCTGTTTCTTAGTTCAGACATATGAGGAGGATCATGTGGTATTTCTCTTTCTGCGTTTGGCTTATTAAAAATGTATCATCGCTTCTTGGCCTTTTGGCTAAGATCAAGTGTGTAAAAATGTATCATACTGGCCGGCGCCACGGTTCACTTGGCTAATCCTCCACCTGCAGCGCCGGCACCCTGGGTTCTAGCTCCAGTTGGGGCACTGGATTCTGTCCAGGTTGTTCCTCTTCCAGTCCAGCTCTCTGCTGTGGCCCATGAAGGCAGTGGAGGATGGCCCAGGTCCTTTGGCCCTGCACCTGCATGGGAGACCAGGAGGAAGCACCTGGCTCCTGGCTTTGGATCGGTGCAGCGCTCCGGCCACAACACGCCAGCCATAGTGGCCACTTGGGGGTGAACCAACGGAAGGAAGACCTTTCTCTCTGTCTCCCTCTCTCACTGTCTAACTCTGCCTGTCAACAAAAAAAAATTTTTTTTAAGTATCATACTAATATGAGGTGCTAATAATAGGGGAATATGGGTGTGACTTATCAATTGTGACAAAAACATAACAATACTATGAAATGTTAATAATAGGAGAAGCTGAGGGTAGGGTATATAGGACTTCTTAGTACTACTTCACAAGTTTTGTAAACTTGAAACTGTTCTGAAATTAAAATTTTATGTTAAAAATTCTGTTCCAGTCCACTCCTTGAAGAATGCCTTCCCTAACATCATAAGGCATAATCCAAATCACAATTGCATGTCTTTCCTGCTGTGTGATATAGAAAGGTGTTCCTACGATGCCTCAGCAAAGCACTTGGCCCACTCACCACATGCGTCATATGTGAACTGTGTATGCAAATCATGTTAGTTGAGATTAATAAGTTAAAAGCAAAGGCATGAAAGTTTCCTTTCCTTTTGTATCAGTTGTTGATAAAAACGTGGTTGTCATGGAGGGAAGCATAGGTTGGTGAGCAGCAACAGACTAAAACTCTGATTGCTGATCCTCGTTTGGAATTAACTAGATTTCTGACCTTGGACAGCCACTTCTCTGTGAGTTTCCATTTCTTCATCTATTTTAATATGAGGACTTGGATGTATGATTATTAAGATCTACCGAAGGTCTGTAAAGACACCCTTCCATTCATTTATCCATTCATTTCAAAAGTATTTATTGAACACCCATGGTGTGCCTGCTTCTATGCGGGGCTCTGAGAAAACATCTGAGAAAAAATAATCTGGTTTTATTTGCTTATAATCTAGTAAATATCTAATAGTCCAGTAACATCCAACAAAACAGATAACTCACAGGTAGGATCAGTTAATTTCTCATTAATGTAAAGTACAAAACAAATTTTTAAGCAACAGAGAGCTTTCCCCCAAGTATTAATGCAGGGGATCAATGGTCTTCCATTTTTATGGCTCTGTTGTATTCAATATTTGGATTTTAAAGTCATCTTGGTTATTTGCATCAAGCCACTGAATAGGGGAAAGATAGGATGGGGGAGAGTGTGTGCAAGAGGTAGTTTGTGTTCGTCTATGCAAACCCCACTGGTCAGTCTGAGGGACTGCCTTAATTTCAGGGAAGGCTGAGAAACGGCATCTAATTTTAAGCCTAGGAAGAATAAATAACAGCCTTTGGGAACAATTAACCAATGTCCATGGGAGAGCAGGTGAGATACGAAAAAGAAAAGCAGAGTCTATAGTAGAATTCAGAGAACGTAAAAATCCACCTTAAGTTAGAGAGAAAGAAACAAGGGAACGCACAGCAACCCAGGGACTTTCACAGCAACCCAGGGACTTTCACAGCAACGCCGGACTCCCAGCGACCTGTAAGGCATCTGTGAGGCCACCACAGTACACACAGCAGTCAGGTGACTCTTCCAGAGATCAGACAGAGAATCAGCAGAGAACAGAATGTGACACACAGCCGCCGAGGACTGCAGGTCTTTGTACGGCAGGAGATGGTCTCAAACGCAGCGGCTGAAGCCCATACAATTGGCCACACAGTTTGCATTCCGGTACAAATCAGTCTCATGAATTGGTGGTTGTGAGCCATATTTGGACCTAGGCTGGATTTTCTTTGATCAATAGCATAATTCAAATATTGGGAAATATCACATAAGAAATCTAGGTTTTGGGGGCCAGGATTGTGGCATAGCAGGTTAAGCTTCCTGCAACACTGGTATCCAATATGCATGACAATTTCTGTTCCACCTGCTCCACGTCCCATCTAGCTCCCTGCTAATGCAACTTGGAAAGAAGAAGATGGCCCAAGTGCTGAGGCCCCTACACCCATATGGGAGACCTGGAAGAAACTCCCGGCTTCTGGCTTCAATTTGGCCTAGACCTGGTCATTGTGGCCATTTGGAGAATAAACCAGAAGATGGAAGACATTCATTCATTCCCTCTCTCTCTCTCTCCTCCTCCTCCTCCTCCTCCTCTTTCTCCCTCTCCATCTTTTTCTCAAACTCTGCCTTTCAAATAAATAAACACATCTCTACCAAAAAAAAAAAAAGAAATCTAGATTTCCCTGCATTCTTGAACCTCAAAAGAGTTGGCAAAATTGATTCTTGAGTAGCAACAGCCAGACGACATTATGTAGTTACCAATCTCCATAGACTCAGCAGGCTGTGCCCAATATACCAGAGTCCAAAACAGTGGCATAGATTTTTGTTGTTGAGTCATGTAGAAATGTGAATTTGGAATTCCTAGTATAAATATTCAAATCATACCAGTTCAGAAATAACTAACAAGAAGTACTAGTTCAGAGACTTGGTCATTGTTGGGGTTTGAGAGCAGCTGCTACAGAACAGGGAGAGCAGCATGAGCCTTGTTTTGCTGTCCACTTACTTGTTTCTGCATCTGTTTTCTTTAATGTGTTCTGAATCGTTTTGATAGCACAGCTCAGAATGTTTGGCCCATGGTAAGCTCCCAGTGAAGGAAATCACCTTTACTTTATGGCAAAAGTAATCACTTGAAATGAATGATAGTAAAGTAAATTCTGCTTAGGGTATTGAAATAACACCCCTGGCCTGAGTCAGATCCTACCAACTATCTAGATCCAGAATTCACGTGAGGACTCCTAGCTCTGAGCTGTCAGGCCTTACAAACACGGCAGAGAGAGGAAAGAATACATCTAAAGAGGGAGCAGAGACAAGAAGTCAAAGAGGAACGGGGAAGACTTCAGAGGCCATTAGCTCAGATGACCTTGTTTGGGAGGTACTGGTCTGACATGCTCACTCTAGAGGGTGTGGATGTACAATCTGTCCTAGTATTACTCCTCTCCAACCACCCCAACAACCTCCAGAGACCTAGGGAGCTGTGAAGCACCATTAGAGGTTCCTGGAGACCAGCTAATCCCAATGCCAGCTATTGGAGGAAATGTTTTCAATAGTTCATAGAAAGTTTCAGTAACCAGCATTTATCTATAATGTAGGTGTACTGCACAAATTGCTTTGAGTGGAAAGGAATTGAAAGGACTGAATTAATATTACTGGTGAAATTTAGGTTTCCTGGCCTTCCATAAACTATGCAAAGGGCCTGCCCCTGCAGA
Source organism: Oryctolagus cuniculus (assembly GCF_051225735.1). NCBI lineage: Eukaryota > Metazoa > Chordata > Mammalia > Lagomorpha > Leporidae > Oryctolagus > Oryctolagus cuniculus. Next base: position 62,532,336 of record NC_142878.1, read on the forward strand.
AGGTGCCCATAATTATCTCAATCAATCAAGTGCGTACACAAGTCTCATGGGGATGATTAATCTTTGCTGAGAGGATGCCAGGGACGAATGATGTGCCAACAATTCTTCACGCAACTCTAATACTTAACCATACAGGGAGACAGGGCCTCTGTCAGGGGCTGCCAGGCCAGGCAGAGTGGGAAATGCTGGCCAGGTGGCTGGTAGGGCTAGGCATGTCTGGGCTCAGCCCAGAGTTGTTAGCTTAGCCTACCAACATTTTTCTTGGACAATCATGGAAGTCCTGCTGGAAGTATCTTGCTATTTTCTCTTGAGCTAACTGTGTTCTCTACTCTCTCAGTTTTCCAAGGGGAAGAGACACAAAGTTGTTGTTTTCTGATCTTTTTCTGAGCAAACTACTTCAGGTTGCTGGTCATTTTCAGGGTCTGACAGTAATCTCATTCAATCAAGGAGTTTTTATTGACAGCCAACCATAGGCTAAATGATAGATATAAAACAAGGGTCAGTAAATATTTTGTATTTGTTCCAATAGCATTTACTCTCTATTTGGGAAGAAAGACAGTAAACAAGTTAAACACATATAGCATAACTAATTGTGGTAAGCATGATGCTCTGATAGAAACTTGCAGCTAGTGTGGTGGCCACTTAATCAGAGAAAGCCTTTTAGGGAAAACAAAACAAAACTGAGACCAGAAGGAAAAGGACCCAGTCATGAGAAGAGCAACTGGCAGGGTTGTTCTAGACAGAAGGAACCGTGCAGGAAGCCCTCAGCTCCTCGGAAGTCCAACAGGAGACCTCCAAAGCCTGAACTTTGTGCACTGTTGTGCATACCCGAGGCCAACACAGGTTGACCTGAAAGTGGACTAAGATAAAAAGGAAATGAATGTGAAGCATTCTTGAAGCTCAAAAGTTTCAGGGTCCACATAGGCTTCCGTGTGAGTTGCAGAACAGTGACTGGCACTGAGCAAACTAGAATCCATGGCCAGCTCAGGTCTCCCTCACACAGAAAGGCCAGTGTGCTTGCCAAGCTGGACTCTCAAAGCATCTATCTTCAATCCAGAGAGAAATATGGGTCAGAATCAACCCTGCTGGGAACATTTTCTCTCTGTTCCACAATACCCACACATTGAGCAGTAACAACGGTTCAAAGTGGGATTAAAAGGGCACTCATTATGCTCCGGTACAAATGTGCACTGCTAAGGCAGACAGCAGGATTTGCTTATTAGCAGAACCACATCTACCCACGGATGGCATAAGTGAAAGATTTAGGATAGGAAATCGACTTGATACCCAGGCAGTTTATTATTGGGTCACAAGTTCATGTAAGAGAAATATATGGTTCCTATAAAAACAGACATCCAGACAGGGAGGATATTCTTTTAACAATGGAAAAGACTCATCCTTTTGGTCTGGCAACCTTCAGAGGCATTGTTCTGGACCATTTCCATTATGGTCTAAGGATGATAAAGGGAAGGATTAATTTTTATTGCTATGATTATCTCTTACGTAGATGCCCTCAGGCACTGGATATATTTTCAGCTTTGGTCTATTAGAAGCCCTATTATTTGTTGGAATAATTTTTTTAAGAAGTGAATAAGGAGTGAGCATTCCACCTAGTACTTAAGACACCTGCACCCCATATCGGAATGCCTGAGTTCAAGTCCCAGTTCTGGCTCCTGATTCCAGCTTCCTGCTAATGCGGAACCTAGGAGGCAGCAGTGATGGCTCAAGTAGTTGGGTTCCTGCTGCCTGTCAAGGAGATCTGGATTATGTTTCTGACTCCTGGTTTCAGTTCCAGCACAACCCTAGCCAATGCAGACATTTGGGAAGTAAACCAATGGATAGAATCTCTATCTATCTATCTATCCATCCATCCTTCCATCCATTTATCTACCTAACTACCTACCTACCTATCTCTGCTTCTCAAATAAAAAAAGAAAAAATAAAAGAAGTGACTACATTTCCTGAAGTGTAACACTTCCTGGTCAAAGTGTCGCCTTTATGCTAACTCCAAGCCAATAGGATGAAGCCTATTTATAAAAATGTCTAGGATAGACTGTCCTAAGAGTGAGGAACACCTGTACAGTTGAAATAGCACTGACTCTTGGTGGCAAAACTTGGACAGTAATTTGGTGTTATCCATGTATGGCCTGAGCCCACTCATTAAACTTCGACCCAGAGCTTTCCAGTCTCCAGGTTTGTTGTCAAAGTAAAGGTTCATGAGCTGAACTGCATATGCACATCTACTCCACGTCACATGAATGCAAGTTAAATCCAGCCAGAATCAAATGGAAGCTCTCCTTGGTCACATCAGAACTGGCTTGGTCAAGCGCATGTCTCTCCAATCATTCCTATTTGTTACTTGTTTACTTTTAGGAGTTGTTTCTGCATGAGGAGACCTTTTGACAATATTTCTAGGTGTCTGTCAGGGAGTGTTCTCTCCATTTCCACCAGCTGTGTATTTGGGATATGTCTGTTCATGCTTGTGTGTGTGTGTGTCTATGTCTATGTGTCTATAGGTACCCATGTGTGCATGTGTTTGTCTCATGTATTTCCCTGTGTGTGTCTGTATCTATCTATGTCTATGTGTGTATATGTGTGTATCTATCCCATGTCTCTTCTCTCTGTGTGTGTACGTATATGGGTCTCTGTGTGTGCATATCCCATGTATGTCTCTCTTCTTGTGTGTCTAATGCTTCCATGTCTGTGTGGGTCAGTGTCAATGTGTGTATCTGTGTGTGTGTGTGTGTGCGTTTAAGATGAAAAGCCCTCACTAGGCAGGTCCAGTAGCAATGAGGGTTTGAAGCATGCATCTTTCACCCATGAAAAGCCTCCAAACAGACTTGGGCAGAAACTTACTGAATGTTTGGCTTGGTCCCCCTGAGCTGGTGAAAACATGATCCTTCATGAACGTTAAGAGCAGCACAAGACTTTCCAGAAAGCGATAACATAACCCTGCAAACGTCGGCATATGCAACCTTTCAAGTCCCAACATCTCTTCTCTGCAATTCTAGACAGGAGCATAATCTAGCAGTGGCACGACTCTTACTGTAAACAGAGCAGGCGCTGAACTTCTAACACCTTTCTCCAGTGGCAGGCAGCAGTGGAGGAGTCAAGAATCCACTCCCAGAGCCCAGAGTCACATTGGCTCGGCCGGAGAGCTCCATGAAACACACCCATCAGACTCAGTCTGTTGTGTTTTGTAATCACCCAACCATACCTAACTCTGGAGGTTAAGAGGGAAGGTGGGGAAGGTGTTTCTGGGCCCCTGAAATGGCTAGAATTTTGGATTGACTGCTGTGTTTAAGGTTTGAAGTGATAAGGACTGCCAAGACAAAGGCAAGTCCCTTTTCCAATCCTTTTCCCTCAGGAAACCCCAAAGTCACTTCCAGGTGGTCATTCAGTCACTCAACATCCATTACATGCCAGGTTCCAGGCATGAATAGGATAGTGTCAGAAACAGAGAAAACAGTGACAGTACCTTTCTTTTTTTCTTTTTTCTTTCTTTTTTTTTTTTTTTTTTTTTTTTGGACAGGAAGAGTGGACAGTGAGAGAGAGACAGAGAGAAAGGTCTTCCTTTGCCATTGGTTCACCCTCCAATGGCCACCGTGGCCGGTGCACTGCTGCTGGCGCACCGCGCTGATCCCATGGCAGGAGCCAGGTGCTTCTCCTGGTCTCCCATGGGGTGCAGGGCCCAAGGACTTGGGCCATCCTCCACTGCACTCCCGGGCCATAGCAGAGAGCTGGCCTGGAAGAGGGGCAACCGGGACAGAATCCAGTACCCCGACCGGGACTAGAACCCGGTGTGCCGGTGCCGCAAGGTGGAGGATTAGCCTAGTGAGCTGCGGCGCCAGCCAACAGTACCTTTCAAGTAGTGCCTGGAGTGAAATCTTCCCACGGTTCTTTACTTCTAAGATTTCTCCACGTTAGCTACAACAGACCAACACAGAAGTTGGAACCTCAGCCTAGAGGGAGGAACTCTATCCTCTGCCCCAGCTGTGTGAGTTCGGGGAAAGACACAGCCCCAGGGGTAGACGGTTCTCACTTTTCATCTTCATCTACAAAGTGTGCCAGATCCTGAGGCTTGCCTTCGCACACTGCCCTGGAAGCAGATGCTGTTGTCTCATCTCCCACCACTTTCCCATCCCCACCCACCCTCTAAGCTGGCTCCTGCCACTCATTCTAAACATCCTTCCATTTCCAAGCTTTTCTGAAAAAAAAAAAAAAATACACCATGATTGTGACATGTTTTAAAGAGCCTTTCTTGAGCAGGGCCCCACCAGGAAATGAGTGAGCCATTCAGGGCTCAGAGACTTTGCCTTTGAGGCTGTTAAATGTAGCTTCTGTCCAAGTAGAGGAATCTGCGAGGGTCACTCGCTAAATGTGAGGTCACACGGAAACATTATCCAAACAGGGTCCAACTGAACCCCGTGTTTTCTGTTGGAAGAATTTGAGAAAAGTCACCAAACACTTGCAGGATGAAGAGTAAAATCAACCCCATTGCATTGACTGCTGTAGGAAATTAGATCATTCTCAGAGAAATCATTCTAGGCCCTCTGAGAGGGCAAAATAAGAAATAGAGATAAACATAGACAGCCTTCAGCTTCTTTAACATAATACAGTAAGTCACAACACTAATAGCTACCCAGTGGCACATGACTTGATTGACAGTCTGGAAGTTAAGGAAGAAACCAACAAGAGTCGCTATCATCAATCAGGGAGTGACAGCAGAGGAGGGAAGCAGTTGAAACTTCTGGTTTCTCGCCGAGCACATCTATCATGTTTTAACACATTGCAGTGACAAAAGCAAGAGTAGAGTGAGAGAGGTGAAGCTGGACTCCATCCGGCAAGATATGTAAGTTTTCAGCATTCACTTAAAAGACACCATCTCCTCTCTGTTAAGACCCAGCAAATGCCCTCCTCCTACATGAAGCCCTCAGGGACTTCTCCCACTCACATCCACTCTGCCTCCCTTCTGAGTTCCTAGAGCACCTACTATTTTCAGCAGGCAGCTTTTTCAGACATTCTTCATTGTAATTTCAAGTGTATTCACCTCTACCTCATGATTGAATTTTGATTCCTTTTAAAAAAATTATTTTCCTTTTAAGTTTCCTGTACAGCCTATTGTAGAGCTAAAAACACCATCAGAAGTATTTAGCGTATGTCTCACCACATACTTTTGACAAACATTTCTCCAAAAGACGCTGCCCATGGAGGAACTAGGATAGCCAATGCTTATTTGCACCAAGTGAGGTGAAACTTAGTGGCCTGCGTACTTGTACATGTGCTTTGACTGAGGGCCGTCTGTTTGCAGCTTCCCCCGAGTGCAAGGCTCAGGCGTGTTCTAAGGCCCACATTCCAAGACGGTGCCACGCACGGCAAATGAAGGCTATCAGCCAATGACAGAGCCTGTCCTCCTCAACCTAATGGCTTCAAACTTCTAAGTCAAAAAAAGTCTGTCCAGGTTTCACCAGAGCTGGCATCTGCCTTGCTATTTTTGGGGATCACCATGGCCCATTATGGGGCTTTTTTTTAGCCTCTTCCAACAGCGTCTTTTGGATGCACAGCAGCTGCTGCGTAGCCGTGGGTAAGGCTGCTTTTCTCATACACTTCTGCCTTGGGGAAAACAGTTCGGTCTTGTGGTAAGAAAGCAAGAAAAGCTATTTAGCAAGAACCTGCAGTGAGGGTTCTCACCGGTAAGGTTGATGGCCCCTGTCTGCCTGACATGGAACGGAGGCTTCCTGAGATGTGAAACGTTGTCAAGCTAAAATCAGGAGAGTCCTGAGCAAACACAGCCCAGCCACAGCCTGGCGGCTTCCAACAGACACCCTCCACGCCTGTCAGTGGGCCAGGTCTCTGCTCACCTCGGCTGGATCACAGAACGCTGTCACCATCATCCCCTGGGACCTTCTGAATCACCGTGCCATAGCCTTTCAGGCAGCTGTCAGTACCGCTCACGGCCCACTTTCTCTCTGGAACCTACCCCTGGGCGATCTCCTCAGAGTCTGCGGTTTTCATTCATTGTCATGCAATTACCGCAAACCTCTAGCTCAGTGCAGGCCTTCACCCTCAGGTTCCATCTTTCTCTCCAGTTTTCCACGTTCTGCCTTCATCATCCATCCTGTCAACCTCTTAAGCTCAGAAGATGCTAAACCAAAGTCAGGTGCGCCTCTTTCTCTGTTCATTCTTTGACTACCATCAGATGCATGAAAGTGGCTATTTGCACCCCCACCCCTAGACGTTCATCTAAGCTTCGCACTTCCTCTCTCTGCCTCCTTCTCCACGGTCTGTCCCCACGTCTACTCATGTCCCAGAACGTGTGGGGAGGAAATTCTCCATCGCTTTGATCACTGTGTCCTCTGCTGTGCATTCCCTCACCTCTCACCCTGAACGCGTTCAGCATACGGCAGTAGCAGCTCCGGCCACAGTGCTTCCCTGATGAACGCCCGTGCAAATGACATCTCTCCATCTCCACATGTCCCAGTCTTACTGCCTTCAAACCCCAAGTGTTTCCTGCCCCTGGAAACACTTTTACCTGACATTCTTTTTTTAGAAAAGATTTATTATATTTATTTGAAAGACAGAGTTACCGAGAGGCAGAGACAGAGAGAGTCTTCCATCCAATGATTCACTCCCCAGATGGATGCAACGACCAGAGCTGCACTGATCCACTGATCCAAAGCCAGGAGCCAGGAGCTTCTTCCGGGTCTCCCATGTGGGTGCAGGGGCCCAAGGACTTGGGCCATCCCCCACTGCTTTCCCAGGCCATAGCAGAGAGCTGGATGGGAAGAGGAGCAGCCAGGACTAGAACCAGTGCCCATATGGGATGCCGGCACTTCAGACCAGGGTTTTAACCCACTGCGCCACAGTGCCGGCCCCCTACCTGCCATTCTTATTGCTTCTGAACAAGTTATTGTCTCTTCTAAGCTAGAACGGCCCTAAGGTAGGACCGCACCGCATGCACCTTTCATTCCTGACTTAAAGAATGAGTCAGGAGATTCAGGTCAGCTTGAATGATGGCATACAGCTGCTGTTTCACCTGAGAACACTTCTGGTACATCCAACTGCTGGTCCGCAAGCTACCAAGCATAGGCAAAGCCCTAGGAGGTAGGCATAGCCACCTCCTTACCCTAACACCAGCCTTATTGCTGGAGAATTCCCCAAACCATGGCAGGCCAGCAGGGCTCATGGGCAGGGACTTTGCCCCGGGGAACTGTGAAACACGACTTCCACTGAGGTCCGACCTGAATTCCGTCCCGGCCGTCTGTCTTCACCTTCGTAATGAGCACCTTGTCCCCATATGGGCCCAGCACTCTGTCGTTTTGCTCTCTCTTCCACACTCCCTGGAAAGCCAAGGCTTTGAGTTTGCCTCGCTTATTGACTCAGGGAAGAAAGAAATGTGCTAAACTGTCCCATTCCTTCATTGTTTTATACGGGAGAAGGAGAGGTGAGGCCAAACATAGTTCTAGGAGGCATAAAGCCCTATGTGGGCTCCTGCCAACTGCATTTCTTATTTTGGTCAACCCATTCATCATGGAGCAAACATTCAGGGTTTGGAGGAGGGGGAGGGTCTGAACTTACTTGGGGGCCTTTTTTCTCATCCCCTGTTTTTCCATAGTTGCCTCATTTTCTGGGTTGGATCCCTGGCTTCTCCTGCCGGCCATAAGGAGTGGTGCATGGAGAACATTTCCTGGGGCCTTGGAAACCCTTGGGACAGGGTTTCGGCCCAAAACACAGCTGTGGGGCCGGCAGAGCCCTGCTCTGCAGTCATGTCCATGTCTGCTTTCAGTGCCCACCACTGGATGCTTATGAGGCACTTAGAATGAAGAATTCAAAACAGCTCAGAGTGGGCAGGACACGGACATGGTGCAGGCACTCGCAAGGTGCTGGAGCAGGGTGTCAAAGGGCTCCACTGTGCCAGGCATCGTGCCTTGTGTTGCTAGACTGTGGGCAGATCCAGGGGTTTCAGGAGAGCATGCGAGGCTGCTGCGGTGGGGAAGGGGTGCTGAGGGCCGGTTATTTGCTACGATTGTGGAATTGTTTCAGTAGTTTAATAACTGAGAGGGTCATGTCAGTGCAAACCAGTTCAATATTAATCTTTGATACTTTCATATGCAAAATGGAAAGTGAGCCTTTGTCTTGTGGATCCCATGACACAATTTAAAAGACAGACAGTAGGGGTGGACCTTGTAGCACAGCAGGTTAAGTCATTGCTGGGGACACCCACAGCCCATAATGGGGTGCCTGGATGGAGGGCCACCTCTGCTTCGCCTCCAACTTCCTGCTAATGTGCACTCTACGAGGCAGCAGATGGTGGTCCAAGTACTTGTGTCCCTGCTGTCTGCATGGGAGATGTGGATGGAGTCCTTGGCTCCTCACTTTGGCTGGTCCAGCCCTGGCTATTGTGAGCATTTGGGGAGTGAACCAATGAACTATTTTTATGTCTCTGCCTCTCAAATAAATTTTTTAACTAAAAGATTTACACAATACATGAACAAGTCTTTAGTTTTCCAAAGTTCAAACTAGATAGAAGCATGTAGAAGAAGATAATCATGGCAGAAGTTTGATTTCTGTCCTCCAAGATAATTTTATATCCACTTACATAAATAGATGCATATGTACTTACAGATCTATATAGACATCAAAGATCTCTTTTTCTGCCTGTCTCTCCCTCTCTCTCTGTCACTCTGCCTTTAAAATAAAAAACATAAACTCAAAAAGGGACATATAGTAATCAAATAATCAATCACACAAACAAATGTAAGATCCAAATATAGATAAAAATTACCAAACATAAAACTGTGGCGGTAAAAGATATTACAAATAAAGATAGTCATTGCAGACAGAGGATCTGATATCAGGTTTGACCACGTTTGTTTGATCAGGAAAGACTTCCCTGGAAAAGCAAAGCTTGGGCTAAGATCTGAAGGATGATTAGGAGTTAACAAGTAAATGAGGGAACAAAACATTCTAAACAGAAGGAAAAACATGTGCAAATGTCCTGTGGCAGTTAGAAGGTGAGAAAAGAGCTGCGGCTGAAGAGGAGAGAACAGAGAATAATTTGAGAGGAAGGAAGAGAGTACATGGGGCCAGATATGTTGCAGGGCCTTAAGAAGTTCTGTCTATCCAAAGAATGAGGAGATGTCATTTAAAGATTTAAAGTAGTTGGGTGGCACTACCACATCAACATTTTGAAAATGCCACACTGACAGCCTAAGAAAGGCTGGGCCAAGGGGAGGAGGTTCCTGGCAGACACTTCATGGTCAGTCGAGGACCCCCATGATCCCATGTGAGTAGCAGATTACTTGGGGCTCTGATCTTTGATCCTGGGAAGAAAGGGTTTCTTATATCAGTGAAAATGCATTAGTTATGCAAATACACGCTCCTTAAAAAATGTAATGCTGGGGTCAGCATTGTGGCACAGTGGGTTAAGCTACCATCTGCAGTGCCAGCATCCCATATGGGTGCCAGTTCGAGTTCTGGCTGCTCCACTTCCAATCCAGCTTCCTACCAATGTGCCTGGGAAGGCAGCAGAGGATGGCCCAAGTGTTTGGGCCCCTGTACCCAAGTGAGAGACAGGGATGAAGCTCCTCGCTCTTGGCTTTGGCTAGTCCAGCCCTGGCCATTGCAGCCATTTGGGGAGTGAACTAGAGGATGGAAGATCTCTCTCTCTCTGTCTCTCTGTCTCTCTCTCTCTCTCTCTCAACTTCTCTCTGACTTTCGAATAAATAGATAAATCTTTAAAAAAAATGCAATGCTATCAACTTCTTCCTTAGTAGACTGCAATTAACTTAGCACATATTCTCAGAGTCAAGTGCCTGACTACATGTGCTACTTGTTACCCCTTTAATACTCAGAAACACTTCGAGAGGACAGCACTTTTGGCTTCGTTTCACAAATGAGGACATCAACACTCCAAGTGTTAACTCACCAAGGAATCCACCACTCAGAGTCACGGCCCGAGCTTGTCTGATTCTTGCACGTTTGCTTTTAACCCAGTCGTGATTAGATGTGAACATGTCTTGGCTCCATGATAAATTCTAGGCCTTCAGAGTTTTGTAAAACGATGTTGTCCAAAAGGAATATAGGTAGGTGAAAGAGAGAGTCATGCACATTCATTTTTGCAGCTAAGTATAATACAACGTGGCATGAGCTTTGAAGGCACAGAATACGACCTCACTTATTTTTTTTTCTTCATAACAGAGTAAAGCTTTTCTACATTTAGCATTATTCTGGCACATTGTCTCTCAGAGGCAGGGATGGACAGAACTGAGAGTTAAGCTTTCTGAGTGACTTTTACCTGCAGGTGCTGTGCTTCATGCATTAAATATCATCGTTTAATTTGATCCTCAAAGTGAGTTACTAGCAAAAGAGCAATGTTATCTACATCTTACAGATGGTAAAACTGAAGCTCACGACAGTCGAGAAAAACCCCAGGATTCCAAGTAGGAATGAAAAGACGACAAATAACTTGCAAAGGAAAAGCGAAGCAGTACCACAGATCCGTAACAGCAAATCTGTATGGAACTGGGACTACCCTCTGGAATGGCCAACCCAGCCCCCTGCTGATGCAAGACACAATGCATTAAAACTGACCTGAGACACCCCAGCCACAGGAGTCTGACTGCAAAAGAGGTTAGCCTCCCCAAGCCAGACTCCAGGGCACACTGTTCCTCCTTCGTGGAGTTGTTTTGACATTAAAATGTGAAAGTTCTTAAAATAAGAAGGGGGTTAGCGCTCCAAGGAATGTTAAAATAATTTGTGGCAAAACAGAATAAGCTAAATATTCATTAAGGGACTTTCATTTCAAATGATCGTTTTACCATATTAATGTCTAAATTGGGGAGCAGGAGAAGAGGAAGAAACTCTTACTTAATCCCTTTTGTGAATTTGTCATGGTGAATGCAGAGAGGAGGCCCCCAGAGCTCTCCATCTCCCCCACCTTAGCTGGGGTCCCTGGGTGCCAAGATCCTACACAGGTTTCCCTGGCAGCTCAAACACTCTCTGGGGCCAAGTTGGCTTTGCCTGGACTCAGTATGCCAGCCCCTGGTCTCCAGTACTTAGGGCTCATATGCATACATTTTCTCCCAAAAGCACAGCTTGGTCCTGCATTATAACTTCATTATTTCACCTTAAAATCCAAAGAGAAATGTTGGAATCCAAGATCCTAAGAAACCACTGAAACCCAACCCAACAAATCTCCATAAAAGAATAATGTCCAGCCTCAAATACAAGTTGTCATTTCCAAAGTCAGGAGGGTGTGTATGGCCAGGGAACAGTCTGGAATGATTGCCCTCTGCTCTGGCTCTCAGATCTACCTGGCTAGCAGGAGCTATCGTGACTCCCTTACACTGGAGACGCTGGTAGCCTTTCTGCAGAAATGAATCCTGTCCCTCATAGCTCCTAAGCAGAATTTCTGCTGGTTTCCTGGGAGGACGCTCAACATGGTTAATGGCCTACCAGTCTGGCCTAATAGTCATTCAGTCATTTGTTTATTTAATGATCCTGAGTTCTTCAACTCTTCTTTGGATACCCACATGCCAGCCATGGAGTAGACACTGAGGAAACATTCTTGGTCAGCCCCCAGAATTTTATCTTTTGGACTGATTCATTATTTCATTCTTATTGATTCTTCACACTTTACCAAACAGGAGGCTGATTTGGTAAGGAGTTGGGGACACCTGGGGACGCTGTCACCTTGAGGGTGCTGTCATCAAATCCAACATGGAATAAAAGGAAATGAGGAGGACTATGGCATCCAGGAAGACACAATTCATGTGTCCCCAAAAGGCTGCCATGGGTAGGCCATGACACTTATAATCCACAACTGAGAGGTCGTGGAGCCATGATGTGGGGCCCTGAGAGCTACAAACACAGAAAGGGTGAACGTCCCAGACTCAGAGGGGATGAGAATTCCAACCAGATGCTGAATTAGAAAAGAAGTAATTCCTAAGTCAGCCTTCCCTGACATTTCCTTGTTTTCCTAGTTGCCTTGGATTCCTCTTGCTTACCGTTTCCTCTCCTCTAAGTAAACCTCCACTCCTTGATGGGATTATTTATAAAATACCTGCTTGGAAAACTGCTTGCAAAGGCAGTTCCCACACTGTCATTCAAGGGCCCTCAAGGTCAATCTTCCTGAGCCTCCAGATCTGCCCAATCAGAAGGTCTGGAAATAGGGTCTTGGATACGCAATATTATTGCATATTAAATACATTATAGAATAAATCTTCTGCACACTCCAATTTGGAAAGTAGCTCATGGATGAAAAGTTAAATTAAAAGGATTGAATGCCCCTTAAAATAGGTCCTAACCTTCCTGCCAATCTCATCTGAAGCTATTTTTATATCCCCAGCTACACACTTTCCACAGGTACATTCCCTGGACAAGGTGAAAACCTCTACTCTCTGTGCCATTTCTCCTTGAAGTCCCTCTTTCTTGGGATCTCCACACCCTTCTTCTCAGTCATACCCCTACACATACACATCAACACACACATATACCTGCACACACATGCATACCTGGGCTACCCCCTTAGAAAATCCTGATTCATCCTTTCAAAACCAGAACAAACTGTCACTATTGTGTCTTCTCTCGGCTCCTCCAAATGGTAAATGTGCTGCATTCTTATTGTGTTTCCATAGCAGCGGACATATTTCTTTTGGCCTCACTAATCCCCTTTTATTATGTTATTGAAATATACACATATACACATACTTCTTGAGGTTTTCAAGGGTATGGATTGTGTCATGTTCATCTCTAGACTCTAAGTTCCCAATATGCATTGAATATTCTATTAAACATTATAATTGAATTGGGGCATTTCCAATGGTACAGATGAAGTATGTGATATCTTTCTCTCCTCTGTCTGGGTTTTACAAATATTTACTTCTTCCCCCACCTTCAAGGAAGGCATATATCACTGAGGAAATATGTCATGGTGTCTTTCAATTCATGAACAAAATATTTCCCTCCATTTACTTAGGCCTTTATTTTTTTAATTTTTCATTTTGTTTTATATACTCAAAAGGCGGAGACAGAGATCTTCCACCTGCTGGATTACTCCCCAGGTACCCACAACAGCCAAGCTTGAATCAGGCCAAACTCAGGAACCAGTTACTAAATCTGGGTTTCCTACATAGATGATAGAGACCCAATTACTGATCCATCACTTGCTGCCTCCCAGGGTGCACACCAGCAGGAAGCTGGATCTGAAGCAGAGCAGAGACTTGAACCCAGCACTCTGACATAGGATGCGGGTGTCCGCAGCAATGCTTTAACTGCTATGACAAAGGCCCATCATCCTTTTAAAAATATTCTGCTTAGTGATTCTTGAAATTCTTTTACTATATTTGTTCACGAGTATTTACTCTTTTAATTATTTTGTATTTCAAATTCCACTTATTTGTTGCAATTACATAGAAATACAATTAATTTCTGAATATGCTCGTATTCAGTGACCTTGTTAATGTCATTTATTCATTTAATATTTATCTATAGATTCTTTAAATTCATTCCATATGCATATAACAGTTTTTTTTTTTTAATTCCCACTCCTTAGAAGTTATTTCTATTGCTTTATTTCACTGTTGACTTCTGGACCAAAGGTTAATTAAAGTGCTGATAATCAAAGTCCTTGGTGCATTCACAGTACTAGATAGGATGCCTTTCAATATTCATAATTAATATTTCCCACAAGCTTATTTTAAAGGCTGAGTGTTTTTTTTTATTTTAGCCCTGAATGGCTATTGAATTTCATCAAATATTTTCTTCATTCATTACAGAATCTTATGGTTTTTCTCCTTTGAAATGCTGATGTGATCAATTATATCAATTCTCAAATATTAAAACAACCTTACATTCCTAAAATAAACAAGCTGTTTATGATATAAAACAATTTTCAAATGTCACTGGATTCACATTGCTATTATTTAGTTTGGTATTTTTACATCTGTGACCATGAAAGAAGTTGGACTATGAAATCTTTCTTAGCATGTTTGTCAAGTTTTGGTGTCCAGATTTATTCCACTCATGAAAAACATTGACAAATATCCGAATGCCTAATTTCAAGCCTCAGTTCCATGGTTTCGTAGTTAGGTTTCAGCCGAGTCCAGCCCTGGCTGTTGTGGGCATTCAGGTAGAGAACCTGTGGATGGGCAATCTCTCTGTCTCTGTCTCTCTCTTTCTCTCTCCCTCTTTTCCTCTCCCTCCCTCTTCAGTCTTTCAAATAAAATAAAAATTGTTTTAAAATATCTTTTTTAAATTTTATTTAATGAATATAAATTTCCAAAGTACGGCTTATGGATTACAATGGCTTCCTCCCCCCACCATAACGTCCCTCCCACCCGCAACCCTCCCCTCTCCCACTCCCTCTCCCCTTCCATTCACATCAAGATTCATTTTCGATTCTCTTTATATACAGAAGATCAGTTTAGCATACATTAAGTAAAGATTTCAACAGTTTGCTCCCACACAGAAACATAAAGTGAAAAATAATAGATGATTTTTAAATGATGATGAAATCAGATCAGACCTATTGTCATGTTTAATCCCAGTGAGAATCAAGTTGGGAATTGATAATTTCTTCTTTTTTTTTTTTTTTACAGAAGATCAGTTTAGTATACATTAAGTAAAGCTTTCAACAGTTTGCACCCCCATAGAAACACAAAGTGAAATATACTGTTTGAGTACTCGTGACAAAAATTCTGTCTTTCCTACTCTGTAAAGTTTGTAATCCTCATTTACATATTATTTATGTGGGTGTGAATGAGCATGCTTTGTTCTCAATATTAATGTATGAAACTTAAAGGATATATTTATCTTTTATCCCAATCATCTTACATAGCACTGTCATACTTATTATCTCCTTTGGCCAGCATGCAAGGCCTTGAATAATCTGAGATATACACACAGTATTTATTCTTGCTCTACCATATTCAGGCAGACCTTAAACATAGACCAATGACATTCTGACTACATGTGGGATTATTTTATGCTTGGTGTAAAAGAACCCAGTTCAGTAAAAATGCAAGCTGATATTCAGTTTTTCTGAAAACAAATTATTCCTCATAACATTGCCATTGTTAACTTGCTTCATAAGCGACCTTCACTGGTTCTCTACTGTTAAAGCAAAGGAAAGTTTATAATACACTGACTCACAGAACCCAACAGCTAATAAGTGCCCAATAAACACTTGTTGGATTAATACATACATTAATAATGAATGAATGGAAAATTACCTCTAAAACAAGAGTTGGCAAACTCCAGCCTCTGGGCCAAATCCAGCTCCTCATCTAAGTGCATAAGTAACCTGGTACTAGACACAGACATGTTCATTTGTCTACATACTGTCTCTCAGATTCAAATGCCTGTTGCTTGCAGGGTTGAGTATTTGCAACAGGGATCACCTGGCCCAGAAACGTATTTATTATCTTGTCCTCTGCAGGAAAAGTGTGCCAATCCCTGCTCTGACATACAAGTTTCAATAATTATTTAGGGAGTAGCCAGCATGTACCTACCCCAGAGAAGCGTGTACCAACGAAACCTTCCAATTCGTAGTAAAGAAATAGAAGGTGGTACCAACAGCACGATGGTTGGTGACAAAAACAACTCAATTTTTTTTCATGAGCAAACATGCCAAGTCTATTGTCAAAGCTCACAGTGTGAGGATGTGAGGCCAAGTCTCTGCAGATGACACTATTGTCTAGCTTTTCTCCTTCTCCCCAGGGGTTTTGGTTAAATTTTTTCCGAATTCCAGAGTTTTCACTGCCTCTTTTGGTAATAACCAGAATTTACTGAACTCATATAAAAGAGTGATTCAGCCGAGATGAACTGTTATGATTGTAACAATTCAACAGATACCTAGACCATGACAAAGAACTTCTAGCACACAGCTATCCTAATTTCTTTGTTTTTAAAATGAAGAAGTTCTAACTCTTAAGCTAAATTGACCAGAGATTCAATGTTTAGTTGAGTGGAAATTCTAGGATGATGTAAATGCTTAAGCAACATTTGTTTCCAGTTTCCATCATACTTGCTAGAGACAGCACTAGTGTTAATACTTCTTCAGAACACCAAAGTCTAAAGTAATGTGGGGAAATCACAAACTTCATATGGAAACACATAAAGGTGGTGTTTTTATACTGCTACTCATTTTTATTGTGTGACATGGTGAAAACAGAATATCAATATAGTGGAAACAAATGGTAAAATCTATATGTATTATGAATAACAAAAAAAAAAAACAATGGAAACAATTTAGAATTATAAAATGTGCCAGTCTTCATATCAATCTTCTCATGGCCATAACATTTAAGCAACTAATGAATCTTATTTGTGGCAAATGAATTATTTAATGATTCTTTCCTAACCATTATATTAAGTTGAATGACAGAATTTTATGTGCCAAAATACAAGTATATGTAGGAACTAAATCTATAAGAACTAGCCATAAAATAATCTCAGAATCAGACAGTATTGAGTATCCATTGTTTTCTTAGGACTACATTAGGAACACTAGAAAAATGCACAAAAAATCATTTTAAGCAAGCATATATAATTCTGATTTGTACTACAGATTAAACAGCATATTCTATACATTTCTTTGCATAACGTCTCTTTCTTCAGAGCTTTACTTTTAGGGTTCTTGTTTAGAAAAATGAGCAACTCTGATACATTTACTATTTTATTCAACTCATAAAATATGTACTACTATCAAGTTTTTAGTACAATTTTACATTAAGAAAAAGATTTAAAAAATGTCTTTTAGAGTTACAGCATACATAAAAGGATGAAGGAAAGAACAAAGAATGAATATTTTATTTCTTTTTTTGTGCTTCAGGCAACCCTGGTTCTAAGGACAAATGGGAGTGATGAAAAAGACATGGAGCACAGGAATAGAAGAAATACTCTGAGTTCCCAATCTAGTAACCTTCAATACACCAATTAGCACTTACGCTTCAGGTGGCTGATCAGGACAAAAGGCCCTGACTTTTACATGGAAAATATGACATGCTATAGATTAAGTGAACTTGATTAATGGAAAAAGATCAAATATTTATTAGGTATATTGGCAGATAGCATCAATAAGATATTAAGAAAAATTGCAATTACCTAGTAGGCCTTCAGAGTCTCTTAAACCAGACTTTAAGTTCATTACACCATTTATTATGCCTAGTGCTAATACTAGGCCTCAAGTCAAATGTGTAACTGTATCAACTTCATGTTTATTCTACTGTGTTGACTTTATACAGAAACTTTTCTCTTAAGTTTCTTTGTGTTGCAAAACTGGCCAGTGGTGCAAGGGTGCAAACGTTTCATACATCAGCAGGAACTGATGAAATACACACATGGAGAGCAATTTAACAGGGTGCATGCCTAGACATCACACTGCTGAGAATTTATTTTATGATTGTACTTGCATAGGTGCACTACTTTCATTTTTTCCTTGTCATCTTAATGAGTATACAGATATTAATTGCAACAATGTTTTAATAGCCTAGATTATAAACAACATAGATTATCTTATATAAATTAATATATATTATATACTAATAATAGGTTAAATCAACTTATGTATTTAAACAACAGAATATTCTCCAACTTAAAAAAATAATAATGCAGCACTCTATAATCTATCACCTCCACAATACTGGAAAGTAGAAAAAATGACAGATGTTGCCTAATCTACAAGCATTGGAAGGAACAAAGAGGGGATGTGTGTTTGGCTATGTGTGTGGCCATCTCTGGAAGGGTCACTGGGTACAGGAATGGTGGGACAGGGACCTAGGTAGCTGGAGGATAGGATGTGAGGAGATTTATATTTTATTATGGACTTATTCATTTTAGATTTTGGTCCATAAACATATTATTCAAAAATAATTTTCTCTAAATAAAATTGGAAAATGAAATTTTCCTATCTCAGTTTCATATTATTGTGCTACTAATGGCTGGAACATTCAGAAAAATCATCACTAATGAAAGAATTATATTTTCTCTTGAGGAAAATCTAAAACATAGCAGTTATTGGTTTCTATGATGAGCTTCTTTGTTTGCATTCTGGAAAAGTGACTTTTTTTTAGCATAATTGGGCTTCCAAATTAGATTGTCATCTCATTATGAAGGCATGTAGAAATTTTCTAATGATAATAGAGTCCAAAAAAAGGCACAAGATGTTGCAAAATTTGAATTAGTTCCTGACTATATGGAGCCATCATAGAATGGTATTTCCCTCCCCCCTCAAAATCTGCTGACTACAGAAATAAAGGTGAAGAGAGAGCAGATAAAATAATCCACACAGATTCATGTGATTCTGTTTAAGACTCAGTTCTCTCTGGAACCAGAGGAAGGCCTTGGCAATATCTGTGGGTTCCCATTTTACCCTGATCTTGGAGGTGTGCCAGCATTTCAGTGGGGTCCAGTAGAGAGAGAGGCAGATGGCAAAAACAGGGCAGACAGAGTTGGGGATATGAACATCAGTGGGGTGAGTGACAGGACACAGCAGTACCGGCACTTTCTATCTCTGGGTTCCAACATTTGCATCTAGTCTATCTGCTCTGGTGTGAAAAGACCAGCATCAGCAAAATTCAGGCAAAGGTCAAATGAAGATGTCTCAAGTGGGCGTGGCCTGAGGTCATTTATGGGAAGAAAGTATTCATCCATTTGAAATTAGGATCCTAGTTAGCTAAGTTATCCCAGAAGAAAGGTCCTAGTACTGAGAATAAGAGGTTTGAAAACACTATCTGTGTGTAAACCTGGGTTGAGAACTGAAGGCCCAGCATAGAGTGGGCAACCTTGGAAGATGTAGGGAATGAGCCTGAACTTGGTGTGCAGAGGAAGAGGTCACCCCAGACATGGGGACCCAGCAGTGAAATAGCAAGAGTGAATCCAGACCCCCTTTACTGGGAGAACAGAGTGAGTGACTTACAACATGATCCTTAACTGTCTGGTCCATTTTATGGTGTTATTTTTCTTTCTCAGAGAGCTCAGTCTGACGTACTCCACCATCATTACTTGACTAATTACTCCAAATGACTATCTCCAAGCCTGTTCTAACAGGTCATTCCCAAGACTTCTTCCCCACACTTGTTTGTTTCTTTGCTTGCTCACGCTCCAACTACAAACCAAACATTTCCTCTGGGATGTTCGATCATCATTTTAAACTCAACATTGTCCTCTTAAGCCAAAGTCAACAGCTTCCTTCCCCTCTGTCTTTGGCGACTTGTACGTTACATGAGATGGGATAGGTTACAAGCAACAGAAAGCTCAATCGTTCTGGAGGCTCGGAAGTCCAAGACCAAAGTGCCAGAAGGTGCAGCATCTGGCGAAGGCCCTTTCCTCCAGAAAACATGGCCTGATGCCCTCACGTGGTGGGAAGGATCGAGAGGCAGAAGGGTGTTCCCTTCAGTCTGGCTGTTCCCCTCTTTGTAAGGTCACTAATTCCATTCATGAGGACTCGGCCTCCGATAGGCCACCCTCAATACTATCACACTGGCGATTTAGTTTCTAGGTAGGAATTTTGGAGAACACACTCAGACCACACACTTCCCATCACCCTCCTTCCTGTCTCTGCAGCCTCTTTGTTCTGCCATTAATATCTCCATTCTCCCTGAGCCCCCCAAGTTCTAAACCAGGTAGCTGTTTTCTGTCATTTGCTTGGAAACCTAGAGATGCAAGGTCCTATGTTCATTCATCCAAATATTATATTGACTACCAAGTTAGTACAAAACCATGCTGCAGGTCGATCCTCCTTAGAAATAAACCTGTTCTCTTTTTGCCTTTTCCCATTGCCACCAGCACACATTCAAACTCTTCATAATTTACATATTCATTATTATAAAATCATTTCAGGCCTCCATGATTCTGATTTTTACTCTGCTAATCCATTCCAATTTTTAGATCAATTTTTACATATTATTTTCACATGAACACTGCATTAAAATAGTCCATGCTTAACTGTCTCCCTCTCTGGATGGTATGTTTGTCAATTAATGTCTATTTACCTCACTTGTCTTTGTATCTGGAAGCATACTTTAGACAATTGCATTAAGAATGCCTTTTAATGAATTGGCGAAAACATCCAGTGTATCCCTTTAACTTGTTGCATCAAACTTCTATGTCTGTACACAACTTTCATGGCCGTTCACTGTCTGGATCAAATTTGTCCATGCAACCCTATTTCTGAATTCTGTGTCACCTGCTTCCTCTCTGCCCTCCTAAAGCTCATTTCTCATCAGCTCCTAGTTCACGTTTTCACATAGTTACCCTCACTGTCTTGTCTGCAACATCTCCCTCTCCTGTCCTAGTCAGAGGGTCTCGACTCCACACCCACATGGCAGTTTTTCTAACTGCAGAAAAGGCACAGAAGAAGATGGCCACTCCTCCCTATTCCTCCCCTGAGAAGCAGCCAGTGTTCATTCTGTGATTCCCATGTTAAAGAAAGGACATGCTCATTCCCTCCTAAGGCTTTGGCAACGGAATTGCAGCTCACCAATGATGTGAATGGAGCCAAAGTACAGAAAGTGAAACCTCTATGAGACTTCACTGAGCTCCAACCCTGCAACACCCAGGTTCAGCACAGCAGGCAGGGAAGGGAGAAAGGAGGTTAGAAACAGGATGCCAGCCTTCATTTGCCTCCTGATTCTGAGTTTTGACAAACCTGGCCTGTTGTCCTCAGAGTCATTTCAATCTCTTCTACATCATTAGTATCTGAAAAATATAGAAGCCAAGCAGCCCTTTGGAGATTCCATAGCCAAAGAGTTCAAGGCTAGAGGTGACTGATCATATGAAACACCCTTACCTATGCCCCAACAGACAGTACCTACATCTTGAATACCCATTCCATTCTCTGCTATTACCAGAAGGCATAAGTTTGATTTAACTTCAAGTTTTGGATGCATGCCTTCTCTCATTCCAAACACCGCGGGGGAAAGTCAAGGAATAGAGAGGAGGTCCCCGGTGTCCTAGTTGTCCACACATCCAACACCAACACATCCATCCATGAACTCACTTACTACTGTGAGCCCACAAAAGGCTCCATCTTAATCCCTCTGGGTCTCTCTGGAGTGCTCTTTCTGCACCTCTCTAGAGTTTTAGATTCTCTTAAGTAGCACCTATCTAGGTAGACTTGCCATTTTGCATGTTTCCATTTCTTTCTCAATTCTAAACCTCTTTTTGACCTTCTGACTCCCAGCTTCTCTCACAACCGTTATGGCTATGACAGTCCCAGGCCCAGTGATGATTGCACAATGTGCTAAATGTGCTTAATGCTGCTGAATTATACACTTAACGTGTTTACATGGTAAATGTCATGTAATGTATATTTTAGCATAATAATAACAAAAAACAGGTTGAACAACAACTCTGGCCCTAGCAGCACAGGTCAGTCACTTGCTGTGGAGAAAGTCAAACCTAAGTAGGAGAAACAATTTCAACATTTGTTAGCTCAAGGAACCATTACTGACCATTCACTGCCTGACAAACAACACACTGGGAACTGCAGATTCAGTGACAACCATAACTTATATAAAGTTCTTATCGCAGCCTAAAAGATAGTCATCAAAGCAAGCAGACATAGAATGAAGTTATGCAGTGGGGCCAGTGTTGTTGTGCATCAGGTTAAAGCCCCAGCCTGCAGCATTGGCATCCATATGGGCGCCAGTTCAACTCCTGACCACTCCACTTCTGATCTGTCTCCCTGCTGATGGCCTAGGAAAGCAACACAAGATGGCCCAAGTGCTTGGGCCCCTTCACCTATACAGGAGACCCAGAAGAAGATCCTGGTTCCTGGCTTTTGATCAGCTCAGCTCTGGCCATTGCAACCATTTGGAGAATGAATCAGAGGACAGAAGATTCTCTCATTCATTCATTCATTCATTCTCTCTCTCTCTCTCTCCCTGCCTCTCTGTAACTTTTTCAAATGAATAAATAAATCTTAAAAAAAATAAAGAAAAATATTGTAGTTCTCCTGAGTCATCTAGGGACTGGGCCATTCACCTACTGAGATTGAAGGTTTACCCACAAAGCTTCCTCACTGTCCAGATACTTTGAGTGGAAGTGGCAATGTAAGGGGCTCAAACATCACCTCAAAACCTTCAATTCTAAACAAGGCTGGCGCCGGGGCTCACTAGGCTAATCCTCCACCTGCAGTGCCAGCACCCCAGGTTCTAGTCCTGGTTGGGACGCCGGGTTCTGTCCCAGTTGCTCCTCTTCCAGTCCAGCTCTCTGCTATGGCCTGGGAGTGCAGTGGAGAATGGCTCAGGTCCTTAGGCCCTGCACCTGCATGGGAGACCGGGAGGAAGCACCTGGCTCCTGGCTTCGGATCAGCGCAGTGCGCTGGCCACAACACTCGGCAGTAGCGGCCACCTGGGGCGGGGGGTGGGGGTGGGGGTGGGGGTGGGAGGGTGAGGGGGTGAACCAACAGAAAAAGGAAGACCTTTCTCTCTATCTCTCTCTCTCACTGTCTAACTCTGCCTTTCAAAAAAATACATAAGTAAAATAAATAAATTCTAACCAAACCTTTCTTCCTCCAACTTCCCTGACGTTTGATCACAATTGTTACTATGTCTACGGAAACCGTTCATTGCTGATGCAAGGAGCGTATCATATTGGTTGTTATGGTTTGTTTCTTGGAATTCCCACACATTAACTTTTTCCCCTAATTTAAGTGCATGAATCACATACCAACTTTCCATACCTTGAAATCGTTCTGTAAAATTCTTCTCAGTTCACTTCCCCTTGAATAAATCAGATAACCCAGCAATTCCATTTTCCCCTCAGAAGTATCCCTTGGGGAACATTTTAGATCATGCTTTACAATGACTTAAACCTCCCCCCTCCCTGGTAATAAAGGTAAAGTCTTTCCCAGGGTTTTCATTAGAACCCTGCTTTTCAGAAAGCCAATGTCATGATGCTCAAATTTTAGAGAGACTTCTTCAGCCTTTGAGAAATATAGTTTTGGGATAAGTAAAGATTCTCTAGGGATTAAGAGCTCATTTGTCATCAGACCTTGTAGCATCATGCCCTGATGTGTGAACCCACAGGCATGCAAGAGAGTGTGGAGGGGTTCAGGTCTGAAAGCTCGGTTTGAGCTCTGGCTCGAGCACTTATAAACGATACATGGAGGACTCCTGAGCTTCCTTGTTCTCGCCCCGTGAAGGAGAAGCAATGATACTATTCCAGACACATACTGACACTGAATTCATGTTTATTGAGCTGAAACCTTAACTGATTTCTCCTAACTCAGTTTCTGGAAAGAAAGGCCTTGGATGCCTTGACATCCATACAGGCCTCTTGAGAACAGGAGTGCAGATGCCTCAGACGCACAGAACCAATGTGTCAGCCCTCTGAAACCATGTCTTAAAAAAGTATCCAATAGCAAGCAAAATGATTTTAAGGAACTTGAATTCCAAAGCTTTATATACAGGAGATATGGACAAATGAGATAGTTCTTACCTATTTCTCTGAAAGCTATTTATCCAAAATTAGCTGCTTAGATCAAAAAGAAAAATAATTACCAAATTTCATTTGCCATCAGCATCCATCATTATGAACCAATGGACTGTGAGAGAAGTATATAGTGAATCTAATTTGCAAGACAAATGAGAGGCCAATATTAGCTTTTAATCATAGAATTAACCTTTAATCTATTATTTACATCTTTGAAATGTTTAATATAGTCCCAAACTGAAAGTGACTATATCTCCCTAAAACTTCCTCTAATCCTCAAAATATCTGTTGAGACTATTTCTGAATCACAAATTGAAACTTTGACATTATAGAACAAGAAAATGTAAAATCCTGGCATGCATGTGGAACAGCCATTAAGCCCTGCTTGGGATGTCACAAAACATATTGGGATGCCTGGGTTTGAGTCCTAGCTTCTAATCCCAGCTTTCTGCTAATGTGCACCCTGGGAAGCAGCAGGTAATGGCTCAAGTAGTTGGGTCCCCAGCACCCATGTAAAAGACTTGGAATGAGTTCCAGGTTCTTGGCGCTTTGTTCTGGCCCAGCCCAGGCTGTTTATGGTACAGGCATTTGGAGAATGAACCAAGAGATGTGAGATTCTCTCTCTCTCTCTCTCTCTCTCTCTCTCTCTCAAATAAATAAGTAGGGATTTTTAAGAAACAAGGTTTAAAATGGAATGAGATTCCTTTTAATACTCAAAACACATTTTTTGAAGTAGAACAAGGTGATGTGTTCTTTTCACATCATGTTCTGACACATGGTCTTACAATCACATGAACAAGCCAGCAACAAACTAAACCCATCCTGACAATGGTATGTTTCCCCAAGCACTGGTCACTATTTTCTCACAAAAGCAGTAAGAAACTTTCTTTTTTTTTAAGATTCATTTTGTTTGAAATAGTTACAGAGATAGAGAAAGACAGAAAGAAAAATCTTCCATCCACCCTTTCACTCCCCAAATGGCTTCAACAGCTGGGGCAGGACCAAGCGGAAGTCAGGAGCCAGGAGCTTCATTTGCATCTCCCATGTGTGTGCAGGAGTCCAAGGATTTGGGCCATTTTCTGCTGATTTCCCAGGGGCATTAGCAGGGAGCTGGATCAGAAGCAGAGCCGCCGGGACATGAACCATATGGGATGCCAGCATAGCAGGTGGAAGCTTAATGTGTTAAGACACAACTTGGGCCCCAAGAGAAGCTATGTTATTTGGAACTCAGAACTGAATGTCTATTACATTTAAATGATTAGCAAAGCAATAATTTTTAACACACAAGATCATCAAACCTAAATAATTTGGTCATTCAACTGATAAAATTCCTCCAAAATATATTGCTTTTGGCACTCTGAAAAGGTTAGAAAAAAAAATCATTATGTTCCTTCACCAATTCCCAGCAGAGAATATGGATACAGTAATTTTTGTAAACCTAGACTTTAGCATTCTTTTGTCGACATAATTGTAATAGGAAAGCGAATGAACAGTACTTCACTTCACGTGGCAGGCAATGAGACACATCACACAGTGGAAGAATATTGAACTTGGATTCAAGCCCTGCTTGGCCATTTTTCTAGCTCTGTGGCTTTAGGCAACTAATTTTATATCTCTAAGCTTCAGTTTGTTTGTCTGCAAAATGATAATATCTCTGCAACACAGACATGTCTGAAAGATGTAATGGATATGATAAGAAAAAGCAACTTATGAAATGTAAACAGTTTATCCTAATTGCTGTATTCATTATTGTATTGATTGAGTCTAAAATAAATATATTCCCTAACTGGCATATGTGTGTTTCCTGTTTGAAGTGGGGAGCGTTAGGGAGATGAACATAAATAGATGTTTATCTCTCAATGATAGCGAGGCTCCTCAGATCACACCATTGCATCAAGGTGGTATTTACTTACGTCATCAGTTATATAGACTTCTTTTTAAAAAGTTTTTATTTATTTGAAAGGCAGAGAGAGCATATTGGGGAGACAAATTAAGAGAGATCTTCTATCTCTTGGTCCCTCCTCAAATGCCCACAATAACGGGGGTTGGGCCAGGCCAAAGCCCCAAGCCAAAGCCGGAACTCTATCCATGTCTCCCAGGTGGGTGGCTGGAACCCACGTTCCTGGACTGTCTTCTGCTGCCTTCTAGAGTGCACATGAGCAGGAAGCTGGACCAGAAGTAGAGGTGGGAGTCCTTCTCAGGCCTTCCGATTTGGGGTGTGGGCATACCAACGGGTTCTTTAACCACTGAGCCACAACTCTCCCCACCCTAGACCTCTTAAGCGAGGTCTTGGGATCTAACTGGGCAAATCAGTCACTGTGTAATCCTGCCCCGCCATGTGACACAGCTTCAACAAACCTGATTGTTTCTACACCCCATTCTTCTTGCTTAGAACAGGGTCATGCGTTCATGCAGCTTTTACATCCTACAATACAGCTATCACATGACAAATGATGTTTATTTTACTCTTGCATTTGTGCTTGGATGGTGACCAAGCAACGTTTCTCTCATATATTTCAGTATTTGAATTTTTAAAAAATCTTTTTAAATTTTTATTTATAAAAAGGGAATACATTTCATGTATTTTTATATACAGTTTTAAGAGTATACTGATACATCCCACCCTCTTGTTCCTCCCTCCCTCATTCACTCCCACTCTCCCTCTTTCTTTTTTTATTTTTATTTAATTTTTATAATGACATGCTTTTAACTTACTAGATAATCACAAACTTAACCCTCCACTAAATAAAGAATGCAACAAGCAGTAAATAGAAAAACCAGTGTTCCTCAAGAGTACAGACAAGCGCTATACGTTTTTGAATCTTCAACTGAATTATCCAGAGAAATGTGTTTTTATTTCTGTCTTTTGGCCCTTTGATCTCCTTTTCTCTTTTCTCGGCCTTTATCTCACTGTCTCTTTGTCATTCTTTCCTGCAAACACACACGCTCATGCACATCGACCCACTACTTCAGCATCGTAATTAACACCCTAAGCCTTTCTGTAAGATTTTTGACCTAGCATCTGCTGAGCCACAATTCACAGTGCGACATTCTGCAGTTTGTCCCAGACACGTTTTGACTGCAGGCTCTAGATTATTCTGATGGGCATGCTGTCTGCACACAGACCTTCACCACCTAAGAAATTACTCACTCCCAGAAAGAGATGTCAAACCCCTCATTTAAAAACACAAAATGAGTAATCCTCAAAGCACTATTTTTTCTCCTTCAAACCTATGACTTTTTAATTACCTTGAAATAAACAAAGAGATTTGCAAAGCTAACTCAAATTGTTTCTCCAAAATTCGCCCTGTCCTATAGCTAAGCACCTCCACCTGTCCCAAAGTTCTTCAAGACTTGAACTTGTTTATTCTATTGCCCGTGTGGTAAAGAGCTGTTAAAATGAGGAGGTAAACTCTGCACCCATTTCCAGTTCTCCCTTGGCCCAGTGGCTGAAGAGGGCATAGAAATAAGCAATGACCCATCTCTTTCCTTAAGTACCCTGACCAGGTCCAAATAGTCAGACTCCTCACCTGTAACTACATATTTAGTAGTGATAAGCAGCAAAGAAAAGCAAACAGCTTCAAGGACTGAAGTGGTGCTCTCTCTACTGAATGCTGAGTGCTATTAGTGCTGCAGTCAGATAAGCAAAACACATTCCCCTTGCCAGGAGAGGCCAAATCCAAGAATGGAGGCACAAGGGGCTGAAAATAAGATTTGTCGGTGTAGTGGTTTCAAAGGCGCATCAGCCTACTTCCAAACTGCAGTTGCAAACAGAAGGCTTTCTGCTCCCGTCAGTGAGTGATGAGACAAGCAGGTTACTACAGAGCCTGTACTTGGAGGCAGCCGAGTACTGGAAACAGAATCTTGACTATTTACAAGCCAGATGAGTACAACTGAGGACATAATCTCTGTGCGCCACCCATAACTCTCTTTAACATGCTAACATCCTGAGATTAAACACAATTTACTCAACTCAATTAAACCATCCAGGATCAGTAGACAATTAGGAACTTGGGCCCTTCATACTTTTAGCAATGACTGATGAATCATTTATAAACCCATTTATAAATAAGATTTTGGGGGACCACACTGTGGTGCACCAGGTTAAAGCCATGGCCTTCAGTGCCAGCATCCAATATGGCTGCCAGTTGTGCCTGCTAATGTGCCTAGGAAAGCAGCAGCAGATGGCCCAACTCCTTTGCCCTTGACCCCATGTGGGAGACCTGGAAGAAGCTCCTGACTCCTGGCTTCGGTTCTGGCACAGCCCTGGTCATTGTGGCCATTTGGGGAGTGAACCAGCAGATGGAAGATCTGTTTTACTTATCAGACTGCAGTACTAATAGCATAAATTTCTCAGTTGAGAGAGAGCATCCCTTCAAAGTACCTTTTTAACATAATTTTAATGTTGCAGGGGGAAGGGTATGATCATGTCGGCTAGTGTGACCCCAGCCTCACCTCCTCTCTGCCAAGATGAACAATTCCCTGGGGTGAGCCCACACTGACTGCACCCCACAACCACGCAGGTGCAAGAACCACACGAAGTATCTGTGTGGTCCTCAGGGTGAGCACAGAACCCTCTGCAATGCCCCACTCCAGGCACTCAGGAACTCTGAGCCTCTGAAGCCAGACACAGTGATTGCCCGGAGACCCAGCTATGCCTGAAGTCCTATCACACACTCACAGAATTCCCACAGTCACAGGGAGCAGAGGGTCCACTCAGCCCGGTGAGCCTGCCCCATCCATGGAGATAGCTGAGACATTGCCAGAGTCAGCTGCCTGTCAGTGCTCTACCTTGGCAGTTTTAGTCTGCACCCATGATACAGTGGGGAGAGGGGAACGCCTTGTAGGCCTAAGTGGGCACCCCACCCTCCACCAACCTTGTAGGTTGGACTCAAAATCAGTGTGGACCGCAGATTTATCCCTCCAGTAAAATTGTTTAGACATATAGGTGAGGCACAGCAAACTATTCATATTAACATGGCGCCTCCTCCCTGCCAGTCACCTGACACCCTTGTCAGGGATGGGAAGAAAGCAAGGTGTTCTCCCCTCGTGGGGTTAGGTTAAGTCAGCACCCATGGTGTGATTTCGATTTTTTTTTTAATTTGCTGAGGCTTGCCTTATAGCATATCTAACAAAATACATATAAGCTTTGTAAACCTAAAATTACAAAATATTGCTGAAATAAATCAAAGATCTTAAAAATGGAATATAGGAGAAAGGAAGCCTTCATTATAAAATTTATATGAGAAGAAGCAGTTTAGAATGGCTAAAAATATTTAAAGTAATAATTAAGTGGAAGAAATCACTATACCTGTTATTTAAGGTAGACAATATTCTACATATTTTAAGGTAGTCAGTACTGTTGTGTTATTGGTGATTGGTGAAATGACACATAGACGAAAGCAGCAAAATTCTAAAAACTACAAACAGACCTCAAATTATCTTTTAAAGATTTACTTATTTCCTTCTTTTTTGAAAGGCAGAACAACATAAAAGAGAGGGAGAGGCATAAAGAGAGACAGACGGACAGAAAGCTCTTCCATCCATGGGTCTACTCCCTGAATGTCCACAATAGCCAGGTCTGGGACAGGCAGAAGCCATGAGCCAGAATCTCTATTCTGGTTTCCTACATGAGTGGCTGCCTTCTCAGATGCATTAGCAGGAAGCTGGATTACAAGCAGAAGAGCCAGGGAGTGAACCAGCACTCCAACACAGGATGTAGGCGGCCAAGTGCTGGCTTAACCCACTGTCACAATGTCAGCTCTCTCCACCCAAATCTATTTTTTAATAATGGTGCAAATACAGTTCAGTACAGGCTAGGTAGTCCTTTCACGAAATTATGCTGGCAGAAAATGTACTAAAAATGTTATTTATATTAAAATAACATTTATGAACTTAAAAATGAAGATCAAATCAGATATCATACTGTATACAAAAACTAATTAAAGATAAATCATAGATTTAAATGTAAAACATACAATTTTTAAAGAAAAATAGAATAAATTTTCAGATCAAACAGTTAAATAGTTCCTACATATAACACCAAAAGCATAATCCATAAATGAAAACTATAAATTGAACTTTATCAAATTTAAAATATTTACATGTAAGATTCTGTTCACAAGATGAAAAAATATGTTAAACTGGTAGAATATATTGTAAGCTACATATCTAACAAGGAACCAGTATCTGAAATAAACCTGATGCATCTCTGTAGTGTGACACTACTTAATTACAAAAAGGACTCAAGTGTCACACAACAATTTGAATGGACTTCAAAAGAGTATATATTGAATGATCCCACGAATATAATATTTTTCAAATGATAAAACTATAGAAATTGAAGATGGATTAGTGATTTCCAGGGGACAGGGTCAGGAGCATAGTGGGATTCATGTGCAAATACAAAGTAGCATGAAGTTCTTTTGTAGAGAAAGGCTTTTACACAAATCTATATGTGGAATAAAACTGCATAAGGCTACACACAGAGAGAGTAGTACATATTTCAAATATGCTATAAACTACATAAAATCCATAGTGTAATTCAATAGTAACGTACTATGTCAGTTTCCTGCTTTTGATATTGTACTCCAATTATATAAGTACAAGATGCCACCATTAGGTAAGCTAGGTAAAGCTTACATGAGACTGTATTGTTTGTAGCTTCTGGGAGTCAAATTAAGTTTTTGAAAATTAGAATCTTAAATTAGTAACCATTTAGTTATTCAGCACACCCTTCTAAGTTGGCAGATTGGGCTGGGATCAACTGAACACTTCTTGAGCCAGTCTCACTTCTGTAACTCAGTCTTTGCTGTCAACTGCTGGTCAGCCAAGTGTCTACTCTGGCTACTGGGGTGATTTAGGTGACTACACCACACATCTGTTCTATTCAGTAGGCCAGTGCCAGCTTGTTGACCTGCTGGTAATCACAGGACTCCAAAGGCAGCAAGAGAGCAAGGTCCAAAGTGCAAAGTATTCACAAGTCTCTGCTTGCATCAAGATGCTACAGTCCTAAATGGCAAAGCAAACTGTAAAAGCAACCGAAACTCAAGGAGTGCAAAATAAATCTAGAAACAGTGGAAGGAGCTAAAAGCTATCATCACTGTTGGTTTTTTCATTTACCATAACTAACTTACACTCCTGAAGAGTGCAGAGAAAAATCGACTTGGAGATTCAAGGCTTTCTTTCTCCTATATTCCATAGACAATTTCTCAGACATTCCCAATGCTGAATGAGAGTGAGGACATGCAGAAGACAAGAGAAAGCAAATGTGTTCCTAAAATATGCATAAGACAGTAGTGGAAAAGGACATTTTTTAAAAGATTTATTTATTTATTTGAAAGTCAGAGATACAACGAGAGAGAAGGAGAGGCAGAGAGAGGTCTTCCATCCTCTGGTTCATGCCCCCAGCTGGCTGCAATAGCCGGAGCTGTGCCTATCCAAAGCAAGGAGCCAGGAGCTTCCTCCAGGTTTCCCACTTGGGTGCAGGGACCCAAGGAACCTGGGCCATCTTTCACTGCTTTCCCAGGCCATAGCAGAGAGCTGGATCAGAAGCGAAGCAGCAGAATCTCGAACCAGCACCATATGGGATGCCAGCACTGCAGGCAGCAGCTTAACCAGCTATGCCACAGCACCGGTCCCCTTAGGGACTTTTAAAATGTATTTAAAAGATCCCAATAATACAATGGTCTAGGTCAGATCTAATCAGTGGTAGGCTTTGGAAAAGGAAGAGCTTAGAATGAAAGTTCCTTGATGGATGGGACCATATCTACCATTTTCTGCTATTTCTCTGAGGTCCAATAGATTTAAAAAAAAAAAAAAAAAACAAACAAACAAACAAGAGAAACACTCATTTGTGATGATTATTAAGACTGGGAAATGCAGCCACAGTTCTATCTTTCCTCTACCTTGTAAAGTAGCAAGTGGTATCAGGAGGTGTTAGGTGTAAGTAGATCTGAGAATAGGACATTTTCTAAGCGGGGCTACTTTCTTCCCAGTTTCAAATTATTTGTGAGATTAATAATTACTGGGTGGACACAAATACTGACAATAGGAGGTCTGTTTTGGCTTCTCCAACTTAAACCCAGAACCTGGAGGTCTGGCAAGATGTTTCTCAAAGCCAAAAAGCCCAGGTTGTTGAAAGGGCTTTGCCTTTGGGTTTTCATGGTTTGCCAGAACTCAAAATTTACCTCTGATGACAGGGAACACCTTTTTAGGTGTTTAAGCAGCAGCAGATTTCTGGTGGCAGTGTGTCACTTGTCAAACATATTTCTTTTTCCTGGGCACCAGGTATATGTTTGCACCCACATAAAAGAACAATTTTATTCAAGGTGTAATAAGTTAGCTCAAGAGGCAGACATTGTGGCACAGTGGTTACGTTGCTGTTTGGTACTCTTGCATCCCATATGAGAGTACCTGGTTTGAGCTAGGTCTCTGCTTTCCATCCAGCTTCCTGTGGATACACTCGAGGAGGTAGCATGATTGTACATGTTCTTGGGTCCTAGCCACCCATGTGAGAGACCTGGATGGAGTTCCTGGCTCTTAGCTTCTGCCTAGCCCAGTCATGGCTGTTGCACACATTTGGGGAATGAACCAGCAGATGCAAGATATCTCCCCTCCCCTTTCTTCTCCCTTCCCTTTCTTCTTCCCTCATGTGTAACTCTGTCTTTTAAATAAATAAAATTAATAAATAAGCTCCAAAAATAAGTTAGCTCAAGACTCCACAAGAGAAAGTTTTTGTCAAAGAAACAAATGCCTGTTCCCCAGAGTTGCACAAATTCCAAGGCTTTTCTGAGGCTGCAAAGGAAGGACCACACCGAGAAAAACAACAACAAAAATCCATCAGAATGGCCCTTTAGGGGAAGAGGCTCTTCTGAACAAACTCATCTGACTTGAGACCTTATTGATAGATAAGAATGACCTCCCAGGAGCCGGTGCTGTGGCATACCAAGTAAAGCCGCCTCCTGCAGTGCCGGCATCCCATATGGACGCTGGTTCAAGTCCCAGTCTCTCAACTTCCAATCCCGCTCTCAGCTATCGCCTGGGAAAGCAGTAGAAGTTGCCCCAAGTCCTTAGGCCCCTGCACTCATGTGGAAGGCCCAGAAGAAGCTCCTGGCTCCTGGCTTCAGATAGGCCCAGCTCTGGCTGTTGCAGCTGTTTGGGGAGTGAACCAGCCAATGGAAGACCTCTCTCTCTGCCTCTGTCTCTCTGTGATGCTGCCTTTCAAATAAATCTTTAAAAAAATGACCTTCCAGTGTGTGTACAAATGCCCTTTCAGAGAATTATATACTAGGTAGGTGTCAAATTCCAATTTCACATGTGGTTCATTTTGATTATTAGGAAATCATGCTTTTCTGATGATAACGATAGAAGCTTTATTTTTATGAACCAAATGCTTTGAATGATACAATATACAATGTCCCAGAAACAGGAATACATTTTAACAAAAGTAAAGTAAACTAATGTTGCATCATTAACATCATAAAAGCACAATTTAGTGATCATTATAATGATTTTCATCTCGGACTAAAGTTTTATGACTTGTCTAAGATTACATTTTCATACTTTTTTATATATTTTATTTATTTGAGAGATAGAGTTACAGACAGTGAGAGGGAAAGACAGAGAAAGATCTTCTGTCCACTGGTTCATTCCCCAAATGGCTGCGATGGCCGTAACTGTGCTGGTCCAAAGCCAGGAGCCAGGAACTTCTTCCAGTCTCCCATATGGGTGCAGGGGCCCAAGGATTGCTTTCCCAGGCCATAGCAGAGAGCTGGATTGGAAAAGGAGCAGCCGGGACTAGAACCTGGCACCGATATGGGATGCTGGCGCTGCAGGTGGACGATTAACCTACTGCACCTCAGTGCCAGCCCCATCTAAGATTTCTTAGGTAATATTTATATTAAAAAGCTTTTTAAAATTATTTATAAGGCAGAGAGATGGGGGAGAAAGAGTACATACTCTCATCTGCTGGTTCACTCCTGAAATTCCTGCCACCACTGTGCTCAAAGCTGGGAGTTGGGAACACACTCTTGGTCTCCTGTGGAGATGCCAGGTTCCCAATTGTTTGAGCCACTTTCACTGCCTCCCAAGGTCTATATTGTCAGAAAGCTGCAGTCAGGAGCTGGAGCAAGGAATGAAACCCAGGTACTGTATGGTGGGAGGCAAGCATCTTCACTGCTCTACCTTACAACAACCCAGTTACACAGCAGAAAGTATTATTTGCCACATTTTACCAAACAGTAAACAGATTCAAAAGTTGAAGATTACCTACTTAGAAACAGCACAGGCCAGCACCACAGCTCACTAGGCTAATCCTCTGCCTGCAGCGCTGGTACCCCGGGTTCTAGTCCCAGTCGGGGTGCTGGATTCTGTCCCGGTTGCTCCTCTTCCAGTCCAGCTCTCTGCTGTGGCCCAGGAAGGCAGTGGAGGATGGCCCAAGTGCTTGGGCTCCTGCACCCGCATGGGAGACCAGGAGAAGTACCTGGCTCCTGGCTTCAGATCAGCGAAACGCTGGCCATCATGGCCATTTGGGGGGTGAACCAACAGAAGGAGGACCTTTCTCTATGTCTCTCACTGTCTAACCCTGCCTGTCAAAAAAAAAAAAAAAGGAAACAGTACAGCCTGGTCTACTGAATATAGATACAATGTACCCCACCATGTTGGAATTCAGCCAAGGGAGAGTATGCTAAAGAGCTGTCTCTTGTCCTAAAAAGGATGATGAGTTCCATTCAAAATTCAGCAGCAGAGGACAAAGATGCCAACCTGAAGGGACCCCCAAATTTGGCACAACTTGAGCACCAAAATAAATAAACATACTATGAGATTATGACTTGCTGAGTAAAATCGGAATTCATGAGTCCATACTGATAGATAAGTGATAGAGATAGATAGATAGATAGAGATGATAGAAAGATACAGAAAGCTCAGCAAAAGCTTTCAGAAAGATGACAAGGTTAGAAATCATCAACAGCTGTTAACACTTGTAGATGGGAGGGGAAAGTCTTAAGAGAAAGAGAACATGTACAAAGCATTGATGTGTTTCCCCGCAATGTACTTATTGACAGCAAGGGGAAAGCAATGACTCTGCCGTGGAGAAAACTGGCACACACCCTCTTAAGCACAAGATCAAAGTTAACAGAACTGTAACAGGGCACCCTGACATCATGCGTCTCCTGATACCCTCAAGAAAGACATAACATCACTTTTGTGCCATTTCTGCCAAAAACTCATAACCTGAATGTAATGCAAAAAAATGTCAGACAAACCCAAATTGAGAGGCACTCTACAAAATAACCTCCAGTTTCTGAAAAGACTAAGGAACTGTTCCCCCAATTAGAGGCTGCTTCACAACTAAACGTCATCTGTAATTCTGGATTAAATCCCTGCCAGGCCTGGAAAAAATAGCTCTTAAAAGGCATTCTTGGCACATTTGACATAATTTCAATAGGGACTGTGGATTAGATAATGATATTGTGTCCATGCTCAGTTTCCACATTTTGATATTTGTAATTTGATTATGTAAGAGGCAGTCCTTGTTCTTAGGAAGCAAACACTAAAATATTTAGGAAAGAGCATAGTGCCTCCAACTTATTCTCAAATGGTACAGAAAAATTAGAGGGAAAACACTGGTTCTGGGGCGGGAGGTAAAATAATTCTGAGGTTTTACAGTAGTTTCTGGCCCTCCAAAGGGCCACACCACATAAACAGATGCATATTATATCTGTGGTCACGAATTTTCACAGGACAAATCATTAGAGAAATATCTTATGGAGAGGGAGATAATGGGGAGAAAAGGTTGAGAACACACACAGAGAGAGACAGAAATAGAGAAAGAAGCATGAAATGCTGGTCTGAGGACCTCGTTTTCAAACTAAAAAGCCACAAGTAAACAATATATATTGAGAGTCAGAACATCAGCAAAAGTAGGAGTAATGTTCTGGTCCAAGGATATAGCCACATAGCCACGTGAGTGTTTCTCAGTGTTGCCTCTCCAGAACACGATGTGTGTGTTTGTGTGGTGTTCATGTGGTTTTGTGACCTTTTAGATGTGGTGAGTCTCGTCACTATTTGAGAACACTCACTTAGACCATCCACTTACTTAAGGAGAGCATTTTACAGTTTTACATTTTGAAGGACAAAACAAAGGCTTTTAATAACTGAAAAAGGATCTAGGTTAGAGTGCAAAAAAAATTCTTTAAGTATGAAAAATTGAGAGTAGAAGTTACTGAGTTGGTTATGAAATAGACTCTCACAGAGACCTTTAAGATGCTGAAGAATACTATGAGGCATTTTTTTTTAAAGATTTATTGTATTTATTTGAAAGACAGAGTTACAGAGAGAGGTAGAGACAGAGAGAGAGAGAGGGCTTCCATCTGCTGGTTCACTCCCCAGATGGCCACAATGGCCGGAGCTGGGCCGATCCGAAGCCAGGAGCCAGGAGCTTCTTCTGGGTCTCCCATGTGGGCACAGGGGCCCAAGAACTTGGGCCATCCTCCACTGCTATCCTAGGCCACAGCAGAGAGCTGGATCAGAAGAGGAGTAGCCAGGACTAGAACCAGTGACCATATGGGATGCCAACGCTTCAGGCCAGGGCCCTAACCCGCTATGCCACAGCGCCGGCCCCTAGGCACACTTCTGTAAAAGAACAATTCAAGGTCAGGGAGATGGATCAGAAGCATCTGGACTGGTGATGTTCTCAGTATGCTAAGGCACTGTTGCTTCAAAGCTGAATGAGATGCACTCTCTACCTTTAATGAACTTGCCAGCTCTTACAAGATTATTGTAAGATTCATCTCAGTATAATAATCTGCTGTCACCTTATTTCAAATTCTCATTCTTTATACCTTTTATCTAACAGTTTATCATTATTATAACTACTCTCATCACCATTAACCAGAGCATATTTTCATCTTATTACCATTGTCGCTGCATAGCTATCTTTGTAAAATAGCTTCTGACTGTCAGTGCCAGCACAAAACAGAGACACGCAGGAGGTCTGCATTCCACAGCCTTGCAATAGTGTGCTGAGAAGGTAAACCACAGGCTCAGTATCCACACAGCAAACCACCAGGGTCACCTGAAGCCTGGCCTGGAGGCAAACTTGACTCTGGCTGCCATTGGGTGCTCTCTCTCTTGATTAATTAACTCAAAATTGCCTCTCAGAAGCAATCCAGTCTTCTGTTTCTAATTTCCTCCTATGCTCAAAAGTAAATCAGCCTAACCACATTTTCAAGCCCGTGTGCACGGGTCTTTTGTGCTTCTAGCAGACCAGCATCCACTGGAAGACGTCTGGGCCACAGCCAAGTTCAGGATTCAATTTCATTGTTGTCTTTCAGGATAACCTAGCTAACCACAATCCCTTTCCACCATCCTTCTGCAATGCACTTGAACTACAGCCAAGAGCCCATCCTCCAAAATGAATAAGAAAACCCAAAGCAAACAAACAAATGAAAAAAATCCTGGAAGAAACAAATAAAGAAGGGAATGTGGAAAAAATAGGGGCTGTGGACTGTGGACGTTGCCCCACACACCAGTATTTGCTCTTTCTACATTTTTCTCTCATGACTTCACAAAACCTTCAGGTCCTGAGTGCTCATACTCAGCAGTAACTCCACTGGCTTCCCATTCTCTCCTCCCTACCCAAGAAGATTGTAGGATCATAAACATTAGGTCAAGTCCTGTGATCCTATGCCTGGGGGCATATGCCCAGGATTTTGGCTTAGGGAGGTGGGGACGGAGTGACAAAATGCCTACGAGGCTTTGAATGACTACCCAATGAGAAGCAGATGGCTTTGGCAGGCCTGTGCCCAACACTTGCATTGTGTGGATTCTGCCTTTTATGTCACCCCAAAAATAAAGAAGCTCTGCTCAGTCAAAAGGTGAATTTCCAGGGGCAACTCTTCCCACACAGTGAGGGTAGTGGCACCAGGCCAGCTCATTTACAACAAAGGAGGAGTCAGAGCATTCCACATTTTCTCCCCCAATGCTCTGATGGACAATCTTTCTATTCTTCTGCTAATATTTTCCCTATTCTACTTCCCACTGTAGCTATTAATAAACTCATTTTCTACAAGAAAATAGTAGTGGGAACAGCATGAACACAGACACAAAGGCAAGAAAATACATGATATATGCTAGGAGAAGTAAACAGTTCAGTGAGAACAAGAGTATGTGAGGCATGGTATTAGGAAATGAGAATGACCTGGGGGTGGAGGTTTGAGATGTGGGGCCATGTGCATCAGCTCCAAAAGCTCAAATTCTCTTTGGTAATGGAAACATTAAATGTAAAAATTTAAAACTTTGAAAACTATTAGAAGAAAATGATGTCATATTTTTAAAAAAACAGGAAAAGTGGTAGATACGAATGCTACACCCCATGGATAGGTTCTTGTGACTAAAAATTAGGAGTCAGGCATAAAAAGAAAAAAATTGGAAGCCTATCTAAATCTCTATCTGACAGAAAGCAGCCCATTAGTTCTTGAAAAAAAGAACAAACACTGTAGGAGAAGTCATGTGCACTCTCTTACATGCCATTAGATGACACAATGGGGAAAATCTTCAACAACATTTTTTATCACAAACACAGATGCAAAGTCACATGGCAGCCCAGTTGTTTCTTGCACTGGCATTGAATTCAGGCTCTGAGCACTCAAGCACAATCTAAAGAAGACTTTATGGGCTACTTTATGGGCTAATGAGATTTACATATCTGCATTTCTGATCTTTCTCCATCATCAGGAAATACTTGGGGGAATGAGTGAATAACACACCTTTCAGTCTCCTTCAATTAAACATCATTTGTTATTCAGTTATTTTAAAAAACGATTTATTTTATTTATTTGAAAGGGAGAGAGAGAGAGAACTTCCATTCACTGGTTTACTACCCAAATGAATTAGTTGGTGATTGATACACATGACATGAAACACCCTCTCCCTTCTTGGATAACTATTGATATCATCATTATATAAGATTAATTACACAGATTTGGAGTTCAGGTGTTCTTTTTCTTTCTTCCCTATTTCTTCCCAAATGTATTTTAAAAAATAAACTGTATCTTTACAATTTCCATGTCTAGTACATCTGCAGATCTTCAACAAATGTTCATCTTTCAGAAACCAGTCCAACTCACTGACTTGGAAGTCAATTATTTTTTTATTTGAAAGGTAGAAAGACAGATACAGAGACAGAGATCCCTATCCACTGGTTCACCCACCAAATGTCCACGATAGCCAGGGCTGGTTCAGGCCAAAGCCAGGAGCCAGGTCTCCTAGGTGAGTGGCAGGGATTCAACTACCTGAGCCATCACCAGGTGCTGCCCAGGGTGCTCATTAACAAGAAGCTAGGATCAGGAGCAGAGCTAGGACATAAACCTAGGCAATCCTATTTGGGATACAAGCATACCAAGTGGTGTCTTAACCACTGTGCCAAAAACCCACCCCAAACTTACAACTTAAACCTCTAGGATGTTGTGGTAATCCAGTGTAGGGTGTTATTTCCCAACAGAGGCAAAGCCAAACCAACTACATTTAGAACATGGAATACCATCCATAGTGCAGGAAATTCCAGTTCTAGGACTCAGACGTAAATGACTCCAGCTATTATTGTCAAATTGCATGTATAAAGAAGTAGTTTTTTCCTGTTGGAGGTCGACAGTACGGCATGTACATTGTGGTTCACAGTGGCAACAGAATGATGCTATGTTATTAGATTCTGAAAATGGGTAGCAAGTCTAAAAACACCCAAATTAAGAGGTTTTTTTTCTGGTTTTGCATGTAATTTAGAATTGCATGAGTACTTATTGTATTCATACTTCAGGAATCATTAAAGAAAGTTTCTGTACTACCTTATTTAGAAGAATTAATTATGAAGTACTCAGCTTCAATTAAATTTGATATTTGGAGTACTTTATGAGAAATAAATTAATAACTCTTTTATCAGCCTGTGTTATCTTGAAACCCTCTAAGGCTATAAGGATTTTCCACATGACTTCTAGCCTTAGACATTCTGTTACCATAGCAATTTCAAACATGCCTCTGTAAAAATGGTAACCATATTACAAGTAGCCAAAACAGTATCAATGAGAAGTATGTCAACAGTCAGTAATATCACATCAAAATTTGCTTGGTTAAAAAACAAGAGTCTTTCTGAGTTAAAGAGAAGATTTTCTGATAAAGCAAAAGAAGTACTAGCGGAACTTTAAAACCTGTCTCATTCATCTTTTTTGGCCCTTATTGCCTTGTTACATTGAACTGAAATTGACACTGTTCTTCCTTCCACTGGACAGTGTATGTGTGAGAGAGAGATATTTATTCTCTACCTACTCTGCTCCATCACAATTTAAAGACAGATACATATTAATGAGGGATTTTATTTTTTAATTATATAAAGCAAACAAATGTCATGTATTTCATAAGTACTTTTTTTATTTATTTACTTGAGAGGTAGAGTTACAGACTGAGAGAGAGAGACAGAGAGAAAGATCTCTCATCCACTTGTTCACTCCCCAAATGGACACAATGGCCAGAGCTGAGCTGATCTGAAGCTAGGAGCCAGGAGCTTCCCACTCCAAGGACTTGGGCCATCTTCCACTGCTTTCCCAGGCTATAGCAGAGAGCAGGATGGGAAGAGGAACAGCCAGGACTAGAACTGGCGCCTATATGGGATGCCAGCGCCGCAGGTAGAGGATTAACCTACTGCACCACAGCGCTGCCCCCTCATAAGTACAGTTTTAAGCACATGATACTTCCCTCCCTCCCACCAACCCTCCTTCCTTCCATTTTCCTTCTAATTTTGCAATAACATATCTTCAATTTACTTTATAATCATAGTCTTAATACTCCACTAAATAAAGAATTCAACATGTAGAAAGTAGAAAAAATAATTATATAGCACAAAGCACAGTTTTCTGTGAGAATCTCCTTTTGAGTTTGCCAACTTCGATCTTATTCAGACAGGGTCATAGTCAAAGTGGAAGTTCTCTCCTCCTTTCAGAGAAAGGTACCTTCTTTTTGATGGCCCCATTCTTTCCACTGGGATCTCACTCGCAGAGATCTTCCATTTAGGTCTTCTTTTTTTTTCAGAGTGTCTTGGCTTTCCCTGCCAAAAATACTCTCATGGGCTCTTAATCCATATCCAAATGCCTTAAGGGCTGATTCTGAGGCCATAGTGCTGTTTAGGACATCTGCCATTCTTTGAGTCTACTGTGTATCCTGCTTCCCATGTTGGATCATTCTCTCCCTTTTTGATTCTATCAGCTAGTATTAGCAGACACTAGTCTTGTTTGTGTGATGCCTTTGACTCTTAGACTTATCAGTGTGATCAATTGTGAACTGAAATTGATCACTTGGACTAGTGAGATGGCATTGGTACATGCCACCTTGATGGGATTGTATTGGAATCCCCTGGCACATTTCTAACTCCACCATTTGGGGCAAGTCTGATTGAGCATGTCCCAAATTGTACATCTCCTCCCTCTTTTATTCCCACTCTTATATTTAACAGGGATCACTTTTCAGTTAAAATTTAAACACCTAAGAATAATTGTGTGTTAATTATAGAGTTCAACCAATAGTACTAGAACAAAAAAAAATACTAAAAGGGATAAAGTATTACACTGTACATCAACAGTCAGGACAAGGGCTGATCAAGTCACTGTTTCTCATAGTGTCCATTTCACTTCAACAGGTTTCCCCTTTGGTGCTCAGTTAGTTGTCACCAACCAGGGAGAACATATGATATTTGTCCCTTTGGGACTGGCTTAATTCACTCAGCATAATGTTTTCCAGATTCCTCCATCTTGTTACAAATGACTGGATTTCATTGTTTTTGACTGCTATGTAGTATTCTATAGAGTACATGTCCCATAATTTCTTTATCCAGTCTACTGTTGATGGACATTTGGGTTGGTTCCAGGTCTTAGCTATTATTAATTGAGCTGCAATAAACATTAATGTGCAGACAGCTTTTTTGTTTGCCAATTTCATTTCCTTTGGGTAAATTCCAAGGAGTGGGATGAGTGGGTTGTATGGTAGGGTTATATTCAGGTTTCTGTGGAATCTCCAGACTGACTTCCATAGTGGCTTAACCAGTTTGCATTCCCACCAACAATGGGATAGTTTCCCTTTTTCACCACGTCCTCTCCAGCATCTATTGTTGGTAGATTTCTGAATGTGAGCCATTCTAACCGGGGTGAGGTGAAACCTCATTGTGGTTTTGATTTGCATTTCCCTGATTGCTAGTGATCTTGAACATTTTTTCATGTGTCTGTTGGCCATTTGGATTTCCTCTTTTGAAAAATGTCTATTGAGGTCCTTGGCCCATCTCTTAAGTGGGTTGTTTGTTTTGATGTTGTGGAGTTTCTTGATCTCATTGTAGATTCTGGTTATCAACCCTTTATATGTTGCATAGTTTGCAAATAGTTTTCCCATTCTGTCGGTTGCCTCTTCACTTTCCTGACTGTTTCTTTTGAAGTACAGAAACTTCTCAATTTGATGCAATCCCAAAAGTTAATTCTGGCTTTGACTGCCTGTGCTTCTGGGGTCTTTTCCAAGAAGTCTTAGCCGGTACCTATATCTTGCAGGGTTTCTCCAATGTTCTCTAATAATTTGATGGTGTTGGGCCTTAGATTTAAGTCTTTAATCCAAGTTGAGTGAATTTTTGTGTAAGGTGAAAGGTAGGAGTCTTGCTTCATGATTCTCCATGTGTAAATCAAATTTTCCCAGCACCATTTATTGAATAGACTGTCCTTACTCCAGGGATTGGTTTTGGATCCTTGATCAAATATAAGTTGGCTGTAGATGTTTGTATTGATTTCTGGTGTTTCTATTCTGTTCCATTGGTCTATCCATCTGTTTCTGTACCAGTACCATGCTGTTTTGATAACAACTGCCCTGTAGTATGTCCTGAAATCTGGTATTGTTATGCCTCCAGTTTTGTTTTTGTTGTACAAGATTGCTTTAGCTATTCGAGGTCTCCTGCGTCTCCATATGAATTTCAGCATCATTTTTTCCAGGTCTGAGAAGAATGTCTTCGGTATTTTGATTGGTATTGCATTGAATCTATAAATTGCTTTTGGGAGAATGGACATTTTGATGATATTGATTCTTCCAGTCCAAGAGCATGGAAGATTTTTCCATTTTTTGGTATCTTCTTCTATTTCTTTCTTTAAGGTTTTGTAATTTTCATCATAGAGATCTTTCACATCCTTGGTTCAGTTTACTCCAAGGTATTTGATTTTTTTTGTGGCTATTGTGAATGGGATTGATCTTAGAAGTTCTTCCTCAGCCGTGGCATTGCCTGAGTTATAAAGGCTGTTGATTTTTGTGCATTGATTTTATATCCTGCTACTTTGCCAAACTCTTCTATGAGTTCCAATAGTCTCTTAGTAGAGTTCTTTGGATCCCCTAAATAAAGAATCATGTCATCTGCAAAGAGGGATAGTTTGAAACTATCCTTCTTTGCAGGAATACATCTTTTGTACTTCAGGTAGGAAAGATTTCTCAAACAAGGAACCAAAAATAAATAAATAAATATCAAGAAAGAGAAAATCAACTTCATAAGTAATAATTTCCGTTAGTCAAGATACCAGCTTAAAGAGAAAAAGAGAAACCAAAAGCTAGGAGAAAAAAGACTCCCTACATACATAATAAAGAATTAATATCCAGAATACATGAAGAATTGCCAAAAATCTAAACAATGCAGTAGGGGGAAGTGGCAGAGACATGAAGAAAAGAAAAAAATATTTATTTATATATTGATTTTTTGATTTATGGATTTGAAAGGCTGAGTTACAGAAAGGCAGAGGCAGAGAGAGAAACAGAGAGGTTTTCTACCGCCGGTTCACTCCCCAGATGGCTGCAATGGCCGGAGCTGCGTCAACCTGAAGCCAGGAGTCTGAAGCCAGGAGCTTCTTTTGGGTCTCCTACATGGGTGCAGGGCCCAAGCACTTT
Organism: Oryctolagus cuniculus; assembly: GCF_051225735.1. Classification (NCBI taxonomy): domain Eukaryota; kingdom Metazoa; phylum Chordata; class Mammalia; order Lagomorpha; family Leporidae; genus Oryctolagus; species Oryctolagus cuniculus. The sequence continues at coordinate 62,575,725 of NC_142878.1, forward strand.
AGCCATTTTCTACTGCTTTCCCAGGCCACAGCAGAGAGCATACAGGACTTGAACCAGCACCCGTATGGGATGCTGGCACCACAGGTGGTGGCCCTATCCGCCATACCACACCGCTGCCCTGGGAAGAAAAAGCACTGAAAGTCTTTGAAAATATTTTAAAAATGCTCAACCTCAGGGTGGGGGGGTTGTGGTTAAGCTGCCCCTTGGGACACCAACATCCTGTATCAGAGTGCCTGGTTTGAGTTCCAGCTACTCTGCTTCTGATCCAGCTTCCTGCCTATGCACATCCTGGGAGGCAGCAGATGACAGCTCAGGTACTTTGGTCCCTGCCTCCCTTGGGGAGATCTGAATGGAGTTCCTCACTCCAGCCTTTGACTTTGTCCAACCTAGGATGTTGTGTGCATTTTGGGAATGAACCATCATATGGAGGATCACGCTCTCGCTTTCTCTCTCACTCTCGCTCTCTCTGCCTTTATGATAAAAAAAAAAAAAAACACGTTTTTAAAAGTACCCATCCTGTTGTTAATCAAGCAAATACAATTCAAAATTGTGAAATCAATTAAAAGTTCAACAGAAATATTCGTAAAGAGCTTGTGTCAGAATAAATCAGAATAATCAGTTGGGAAAAGCAATTCAACTACACTCAGTAAAATTTAAGAAACCTCTACCTTAAGATCTGAAAATTTCATGGCTAGTTACATAGCTGACAGCCATAGTTCTCATTTGTGGCAACACAGTAGAATCTTGGGGTTCCATCCTAAGTGATCTTGATTTTGTTGTTCTGAGATGGTTCTAATAGGCATCAGGATCCCCTGGAGAGTTTACTGAAACTAGGTTGTGGATTGCACCTACAGAAACTCTGATTAGTAAGTCTTATGAAGCCTAAGTTCTTTGTCTAGGAACACAATTTGAGAACCAAAACCCTAGAAAAATCCTTGCACCAGGATTTTTAATTAATATATTCACCAGTATCCACAGTAGAAATGATAATAACCACATAGTCCACCAAAAGGTAACAGATAGAGTATATAATATTCAATCAATGTAATATATAACAGATAAATTTGCACATGTGGTCATGGCCCACAGTAGGTAGATGTTATCACCTTTATCAGTTTGCTCCAGCTTCTGAGGTGGCTGGCATTGTGTCTGGTGCTAATGCCTCATTCAGCAAATAATAATTACAAGAACATGGAAGCATATTTTAACAAGCTAAATAATATAGCAGGCATTACAATACTGGGTGGGAAGTTCAGTCGGATATTACTATGAACTCATGGGGAAAGTTTGAGATATCTGCTACCATCAGCAAGATCTTTGGTTTCTTCCAGTCTTCACATTCTAACCCAAACCAATCAGCCAGCGACTAATTTTTCTAAGTCTTTTCATTAATATATTCATGCCACAAATGAAACCTGCTCTGTGTCTATTACTGTTCAAGGTCCTGTGGAGACAGCAGAAAGTAGGACAGACAGCATTGCAAAATCAGATATAGGTAGTAACACAGAAAAATATAGGCTCATGAGAAGTAGTGAGCGGTTGATAAAATAGAAGGATTTGATGAAGTGACACAGAGTGTCTGCTCCAGAGTGACTGCAATGGGAAAGCCTATTGTTACACATGATTTTAAAATTCAGAGCACCTTGTAAATGCTGTGCATTATAAAGCACCATTTTATAGGAGTTACTAAAGTGTACCACTATGCCTGGGCTCCAAAGAAAAAACCTCCCTGTGTTAAAATTTTCTAACACAATATTTATCTGATCTTTACTTGCAAATCTATAATTAAAGAAATACTTTTGCTCCTATACTGTGCCTAATGGCAAACACTGTTTTTAAATTGCCAGTCTGACAGTAGGGATTTGTTTTTCTATAAAACTTGTAAGAGTATTTAAAATGCACAGGGTATCGCTCAAGATGGTTCACATTTAAGAATTCATTTAATCTCACTAACCCTATGACTCCGGTATTATTACTCTCAGTGTACAGACGTGAGAAACTAAGTACAGATAAGTTGCAGGTTTGGCAAAGACAGAAAGATATCAATCAAGCACTTCATGGAACTTATTTCTGAGAGATTAAGTTACACAGAAACAATTATTATTGTTATACAAAGCTCCTTTATTCCAAGGCATTAAAGTCCTGCTAATAAGGGCCTATTAATATCATCACATCACCCATTTCTGTGAGAGGTAGAAGGAAAAAAGTAGGTGGAGTCTAAGGATTTAAGTGAATCAAGGCTCTTGTATTTCACATGGATTCCTCCAAGCCTTGATCCAGTGCTCAAGGCATGACTTAGTGTTACATACTGCCACTCTTCCATTGCATTTATAAAATAATAAATAATAAAATAAAATAGCCTTTCTGAACATAAATGCAAAAATCTTCAAGAGAAATACTAGCAAATCAAATCTAACAGCACAATAAAGGATCATTCACCATGATCAAGTGGGATTTATCCCAGGGATGCAAGGATGGTTCAAAATATACAAATCAATAAACATGCTAACACCATATCAACAGAAGGAAGGACAAAAATCATATGATTATCTCAATAGATGCAGAAAAGTTTTATGATAAAATTTAACATCCTTTCATAGTAAAAACACTGACCAAATTAGGTGAGGAGGAACATAGCTCAACATAATAATAAAGACAGTTTATAATGAGCCAACAGCTAACATCATATTAAAAGAGGAAAGCTAATCCTCCGCCTTGCGGCGCAGGCACACCAGGTTCTAGTCCCGGTCGGGGCACTGCATTCTGTCCCGGTTGCCCCTCTTCCAGGCCAGCTCTCTGCTGTGGCCAGGGAGTGCAGTGGAGGATGGCCCAAGTGCTTGGGCCCTGCACCCCATGGGAGACCAGGATAAGTACCAGGCTCCTGCCATCGGATTAGCATGGTGCGCCGGCCGTGGCGGCCATTGGAGGGTGAACCAACGGCAAAGGAAGACCTTTCTCTCTGTCTCTGTCTCACTGTCCACTCTGCCTGTCAAAAAAAAAAAAAAAGAAAGAAAAGAAATAAGCCAACCATAGAAAAACAAATATCATATAATCTCACTAATATGTAGAATCTAAAAAATAGGTTATCATGGCCGGCGCTGTGGAGTAATAGGCTAAGCCTCTGCCTGTGGTGCTGGCATCCCATATTGGCACTGGTTTGTGTCCTAGCTGTTCCTCTTCTGATCTAGCTCTCTGCTAATGGCCTGGGAAGGCAGTGGAAAATTTCCCAAGTGCTTGGGCCCCTGCACCCATGGGGGAAAACCAGGTAAAACTCCTGGCTCCTGGCTTCAGATCAGCCCAGCTCTAGCCATTGCAGTCATTTGGGGAGTGAACCAGAGGATGAAAGACTTCTTTTTGTCTTTCCCTCTGTCTGTAATTCTGCCTCTAAAATAAATTAATAAATATTTTAAAAAATTAAAAACAGGTGATCTAATAGAAGCAAAAATATAATGGTGGTCACCACAGACTAAGTAAGTGGGGTTGGGAGCAGAGGAATGGGGAAAGGTTGATGGCTAAAGGGTATAGTTCTATAGGAGTAAGTAATTTTGTGGTTCTATTGCACAGCAGAGTGACTATAGACAATATGACTATATTGTATATTTATCTAGATTTTGGATGTTTTATAAAGAAATATTAAATGCTTAAAGGGTTAAGTGTATTTTCTCTGAGTATTGCGTAATGTATACATGTAAAAAAATCATATAATATTCTATAAAGATGCAGTTTTTATGTCTAAGTTTTTAAGGAATAAAATGTTAAAAAATAAAACAATCTGTAATTGTTAACACGGTTCCAAGTATGCAAGAAACAACTGATAAATGTTAACTGCCTTCCATGCCCTTTCCATAAAATGAAAGTATAACCTTTGGCTTTCTAATATCACTGTGATGCTATGTTTCATTGTTATATTAAAGGGTATCCCATTTTCTGAGCCCAGCCCAGAATATGAAATCATTAGGTTAGAAAATATTATTCTTCAAATTCTCATCCTGGCTTCCTAATGTATCACTCAACTCATTAAATGTCCTATCAGTGCCACCTTGGAGCCCTAACTCCAATCCCCTAATATTTGGTGAGACTTTCTGGGAACACAGCAAGCTGTTTGGAAATGCATCTGAACACAAATTTATCAACTCCAGATTTAAGGTCAGTGGCAATTCAAAGAACAACTACAGGAATAACCTAGAGATCTGTGGTCTCTATGCAGATGATAAAATTTGCTTTTAGCATCTCTTCACTAAATAGGAGGGCTGGGATAGGATTAAACCATAGCCTAACTCTTTAGGAAATTACCATTGGATTGGATTCAAGGCAGCCTCCAGACATATTTCCAAAGAGAAAGTTCTATTTCTCATCTGAAAGGATCTTATGGAGAGGCTCAGAATAGGGACGAGGTGGCAGGAGGGTTGGTGTCAAGTTTGACTTTATTATGCAGGTTGCTTCCCCATGTTTTATTCTGTATGGACCCTGCAATGCCAAAACATGGCCGTAAGAAATGCTCTCAGAAAATGTCAAACTTTTATTATTATCCAAACTCTCCTGGGAATTTGATTCAGCTTTTAAGTTCCTATTGTCCTAGCAGAACTGATGAACTGATACATGCCTGGCTGGTTGGGTGGGTGTTTTCAAACTCCCACTCAGCAAGCTGCAGTGGTTTCCTGAAGGATGAACGGACAGTGGGAAGGGAGGCATGTCCTGTTGGTTTCTCTTGTGGGTCTCACTGCAGAGCTGGCCTTGCGTTTGCCTTTTCATCAATGAGTCCAGTGAGAGCTGTTTTCTGAGCCCAATAAGTTTGAGATGACCGCTCTCCTGTTAACTGCTGGTGTAGGGTTGTCTGCTGCTGTTCCTTGCTGAGTTGCCCTGAAAGACTCATTACTACACATATTCTGAATGTGCCCAATCTTTCTGAGACCATTAATCTATGTTGTTAATCACCTGAGATAGTGTTAGGAGCTGTGTTGTGTCTCCCAAAATTCGTATCTTTAAGTCTTATGCACCAGGACTTCAGAACGTAACTACATTTGAACAGAGGTAATGTAAAGAGGAAATCGAGCTAAAATGAGGTCAGTGAGATGGACCCTAACCAAACCTGCTTACACCTTGATTTTGCAATTCCAGCATGCAGCACAGCAAGAAACTAGGTTTCTGCTTTCTAAGCCACTCAGCCCGTGGCGTTGTGATCTGGTCATGCTAGCGAGCCGCTGTCTGATGCCTCAACAGCACAGACTTCCTAGAAAGTCCCTCTGGACCCAAGAGGAATAGCAGCAGAACCAGAAAACTCTGGATAAGCAATAGCTGCTCTAATGGCCCTGACTGCTGATTTGTAAGAAGTGCTGATCTTTTTGTGGGACAAGTTTTTGATCGAGCCTCCAACAGGACTGCCCATACATAGTTATCAAGCAATGAAGACATGACAGCTCTGTACCTTGGGGAAGCTTTATTGTAAAGCAGTGGGTTCAGACTCCAAAAGGCCCTCTTCTGGGTCATAATTCTGCCACTTTGTAACTGTGTGAACTTGAGGGATTTACTTTTTTTTTTTTTTTTTGATCCTCAGTTTGGAACTCAAGAGATACCTTGAATAAGACCTTGACGTTTGTGTGAGGAAAACAGATATTAACTAAAAATGTATCCAGTTCTTGGCATAGGAATTGTTGTTCAATAAAAGGAAGATGCAAGAATAATATTATTATTTTAAATAAACAATCGAGGCGCTAAGCCTGGCCACTGCTTGGGTCCAGTGTCTATTTGCCCTTGAGTTTCCCTTCAACTAAGCTACATGTGAGAGTAAAGGAACCTTAATGTAGCCAAAATGCAACCCAATCTTGAAGATTCTTCTTTATTTTTATGCAGAAATGTACATCATTTGCCACTAATACTTTTTTCTTTTTTTCTAATATTTAAATATTCCATTATTTTTTCCTGCTCTGTCATTTGAGTAGAAGCGAGATACCAGACATTTTTTGTCTTGTAATAGATTTTTTAAACAAAGTAGTATTCTTTTTTGTAAATTCTGTGCAAGTAAGTATGATATATGCTATAGATCTTTTTGTAGCTGCTTTAAGAAAGTTCAGGAAATTTGTATTTTTAGCTATAGTTTTTTAACTCGAGAAACAGACAGATAAAAGAGCTTCCATCTGCTTGTTTCCAGCTCCTACCCCAGTGCCCACATAGGCTGGTACTATGCCAGGTTGAAGACCTGAAACCAGGTTTCCTACTCAGGTGCTAGGACCCCAAGTATTTGAGCCATCACTGCTGTGTTCAAGGCTCTGCATTAGCAGGAAACTGGAACCAAGAGCCTGAGCCAGGAATCAAACCCAGGAACCCAGATGGGAGACGCAGGCAGTATCTGAAATGGCATCTTAACCACTAAGCCAAATGACTGCCCAGCTACAAATTTATAACATGAATGCTCTCTGGACTTTATCAGATGTTTTTCCTGCTTTTGTCAAGAAGAATAAAGTGAGTGTTTTTGTTCAATTTTTAATATGGTGAATTACCTATTTTCTAATGCTTAACTCATTCTGCATTTTGGAAAATATCCCTTTGGTTATAATTTTCATATTTTGTGAATATATTTCTGGATTCAGCCTACTAACATTTCATTTAGCACAGGGAAACTGCTATTAATTTTCTTAACTGTGATTGCCTAGTTTTCGCATCAAGACCTTACTGACCTCATGAGAAAAGGTGAGACATCTCTATTAGTGTCAGAAATTTTGGAAACACTTGTTCTTTCAGACTTGGTGGAACTCACCTCTAAAGCTATCAAAGCTGATGGTTTTGTGTAGGAAGTTTCTAAATAATTAATTCAATTCCTTTAGTAGTTACAGTGTCATTCAGATTTTTATCCCCTCTTAAGTTAAAGTATAATATTTTTCTTTTTTTTTTTTTTTTTTTTTTTTTTTAGATTTATTTTATTTATTTGAAAGAGTTACAGAGAGAGGTAGAGAGAGAGAGAGAGGTCTTCCATCCACTGGTTCACTCCCCAGATGGCTGCAACAGCCAGAGCTGCACCGATCCGAAGCCAGGAGCCAGGTGCTTCTTCCGGGTCTCTCACGTGGGTGCAGGGGCCCAAGGACTTGGGCCATCTTCTACTGCTTGCCCAGGCCATAACAGAGAGCTGGATCATTAGAGGAGCAGCCAGGACTAGAACCAGCGCCCATATAAGTTGCTGGTGCTTCGGGCCAAGGTTTTAACCTGTTGTGGCACAGTGCCGGCTCCAGGAATGACGTCTTACACTCTATTCCTACTCGGCCTAGCAAGGAAAGGATATTGAAGTTTTTGCTGATTAATACAATGGTTTACTTTAACTCATGTCACTGACCTGTAGATTAAGACGACTGCTGTCATCATTGATGTTACTCTACTCGTGTGACCTGAACAAAGGTGAAAAGTATGCAAACTGGACTGCTTTTCCGGCCTCACCAAGGAAACAGCTGAGCATTGGAAGGGTGTCTGCAGGATGCAGGTTGCAGAGTCAGGCTGAAGTAGGTCTCAGCAGACTAGCAAGCGAGGCTACTTAGCAGAGGGGGGAGCTGGATCAAAGGTGGAACAGCTAGGGACTTGAACATGTGTCCAGGTGGCTTTACCAGCTATGCCACAGTGCCGGCCTCAAGATGTGTTCTTATATTGAAAAAAAGAAGTAAGATTTAAATGAAATGTGTTCTGTTATTTTTAATTTTTAATTTTTAGTTTTATTTAAAAAGCTGAGTGAAAAAGAGTTGAAGAGAGATGGAATGTCATTTCCTTAATATATAAATATATGGCACAGTAAAAAGGGTTGCCTGATCAAATGTACCTGAGAAATACCTATTCAAACAAAGTTAAATAGTTGCATTTGTTTTCATACTAAGGCAGTTTAATGTATGTGCACTGGGAAGGGAGGAAGCTAGCAGTATGCCAGAAGCTTCCACTTGCTTGACTACTGACCCTTCCTTAGAGTCTCTCTCCTGAGACTAAACGTGCTTTAGAAGTGTCTCAGCAGTATGCTTTTCTCCCCGTGTACTGAAACCTCAGTTTGTCTATTTTGAAACTAGGGTGCTGTATGCTTAATTGAATTTTTGTAAGAAATCAAAAGTTATTTTTATCATAACGCTTGAAGTTGGAAAACTATAAAATGCACTGGAAATCTTGTCTGCCCCTTTATGAATTATGCCTATTATCATTTCGTCTCCGTGGGAACCTCCTGTGCTTCCAAATAGCATCCTGTTTGTCACAGCTCATTGTCCAACCCTATCAGTTTCTTATAGTTTACTTCCTTTACCTGAAAAATAACAAATACCAACTTTTTTTTCTTATTGTAGGACACTATATAAGTTGATTACTCTTTAAATGTTTTACAATGCTTGGTTACAAAAGGTATGAAAAGAAAACATTTCGTTTTATTGACCTTAGAAAGCTAAAATCTAAAATTATTATCCTTCAGCTAAACATATGAAAAGATTTTAAAAGCTTGACTTGCATTGGATACCTCTCACCAAATATGAAGAATTCCATGGATTATTTTTGTTTTTTCCATCTTTTTATTTTTTCCATGAAATTTTAAGAGTTGTTTTTACCTAAAGTAGGTAATAGTCAGTGGACTTGACTAATACAGTTGTCATTGGGCCCAGCAAGGGTAATGGTCCATCTTGCAGACAATATCCCTAGAATCTCTACTCCTAGTTGGTCAGTGTTTTAAAAGTTCCTCTGCTTGCTAATGCGAAGCAGCATACTTAAAGTTAGACAACATAAAATCAAGTTCCAATTTGCTTGATGTGCTTGTGCTTGTTTTTTCCTCTCAGGTTTATTGTGGTTGGTTTTATCTTGTTAAAAAAATGAATGATACCACTTCATCCAGGTGATCAAAGTTTATCTCCAGAATACTAAGCTGCTGGAATCCCTGGGTTGGAGTCCTGCCCCACTCTCCATCCCAGCTTCCTGCTAATGCACACCTGGTAGGCAGCGAGTGGTGGCCCAAGTACTTGGGTCCCTGCCCCTCACATAGGAATCGCGTGGATTTTGCAGGCATTTAGAGAGTGAATCAACAGATTGGAGTTCTCTCTCTCAATCTCTCTGCCTTTCAAATAAAATAAATATTTTTTAAAAATAAATGTAATATGGCATCCTGGATGAGACTCAGATAATTAAAAGGCATTATATAAAAACTAAAGTATAATATTTTTCTAGAAAAGTACATATTTATCTATTTTTTTCAAATCTGATGCCATATAGGTCTACATAGTCTTTCTCTTTTCACTTTATCACTCTGTGAAAAGTTTGTCCATTTTATTGAGTCTTTCCAAAAGCACAGTATTTCTCCTCTGCATTAGCAGGAGCACGTGTACATTGTACTAGCCCCAGTGCCTGGAACCTTTTCTGGCACATTCTAGGCATTCAGTAAGTATTTTCTAATTTTTTTTAAAAGCACAGAAAAATTATAAGAACAAGTGTGGGTAAAAACCAAGTTTCAACTAATATCCATAACAGAAAACAGTAACTGCTCAATGCATCTTTCGATGAAGAAGAAACGGCAAACGGCAGCTTAAGGAAGTTGATATCATTAAGGAAGATTATATCACTTACTCAGTATTTGCTAAATTCTGATCCTGCAGAAGAACACAGAAATCTCGGAAAATTTCAAGCTCATAATAATTTATTTACAAGTTCTCATGGTTATAAGGAGGGGAGTTTTATTTCCAAGGACACATGATAAGCTCTGGCAGGAGCAAGAAGTGAGATCACATGTTTGCTAATTTTTCTTCAGTGCTGTGGACATTAGTCAATATTTGATCTTATGACATGCAGTACTGATCCATCACCACTGTTCATTTCTTGAAATGATTCTGCTAGTGTGCTGGAAATAAACTACAGAGGAAATGCTGAAAGGACAGTGAGCTTTGCTCAAGTTACTTAATGCAGTCCTTCAGATACTGGGTTGTGAAATAAAGTATGGGCCATTTTTTTTTCCAAAAAGAACTCTCCTGTGATAAGTTCTAACCCTTCTATCTCTCTTCTCCTTAATCAAATTGAACAGGACAGAAGAGAAGATAAACCACAGTTTCCTGCACTTACCACTCCATACACTTAAGCCATGTATTTAGTAGGAGTTTTCAGGTGCTACCTGAGCTGGCTGAAAAGCACATTGATTGCATGACTCCACACCAGCCGACAGGGAAACCTCGGAGAGGAGGCCACGGATGCTGGTCCAAGCACATATGTCACATTCTAACAAAATCCTTGTATCAGGTCATGACTTCCAAATTTCTCCCAAGGTGAAACGCTTCAGTAGAGACTCTGGGTAACTGACAGTCCTGAAGAATGGATGTCAGGACACCAGACATGTCAGAGGTCCCATCTAAGGTCTCTTCCTGAAGACCCAAGGAAGGGATCGCACAGCGGCCAAATGTAAGCACTCGGTGTGGGGACGTGAGACAACACAGCCCCACCGCGGCTAATGATCTGAGGGTGGCTGAAATCTCTGATGGGAAGTCTCCCCCCTCATGCAAGTCAGGTCAGATCTACAGTGCAAGACAGGTGTGCATGGGCTATGGGTGGTAAAAGAATTTACTAGAAGACAAAGTATAATGTCCTGAAGAGATTCCAAAATAGAATGTGTGTTTTGTGACAAAGAAACTAATATGAGATATGAATAGGGAAAATGGGTGAGGGGTATCTGGGAACTTTTTGTATTACTACCTCACAATTTTTCATTTGTAAATTTAAAACTCAAATAAAATATTTAAAAAAATATATGAAAAGGCATCATTATAAAAATTGTAAGTGCTATAGACAAGTATTGTATATCTGGCATGTTTGACACATGAAATCGTTTTGTAAATGTATAGGACAACTGTATGTTACCAAACCATAAAAGGTACTAAGCTGATACTTTAGAAGGAAATGTAGTATAAAGAGTACTGCTCAATGAGTCAGGAGACCTGGATTCCAATCCTGATTCTGTCATCATCTAGCTGTGTAACCTCAGGAAAATCACTGAGTTCCTTTGAGTTTCAAGGTGTTCCTCTTTTAAAGTAAAAGATAAATTGAATAGTCATAAGACTGTTTCCTATTTTCCTCTGTCTATATCTCTATTGGTGCTACAGGAAGACCAGATCCCTGTTCCACAGTAAGAGCATTATTCCAAGAAATCAGAAAGCAGAAAAACCACAAGCTGAATGAGACTTTCAGTAAATGGCAACCACTGTGATGTGTCCGGGACCCCTCAGTAGACACTCTGATTCAATAGCATTGGAGGGAGAACCTAATTCAAAATTATTTTTCATCTCCACTGTGACTTGGGTATGCAATGAAAATCATGTATGTGATGTCTTACAGTATCCAAACCTTTCAACCATATCCTTTGATATTCATGATCAATGTAGAAAGAGGGTGGAATAGTTGGAATGATCACCACTTCAAATGGTTGAAAAGCAAGACTCAAATAAATGACCTCTACCCAGAAGACAAGTAGGAAAAATGATACTCTATGCCAATTTTCAGATCCAATGACTCAGCTGCCAAAATTGAAAACTTGGGGAAGGTAAAAATTTATTTGCCAAACCTAGAAAATATTGGGATCCAAGAAGAACCACTTGAGGTTAGTGAAGGGGTAAATTTAGGTGCAGAGTAAGACTTCATCTCTGAAATGTGTTTCACACATGCATGGGTCTATTAACCTAAAGATGCGGCTGGTTGTTGTCAAAGGTGCGAGTTAATTTAATACTTGAGAGCAGTATATCTTTCCTTGTATTTGTCAGAAAGCAAATACCAGACTACACGCATTATGTTTCTGACAGTCTACATATTACAGTTGCATATTCTCAAAGCGTATGGAACAATCCACCTCATCCTTGCACTGAAAACCCAATTGTCCATGTACTCAAAAGGGAGGAATGGCACAGATAAGTGAAATTCCTGCATCATCCCAAATCAGCTACAAAATTTGAGGATGTGACAATGATCTCATAACCACTGAAAGTCTCTGGAGCCCCTGATTGACATCAGGGAAGCCAGCTGTTACGTGGTTAGTATAGGGAAGTAAACGAACAGTTGTAACAGTCATCGGATGTCTAGAGTATGACCCCGTGTGCACAGGGTATTTTATATACATCATCACATTTAGTTCCCATAGAAATACCAAAGGGGCAGCATCAAATTATCCCCTTTTCACAGGTGAGAAAATCAGACTCACAGAGGTCGAATCATATACCCAAGGTTACAGGGCTTCACTTGGGACAAGCAAGATGTGTATATCTCCAAAGTTTATGATATTTCCACTATTTAAGGATTCATATAACTAACCAAAAAGTAAGAAAATCTGATACAACATTATAATCAACTAAGTGAAAAGACTGCCCCTGTTATCAGATGGCCTCTGTTTAGACAGCTGCATGTCTGCGACCCCGGCGGCAGCCTCTGGGAGCACAGCCATGTGGCTCCCATCATTAGCAAAAGTATCCAGACATGAGCAAGAGGAAAGGCCACTTCACCTCCAGGATCAGGGTGTGTGTGATTCCTACCCTGGTGTATTACCTGTAGGCTGGGAATGTTTCCCTGGCATGGGGAATCCTGGCTCATTCAGTCACCCTGATACTGCATAACAGAGACAGCATTTCTAACAGCATGGCATGCTAGCTGTCAAAAAATAAATTAATAACACAAGCAAGAGTGTGAACAGTCAGAGATGGGTTGTTCATTAAACCTTCACTGTTTATTACAAAAGCCAGAGCTCATAGAAGCTCTTGCCTTCAATGTTGCAGGTTGCTAAAGCCCTGCATCATACTTGAATATAAACCAAATGAAAAGAGACATTGTTGGTGCAGAGGATTGGCTACCAAACCCTAACACCCTGATATTAACCCTGAGAAACCATCCACGAAGCAAACAGCACTCATCCCTGTATCCTTGCAATCTCATTCACTACCTTTCAACCCACATCTCAACCCTCTTTTTGAAACACAGACCCGAGTGTATCATGCCACTGCTCAAAATCACCCATCATTTCCCAAACTTCTTAAAGCGGTTAGCCCGCTACCAAACACACTCATCAGCATATTTTGGACCCACTCTCCCTTATGCCCACTACACTCTCCTCTGTCCTTCAAATTCCCAAACCATGTCTGCCTGTTTCAGTACCTCATCATTTGCCATGTTCTTGCCTGAATCCATATCCCCCTTCCCATCCCAGCCTACCGCCTTAGCAAATACCTACCTATATGCCACTTTTTCAAAATACCTATTATCTCCTACAATATTTTCTCCTAACACCAATTGTTCTACCTTCAAAACAAATGCAATGGGAATGTAATAATTAAGCTCTTAAGACTTTGGCAATGTGTGTTTTTCCTACTAGAATGTAAACCCCAGGAAATCAGAAGAAAGACTATCTTATATTTGCTCTATTTCCAAGTCCCTTAAACAGTAAGTTGTTCATTCAATATTTGTAGAATAAAGAATGAATGGGTCGGCGCCGCGGCTCACTAGGCTAATCCTTCGCCTGCGGTGCCGGCACACTGGGTTCTAGTCCCGGTCGGGGCGCCGGATTCTTTCCCTGTTGCTCCTCTTCCAGGCCAGCTCTCTGCTCTGGCCCGGGAGTGCAGTGGAGGATGGCCCAAGTCCTTGGGCCCTGCACCCCATGGGAGACCAGGAGAAGCACCTGGCTCCTGCCATCAGATCAGCGCGGTGTGCCGGCCGCAGCGCGCTGGTCACTGCGGTGGCCATTGAGGGTGAACCAATGGCAAAGGAAGAACTTTCTCTCTGTCTCTCTCTCTTCTCTCTCACTGTCCACTCTGCCTGTCAAAAAAAAAAAAAAAAAAAAGAATGAATGAACATAGTCATCTTGTCCCTAAAAGACTTTGCTTTCTAAAATTCTAAGAATCAGGGCAGGCATTTGGACTACCAGTTAAGACATCTGCATCCCCCATCAGAGTGTGTCTGAGTTTGATGACCAGCTCCAGCTTCTGACTCCAACTTCCTACTAATGTGCACCCTGGGAGTGATAGTTCAAGTAATTGGGTTCCTGCCACCCACATAGGAGACCTGGATTGAGCTTCTAGCTCCCAACATTGCCAGGCCATCGTGGGCATTTGAATAGTGAACCAGAGAAGGAAGGAAGGATCGAAGGAACGAAGGAACGAAGGAAGGAGGGAAGGATCTCTCTCTCTCTCTCTCTCTCTCTCTCCAACTCTCAAATACACTTTAAAAACCTAACAAAATAAAATGTTTAAGAGTCTAGTAAGAGTCATAAATGGGTTTCTCTCTGGCCCGTATGTGAGGTTATCCTCCACAGTCACAGAATGGCCCATTGCATGGAGTGGATGCTCTCTGCTATTAGCAGACACCACCTGGTGTCACCTACTCTCATCTGTCTTGGTACTAGGGTGATATGCACAGAATTTATCCCCTCAAAAAAAAAAAAAAAAAAAACGAGAATCAAAGGAAATTTGCTTGCCTTTCACAAAACTATCCCTTGAATAAATGTTGCATTGGAATCTGAGAGCTGTACAGGTCTATAAGAAAGGCTCCTCATTTATGTCTAAAATTCTTGTCTTCAAATACTGAAATTTGTTGTTCACATAGGAGTTATTTTACTAAAGTCTATTTCACCGTTTGGTGGAGAAAATACAGTGATCTTAGTTGTTAGAATCTACCTCTAACATGCTAAACTGAAGCAGAACAAACAGCACTCAGAGGTTTAACTTCCTTTTCAATGGAGCAAAGGACTCTGTTCTCCACTGTGTTCTCTGGAGACCTAGAGAAGATGTAAGGGGTTGGCAACAGTGCACAGACATCTCGCCCACAGTCCTCTACTCTGTCCATGGATCCAGTGGCCAGCATGGCAGTCGTCTGCAGGCAGCCACTGCAGTGCATTGGAAGAAGGACCACACTTACCATCTGAAAGCAGAAACTAAGAGCAAAGTCGCCATTCTCCTCTTAGGAATGTGTCCTAACAGGATATTCCAGTCCTGCAGATAATGCCAGATGCTGAATAAATGACATAAAATTAGAAAGAAGAAAATCAAATAAAAGAAGGACAAGTCCACAAAGGAGTTAGGGCAGTAACCAGACGCAGCAAACAAACATCCACATCTTTATTATATCTGAATATTCACTGATCTCAAGCACAGATCAGGTATGAAAACATGAGCCTAGAAACTGGCAGTTTCAGGGACAAAATTCATGCAAGAGACTGTTTAAAACATTCAAAGGGAAAAGACCAAACTCACACATACCGAGTACACTTGCATACACATACGCACACACACACAAAGCAGGTCAGTGATGCCTGCATGTCAAGCCTTCCCTGCTCCAGCCCCCACATCCTCAGGGAACTCAGATTCCCTTGCCTTCCCCACACAGCAACCGTTCCCAAGTGCCTACCTCTCTGGATGTGGGGCTGGGAGCACCTGTTACTTTTTTTTTTTTTTTTGACAGAGTGGACAGTGAGAGAGAAGTGAGAGAGACAGAGAGAAAGGTCTTCCTTTGCTGTTGGTTCACCCTCCAATGGCCGCAGTGACCAGCGCGCTGCGGCCAGCGCACCGCGCTGATCCTTAAGGCAGGAGCCAGGTGCTTCTCCTGGTCTCCCATGCAGGTGCAGGGCCCAAGGACTTGGGCCATCCTCCACTGCACTCCCGGGCCAGAGCAGAGAGCTGGCCTGGAAGAGGGGCAACTGGGACAGAATCCGGCGCCCCAACTGGGACTAGAACCCGTGTGCCGGCGCTGCAAGCCGGAGGATTAGCCTAGTGAGCCGTGGCGCCAGTGAGCACCTGTTACTTTTCACAGATGCATTGCCGTTAAGCAGCAAGCCTGGTGCTGATGGCATCAGCTACCAGACCCACCCAAATGACAACACAGTTCCTCTGTGTCAGGGGCCAGCGAGGTACTGATTAGCACAGCTTCATTCATTCTCTCTCTCTCTCTCTCTCTCTAGTCTTCCCCTCTTTCTCTGTGCCTCTGAAGACCTGAAGACTCCCTTTGCTTCTCCTGGAATTATGTAACCAACTACAGTCTCAGAATATGCCAAAGCAACGCCTACCAATTCTTTGTCTCCGAGTTGTCTTCCATATAAAATAAAAGCCATGCTCAGAATCCATCAATTGAAATGAACCTATGGTTTCTTCCAACAGGACCATGCTTCACATCCACCTTCAAGCCCAAGTCAACTTGGTCTCTTTACCAGGTCTTGGATGGCCTGAGGTTTACTTTGGAAGTCACTACAAGGCTCTTGAGCACATAGGAAAGAGGGAGAATGTGAGAATCTCAGATAGAAATTGACACCAACACCACTGGATGTTACTAAGAATTCAGGTAACAGGAGAAATGTAGATCCTAGTCTTGGGTGAGCCTGTGTCATCACTTCACAATAAAAGCAGCTGTTAATGCCCAAATTGTTGATGGGTGGCCTGCCATTTGGTTTCTACTGTGGGCCCTTAACACTTTAGAGTTTAAAAGTTTTTTAAGTCTCAAAGATGCTATGAAGAAATGCAGTTTGTCCCAGGAGGGGCCACATCTTACAGCTTTGTGATACATAATTTAGGGTTTAATTGAGACCCAAAAAGATCTGATCTCAAGATAGGGATGTCTGGCCGGTGCCGTGGCTCACTAGGCTAATCCTCTGCCTGTGGTGCCAGTAGCCCCGGTTCAAGTCCCAGTTGGGGCACCGGGTTCTGTCCTGGTTGCTCCTCTTCCAGTCCAGCTCTCTGCTGTGGCCCGGGAAGGCAGTGAAGGATGGCCCAAGTGTTTGGGCCCCTGCACCCACATGGGAGATCAGGAAGAAGCACCTAGCTCCTGGCTTTGGATCCATGCAGCATGCTAGCCATAGCAGCCATTTGGGGGGTGAACCAATGGAAGGAAGACCTTTTTCTCTGTCTCTCTCTCTCTCACACTAATTCTGACTGTCAAAAAAAAATAGAGATGTCAAGAATCCATTTGTGGGGCTGGTGCTGTGTCATAGTGGACTAAGCAGCGCCGGCCTCCCATATTGGTGCTGGTTTGTTTCCTGGATGCTCCTCTTCCAATCCAGCTTTCTGCTTATGGCCTGGGAAAGCAGTGGAAGATGGCCCAAGTCCTTGGGCTCCTGTACCCACGTGGGAGACCCAGAAGAAACTCCAGGTTCCTAGCTTCAGATAGGCCCAGCTCCAGCCATTGTAGCCACCTGGGGAGTAAACCAGCAGAAGGAAGACCTTTCTCTTTGTCTTTACCTCTCTCTGTCTATAACTCTACCTCAAATAAATAAATAAAAATAAAAATCATAAAAAAGATCCATTTGTGCTGACTTCCCATTTTTTCCCTGGTTGTGGTCAAAATTATGCCCTGGTTCATTGTGAGGCCTTGGGTGGATTGCTTAATTGTACCCGCCCTCTCTCAAAAATGGACATTTCAATCTCTTTCCAATGACGCAAGGTCAGAAAAGCTGCTCACTGTATTCATATAAAGCATCAAAGTCAAATTAAGGGAATATAAAACCTGATCTTTACCACAACTGTTGAAAGTCTTATAGCAACGGCCATGGTGATCATTTAGCTTCCACAAAAAATTCAGTGAAAACAAATCAGTTACCTGTACAACAAGAGAGATGAGTGTGAGTTGGAGGAAATAAATGTTCCTCATATAGCAGTTTAGTGAAATATTTCAATCTTATCAGTAAGCAAATGAGCATATGTGTATAAACATAAGACATATGTGGCAATGCACAGAGTCAGGCAGACTTGGAGGCAAATTTGAACACAAAGAAGTGGCCATGGGACCCTGGGTGAGTGAATTCCCTCTGCAGCTTTGCTTCTTCACCTGTCAAAAGGGGAACAAAGCAGCTTTCTCCACAAACAGTAGGAACACCTATAAGAATGTGTTGCTCTGAAAATGGCTAAAACGGAACCACGGTAGGCAGAGAGGATGCAGACAGCTCCAAATGCATCCCCTGCTGGAGGTGTTCCTTCGTCCTTCCGTATTCAATCACACACCGAGCATTTATTAAGACCTCATATGTGACAGAAAGTATGGTAGAGCTTGAGTGCTCATCTTTAAGGAAGGGAGTGAGACACATAAGCAGATAATAACAGGGCTATGAGTCTGATGCCAGAAATAAAGGGAGTCCAGGTTCTTTTAAAAGAGGTTGTCCAGAAAATGAGCCTTCAGTGGTGGATAGGAGTTGGCCAGGGTCACAGAAATGAAACACATTGCAAGCATAAGGAATGGCCGTGCAAATAAGTGGGTATCAAAAGAGCATGGGGCCGGTGTTGCGGCTCAATAGGCTAATCCTCCACCTTGCGGTGCCGGCACACCGGGTTCTAGTCCCATTCGGGGCGCCGGATTCTGTCCCGGTTGCCCCTCTTCCAGGCCAGCTCTGCTGTGGCCCGGGAAGGCAGTGGAGGATGGCCCAAGTGCTTGGGCCCTGCACCCGCATGGGAGACCAGGATAAGCACCTGGCTCCTGCCATTGGATCCGCGTGGTGCACCGGCCGTGGCGGCCATTGGAGGGTGAACCAACAGCAAAAGGAAGACTTTTCTCTCTGTCTCTCTCTCTCACTATCCACTCTGCCTGTCAAAAAAAAAATTTTTTTTTAAAAAGAGCATGGAAACCAGCATGGTCCTACTCATTTTCTATGTCTAGGACACAGTGTGCTATTTGGGCATCGCAAGGCTTTGCATGTGACTGCAAAGAGGAAGGAAAGGAAAACTGCTCTGGGTGTGAAGGGGAGATGAAGAATCACAGAACTAAGAAGGCTGAGATGGATATAATGAGGCAGGGGATGAAGAGAGCAAGATGAGCACTCGCCCATGAGCAGTGGGTGGTGGAGGACACATTGGACGTGGAATCAAGAAGACTCCAGCTGCTGGAATGGCCCTCAGCAAGTCACCTTGGTGCCTCTCGATTCTTTCCTCAGATGTAAAAGCTGAGCTCTGAGATCTTTTCCAGATCGGGTTTTAAAGGATGTGTGGGCTTTCTACCCAGGGCTGGGCACCAATGCTAGCAACTCCAGATAGTAAGATATGGTGCTGGTTGTTCTCTGTTTGCTCTCCCCATATGCTCAGATCCATTCTCATCCATTTTCTGCTCTACTCTGTGCTCCAGGAGCCCAACTCCCCGGGGTTCGTCCAATCATCCTTGCCTCTCATTGTCCATTACTTTAACGCAGTGCAAGGCATCTGTGGAAAGTTGGAAAGGGCAGGAGAAATAGGTTGAGGCATTCCTCCCCCTGAACCCTCCATGTTGCCTCTCTGAGTTCCGTGAGCATCTCTCTCCATGGTGGCAGCTCCCATCTGATAGTCCATTTTCCGTGGCTTCGGCCCTCTCTGAAATTCAGAAACACTATTTCCCTATCCTTTGCTCCTCTCAGTCCAGGTGTATCAATGCTTTTTCACTTTTGCTACTGTCCAAGTACCTCAATATCCTTTATCTCTGCCTTCAATCTTTATGCATAACTTCATCACTACAGTTTTTTCTGCTAAACCATGTGGGCGTAATTCTATTTGTGTTGGGCCTATAGCTTTTATATAGCTTAGAATCCAACTGGGGAGACAGAATTATCAGATGTTATCATTTCATCCCAATATAAAACACTGAGGAGGGAAACCCAAGGAAGAATGAATGCTACTGCTGAAGAGAGTCTCAAACAGAGTGTCTGTAGTGAGTTCGAGGACTGGAATGAACAGAGTGCACACACGACCACCTACTTGTTTGTACCAGAAGTGACAGTGTTGTACAGAGCCAAGCACCAATTCCATTTTCTCCAACCACAATTACGCCTTTGATGTTGTTACTAACCTTCCACCTCAATCTGCTTTCAACACTTTATCCAATAATAACAGACTACCATCATCTTTATCTCACTATGACTAAATTTATGCTATGAACTCTAAATTCTCATCCCTTTTCCTTAGAATTTGGGAAGCTCCTAGCCCCAACCTCTAGTTTGTCACTCCCTTACATAGGAGAAAGCAGACGCATAGGGGAAGGAACCACTTGATTTGAAAGAGGAAATGTTTTCAGGTTCAGAAAGGAAAGCTATATGGTGTCAGGATAAAATTAAAATTACAAAATGGTTTGATCTTCTATGTTAATAAGATTAATAAAATGGCTACTCCCAAAAATAATATGAAATTAAATGTCTTTATTGCCTGAAATAGAAATTAAAAACAATATTCTAAGAATTGGAGGGGCTTAAGGGAGACAATTTGAAGAAAGACTCTCATCAATGGCAGGCACCCTCCCCAACATGAGGACTACCTGCCTTCCATCCACATGAACTTGACCTTACCAGGTGAAGAGTATTAACAGAGTAGATTTTTAAAAACTTCATCTAGTACACCTCATGCTAAAGATGAGAACATGCTAACCTGATCAGAATATAAAAGCAGGATATATTAGAGTCACAATTCCTTGAGTCTCACACTTACAACTTGGTTTCTAATAGGATAATAATAGGTACTCAAGATATATTCATTACATAAATATATGATCAAGGGAAAAGCTAGCTGTGTCCGGCCACCTAGAGACCCATAGCCTCTTCGCTTGAGCTAGGTTTGCCATGAAGATCCAGTGACCTCTAAACAAACAACCTTGCATGAGCACATGCAAGCTCTATCTTGTTCTAGATATGGAATCAAACCCATGCCCAAATTGCTGGGAAATAGTAGAAACTCCCAGCAAGGTGTGAGGTCCCGATTGCTGAGCTGAGCCTATTAATCACATAATGAGGGCAGCTAAGGTTTCTCAACTGAGGGGAATAACAAACTCTCTGAAATATCTAATATCAAAACCATATCCCTTTAAGACAAATAACCATGGACACAGTCTCCTTTGCAGAAGTAAAAATTTTACTAAAATTAAATTCTCAGCTTTTGTCTAGACACACTTAACAATAAACATCTTATTGCCAGATAGGGTTCTTGAATTCATTCCCTTAGCACCTTCTTCCCAAGCTGAAACAAACTTATTTTAAAATGTTGAGTTTTGGGCCGGCGCTGTGGCTCAGCGGGTAAACACCCTGGCCTGAAGCACTGGCATCCCATATGAGCACTGGTTCTAGTCCCAGCTGCTCCACTTCCAATCCAGCTCTGTGCTGTGGCCTGGGAAAGCAGTGGAAGATGGCCCAAGTCCTTGGGCCCCTGCACCCGCGTGGAAGACCTGGAGGAGGCTCCTGGCTCCTGGCTTCGGATCAGTGCAGCTCCAGCCATTGCAGCCATCTGAGGAGTGAACCAGCGGATGGAAGCTCTCTCTCTCTCTCACTGCCTCTCCTCTCTCTGTGTAACTCTTTCAAATAAATCTTTAAAAATCTTTTTAAAAAAATGTTGACTTCCTTGTCAATGCAAGTAGACATTTTAAAGAGACTTTTAAAAATATGCATTGTTGGCCGGCACCACGGCTCACTTGGCTAATCCTCTGCCTGCGGCACCGGCACCCCAGGTTCTAGTCCCAGTTGGGGCACCAGATTCTGTCCCGGTTGCTGTTCTTCCAGTCCAGCCCTCTGCTGTGGCCCGGGAAGGCAGTGGAGGATGGCCCAAGTGCTTGGGTCCTGCACCCACCAGGAGGAAGCACTTGGCTCCTGGCTTTGGATCAGTGCAGCACCATCCATAGTGGCCATTTGGGGGGTGAACCAACGGAAGGAAGACCTTTCTCTCTGTCTCTCTCTCTCTCTCTCTCTCTCTCTAACTCTGCCTATCAAAAAAAAAAAATGCATTGTTACAGAGATGCAAAGTTTGCCATATTTGCATGCAAAACGGTAAGAAATACTAACTCCAGTAGATCAAATGTGTGTTATCTCATCGTTGCTTTCAATTTCAAGCATCTGAACACATGCAATAACTATTCTGATCTGTCCTGCAAAGGTCAAACCAGGAGTGATACTATTTTTTCATAATAAAAGCAGAAGCTTGTTGGCAACTCCTGTGAAATTCCTAGCACAGGGGCCAGTGCAGTGGTGTAGCAGGTAAAGCCACTGCCTGCAGTGCCTGCATTCCATATGGGTGCTGGTTCAAGACGCAGCTGCTTTGCTTCTGATCCAGCTCTCTAGTTATGGCCTGGGAAACCAGTAGAATATGGCACAAGTCCAGGCCTTTGAGCCCCTGCACCCGCATGGAAGACCCGGAAGAAGCTCCTGGCTTCAGATCGGCGCAGCTCCAGCCTGCAGGTATAAATATTCTGGAATTATCTGCTAGGGCCTTATTAAAAATGGACTGAAAAGCCCAGGAAAGAAATATAATTTTTTGTTGACAAAAAGGGAGCCATTGAGGATTTGGGGGCAGGTAAATGACAAAACTAAACCTTCAGTTAAGGGGTTAGTATGGGCTAGCATATAAAATGCATGGGGATGGAGACTTCAGGGTATCGTTGATAAAGTCTTGAACTAAGGGGATGGCCATGGGACTACAGGAAGGCTTCTCCAATTGGCTGTTGCAGGTATTGGGCAAGCAACTAGAAATATGAGCCCTCTGAGTGCTCAGAAAAGATGTATACATACGTTAGGGAACCATATGCCAAGTGATTAAATTTGAGAGCCTGAAGATGGGTAAAATTAAATAGGAAAACAGGAAATAAAGATGTTTCTGAAAAGCATTGGGCATAGAGGAAGAAGAATTTAAGAGGAGGCTAGGAGTGGCAGGAAAAGAAAGGGGAGACCCAGAAAAATATCACATTTCAGTAGAGTTTACAAGAGGAGTGAATAAGCAGTTATGCAAAGTGTGGCCAAAAAGTCAAGGAGAGTGAATGATGAAAGTGGGTAATAAAGCTTTTAATTTGTTAAGGGAAGTTGTCGCTCCCCCTCTTCGCGGAGGAACGACACAGGACCCTGCGCTGTTCTTTTGTCTGCTCGGCCCTCCCCGGGTTTGCTGCTGGTTCTTCCCGGGTTGGCTACCGACCCTTCCACCTCCGTGGAAGGGCGGTTCCCCCTGCCACTTTCCCCACTTCCGCAGGGGAGCGGCACACCGCCGGCCGGCTCTCTCGGTGGCTGCACAGGTGTTCCTTCAGATAGATGTTCCCCTTAGATGTTTCTGGTGCATGTTGTCTCTCTCCTCCTTTATAGTCCTCTTCCACCAATCCCAACTCTGCTACCCACACGCCGAGTACGCTGCTCTCCTCCAATCAGGAGCAGGTCCTACAGTTTATTGGTTGAACTGGAGGCAGCTGTGTAGAAGCTGTTTCTCCCTTCTCAGCGCCATATTGTGGGAGAGCAGATGCATAGAATAAGTCTTAATTCCAGTAACAGTGTAGTCCGAGTTGCTCCCCACAGGAAGTATTTCATAATTATCCAAATTGAATTTGACATCAAAAGATTTGAACTCTAAACATCATAGTTTCCACTTATGTGTCATTCCTCATGATTTCAGTCTATCTGTAGGTTGTCTCCTCTTTGGCCTGTATCTCAGGTGTGATATTTCAGCTCCTATACCCACTGATGAAATATTTTATACTATTGATATTTCCAAAACAAGTACATTGTCATGGCACAGCATCCATCAGAAGTCCAGTCATTAGCCAGGGAGAGTGTGGTCGCATCATCTACAATTTGGCTACCTAAAGACTTGCCTATTCAGTGGAGGATGGCCCAAGTGCTTGGGCCCTGTACCTGCATGGAAGACCAGGAGGAAGCACCTGGCTCCTGGCTTCAGATTGGTGCAACACCAGCCATAGCGGCCATTTGGGGAGTGAACCAACGGAAGGAAGACTTTTCTGTCTCTCTGTCTATAACTCTACCTGTCAAATAAAAAAAAGAAAAAGACTTTCCTATTAACATGCACTTAAAAGACAGTCTGGGCACACCAAGCAAAGACTGACTGCCATTATAACTTGTATCAAAATTCTGCTTTATATACTTCTCAACCAAATTCAGCTTTTTGTAACAGGCTTAATTAAAACAGTTCCAAGTTTTTTTCTAGTAATTCTATAGGAAGCATTAAAAAAGAAAAAAGATAGGATAAATGTATTAGATAGCATGTTTATGAACTATTATGTTGTGCTCTGCAGAAATTCAAGTGTTGTAGAGAAGAGATTATTCACAGCACCAAATGTAAACCACTTAGACTGTAATTCAAGACCCTATACAATCTGATAACAGCCTTCATCTCCAGCATTCTCTCCCTCTAACCATGTGGTCAGGAATTCAAACTCCAATAATGTAACAGACAAGCATTTACTCTATTCCAGGCACTGTGCCAATCATTACACCACGCACCCCCAGCCAGGCCTCTTCCATTTATTTAAACAGAACTAACCACCGCCCTTCTGCTCACCAGGCTCTCCACCACAGGAATGCCTTTGCTCTTCTCTGCACTTACTGAGAAATCTCAATCAAAGGCAGCATGCTTGGTGGGGAGGAACTGGATTTTAATCCACCATTAACTAGCTGTGTGACCTTGGGCAAGTGAATTATTGTGCTTATGCTTCTATCTTCTTTATAGGATTGTCGTGATGATTAAAAACATATAGCACTTTGAAGAGTATTGAAAGGTATTTAAAACCACACCAGCAATTCAGTACATATTAAGTAAATGTTAGGAGATCATCATCATCACCACCATAATAGTAGAGCAGTAGCAGTGATATTTCAATGCCCAGTTGAAGATGTATCTCCTTTGTAATACCACACACCAAGATGACCCCAGCTCATGGGTCAGACTTACAGGTACCTTGCACATGTTTAATAGATTCATTTCCCTTCTATTTAAAAGATTAAAGTCACCTTGGAGGCAGGATATTACACAGTTTTGTATTATCCTAACACATGCACCACAGTGCCTAACAGCAATAGTAAATTGTGTGTGTTTGTGTGTGTATTAATTCAATGAATGCCAAGGACAATTCCAAGGGGAACAGACTATCGTATTTACTTCATTGCCAGGAAACATCAACGTGGTGACCAAAATGGGAGGAAGCAGATTGAAACACCTCCATCTTTATGAGCTGTTACAGGATCTAGGTTAGCTTGGATTCATTCTATTAGAGGCCAGAGGATGAAAAAAATAATTTCTAATTCTACCAGTTCACCCTATCAGCCTACCACCAGATCATCATATTTCCAAAACTTACTTTGTTAAATGCACCCTACCTGGGATGCAGGCCATGACCCTGTATCCCTGAACTGAACCCACAGGCATGTTGCTGGCACCAGCTGGAGCTGGCCTGTTTCTGTTGAGACAAAGAGCCATCCACTGATGGTCTGACCATGCAAAGAAAGAAGTGATCACAGCTGCTTCAGAGGTAATCAACAAAGAATGTCAGGAGGAAATGGCCCAAGGGAGAAGACATGCTTTGCCCGCTTAGATGATGGTTTCGCAAGCCTGCAGACAAATGACAAGCTTGAAATAGCATGCAACTAGTATCGGTGATAGTACTGGAAACGCCGTGAGTCGCAAGCTGGACCACATATCTGCTGCCCCTCGCTAAGAGGAACCAGTGCCTGAAACAGATAAGTTTCCAGCATGACTAACTTACTGAGTGACTATCTTTCTGCTGCCTTTCCTTTCATGCTGATGGGAAATGAGGCATCAATGACTGCAGAGTTGAGGAAGCCCTGCTGTTCTGAGGCTCATCCTGCCTGGGACAAGTCCTCTGGGGAAGACGTGGACACTGCCCTCAACTCAGTGGGCTCATCATCACCTTCAGCCACAACTAAAGGAAGGGCCCTACCACCTCAGTTCACTTGTGCAGTCTATTCCAGCTCCAGCACCGGACAATAAAGGAAGAGCAAAACGCAGCATTTTGAGAATGACACACTTTGCTTTCGTAACTTGAATTGCTGCAAGGTTATTCCTGCAACATCATCCTCGTCACCCCATTTTGTGTCTTTTGTTGCTGATTCCCGAGTCCTGTTCTACAGAACAGTGTTCCATGAATTACCCATAGGAAATCCCTGAAAGAAAAAGTCTGGAGCTGAGTGGGTCTTGGAAACATGGTTGGATTTTTCCTTTAGAGGGAAAGAATGGAGACAATGGTGGCCACAGTGTGGTGACCGTAAGGATGCTGGGTTAACCCTCAGGGGTGGACAACATGCCCAGGTAAAGGTTGTCAGTAAAATGGACCAGGAGACATTTTGGAGTAGGGGGCAAGGTCCTCGTTTTAGGTGACTTCATTGGGAGGCCTGCAGCAATAAACTGAGATGTTCACAATATAAAAATGTGTCCCTGGTGCCTAAAAACTCCCAATAAATTTCTAAAACTTTATTTTCCCAGAAAATATAGATGTATCTCTCTGAAAAGTAATATTGGTAAAAGGTTGTCTACAGGAACTAACATTGTAGCACAGTGGGTTAGGCTACTACCTGCAATGCCAACATTATACATGAGTACAGGTTTATGTCCCAGCTGTTCCACCTCCAATCCAGCTCCCTGCTAACGTGCCTAGGAAAGCCACAGAAGGTGGCCCAAGTATTTGGGCCCTGGTGGGTTTTGTGGTCTCCCACATAGGAGATCTAGATGAAGTTCTGGGCTCCTAACGTCAGCCTGTCCTAGCCCCTGCTATTGTGGCCATTTGGGGAATAAACCAATGGATGGAAGATACCTCTCTATCTGTAACTATGCCTTTCAAATAATTAAATAACTACCAAAAAAATTTGCCTGTAAAAGTTTCACAAAAAGCAGCAGTGAATACAGGAAAGATTCAAGTCTAACATCCACCTACCTGCTGTTCTAACATCTAGTTTTATAAACAAGAAGTTCATCAGGAAATCCATGGACTGAGAATGGTCCTTTATGGATTCCAGATGCAGCTGCTTCACAAGCTACCTTCCATTAGTAATGGCCTGAGGTATAAAGAATTCAGCATCCTGCATACGTGCTGACATTTGTAGACTGCATTGCAACCTGCTCTTCTCCTGCATATATCCCCTCCTTGTGGGGAGCAGCCCGGACTGGACTGAGTTACTGGAATTAAGACTTATTCTATGCATCTGCTCTCCCACAATATGGCGCTGGGAGAGAAGTAAACAGCTTCTGCACAGCTGCCTCCAGTTCAACCAATAAACTGTGGGGCTTGCTACTGATTGGAGGAGAGCAGCGTACTCGGCGTGTGGGCAGCCGAGTTGGGATTGGCAGAGGAGGACTATAAAGGAGGAGAGAGACGGCACGCACCAGGAACATCTAAGGGGAACATCTGAAGGAACGCCTGTGCAGCCCCCGAGAGAGCCGGCCGGCGGAGTGCCGCTCCCCTGCGGAAGTGGGGAATGTGGCCAGGGGGAACTGCCCTTCCACGGAGGTGGAAGGGATAGTAGCCAACCTGGGAAGAACCAGCAGCAAACCCGGGGAGGGCCGAGCAGACGAAAGAACAGCGCAGGGTCCTGTGTCGTTCCTCCACGAAGAGGGGGAGTGACATAATGGTGCCGTGACTCGGATATGAAGCCTAGGCAGGGCTTAGTGTCATTCCTCCACGAAGAGGGGGAGCGACATAATGGTGCCATGACTCGGATAGGAAACCTAGGACGGATAGGAAACTTAGGAGGGAAGAAACGGGAAGAACTGGGAAAATACCGGAGAGAGAGACTAGAAAACAGCCTAGGGAAAAGCCGGACGAAAAAGGTGCCGGAAGAAGCTATTGAAAGCCTAGGCATAGACTCAGATACGGACTACGGGGGGAAGCTGGGAGAAATCTCTAAGGTCGAAAGCGAAAGTGAAAGCTAGAACAAACAGACTCGGATACGGACTGTGGGGAGAAGCCAGGAGAAATGAGGGAGGAGTATTGTTGGAAGAAAACTTAGGGAAACATACCGGGTAGAGAAAAATGTTAGGGAAATTGAAGCCGCGGGGGGCAGGCCGAGGCGGAGACGAAAGCCACTTTGGGATTCTCAAGTTAGCCTGGGAATAAGGGGCGAAAAGTTGAATTCGCCAGGTTAGCCCAGGGAACTTAGATTGAATACTAGTGGCGGAGACGTGAGCTGACGCTGTGTGATTCGCGGAGGCTGCCGCACGCAGAGAGAGCGTGCGGGGCACAAGTAGATAGGGAACGCGGGGCTAGCGCGGAGACCGCGGAGTGTGCGCGCAAAGCCGAGCCGCGCAGATGAGAGAGGCACGGGCTGAAGCGGCTCAGAGCCGGTGAAGCGCCGAGAAGCAGCCTCGGGGCGGGCGCCGGCAGGGCGAGGCGCCGGGAAGCCGCGGGGATAAGAGAAATAGAAGTTTAGAAGTAAAACGAGAGCGGGAAGCTGCAGGGATAAGAGAAACAGAAGTTTAGAAGTAAAATGAGAGAAATAGGAATGCTGGAAGATAGAAGTAAAATGGGAGAAATAGGAATGCCCGGAGATAGAGAAATAGAGAAATAGAAAGGCCTCCCCTCAACATGGCAATGAGAAAGCTTGGATTCAGTCTGCCTGATTAGGATGATAAGCACCTGCGGACAGCTAGCAGTTTATGCGCCCCAGGTCACCGAAGACAGGCACGAATTAACATCAATAAGGCCTCCCCACAACATGGCAATGAGAAAGCTTGGATTCGGTCTGCCTGATTAGGGCGGTAAGCACCAGCAGGCAGCTCGACCAGAGTGTGAGCTGCAGGTCACCGAAGATAGGCACGAATCAACACCAATAAGTCACCCCACAACATGGCAATGAGAAAGCTTGGATTCGGTCTGCCTGATTAAGGCGGTAAGCACCAGCAGGCGGCTCGACCAGAGTATGAGCCGCAGGTCACCGAACACAGGCACGCATCAGCGCCTAAAAACCTCCTCACAACATGGCGAAGAGAGGACCCGGATTCGGTTTGCCTGATTGATAGGACTTGTAAGAACCTGTGGCAACTCTAGCAAGCAGAGCAGAGTGTGTGCCGCGGGACACCGAAGACAGGCGCGTATCAATGCCAAAAAATAAAAAGAAAGGGGGATCTGTGGGGAGCAGCCCGGACTGGACTGAGTTACTGGAATTAAGACTTATTCTATGCATCTGCTCTCCCACAATATGGCGCTGGGAGAGAAGTAAACAGCTTCTGCACAGCTGCCTCCAGTTCAACCAATAAACTGTGGGGCTTGCTACTGATTGGAGGAGAGCAGCGTACTCGGCGTGTGGGCAGCCGAGTTGGGATTGGCAGAGGAGGACTATAAAGGAGGAGAGAGACGGCACGCACCAGGAACATCTAAGGGGAACATCTAAGGGGAACACCTGTGCAGCCCCCGAGAGAGCCGGCCGGCGGAGTGCCGCTCCCCTGCGGAAGTGGGGAATGTGGCCAGGGGGAACTGCCCTTCCACGGAGGTGGAAGGGATAGTAGCCAACCCGGGAAGAACCAGCAGCAAACCCGGGGAGGGCCGAGCAGACGAAAGAACAGCGCAGGGTCCTGTGTCGTTCCTCCACGAAGAGGGGGAGCGACACCTCCTCACTCTCATTATCAGTGGAATAAATACCCAGCAGTTTGCCAAACTCCTCTGCTAAAGCAGTCCCAGAGATGCACTGAAGACAGCTTCCCTCAGAGTGAACAACACCCCGACACTGTTTCCTGTGACACCTAACACCCTAACAGAAGGTCATGAACAAAACTCACCTGAATATTTAAGACACTTTCTGCACATCATAAGACTTGGTAAAGGGTCTGGACTCAGGCCACAGACAGAGTGTAGCCATAATTTCTGGTGGGCCTGTGTTAGTTAGTGCACTTGGTTGATTTAACCAAATAGTTGGGATATAAGTTAGAAGAATGAAATGCTAATCCTGGTGTTGTCAGTGACTGGCTGTCACAAAGAGCAATTTCCTTCAGGTCTTTCTTGCAATTTCCAATCTGTAAAATGAAGGGGTTTATACCAGACAATCCCATGGACTATTTCAGCTACACTTCAGTCCCCTACCATGGATGGGGAACACCCAGCTTGTGGGCCATATGAAGCCCACAGAACTGTTCAGTCTGGCTCTGTCAACACACCTGCAAGCGGAACCTGAAATTCAAAAACTGTTAATTTTGTATGGCTCACCATGAAGTTGTAAATATTCAAATGACCCTTGGCAGAAACAAAGGACCCCCATCCCTGCGTCTAGACTATCACCCCAAGCAAAAGGGAAAACATCTTTTTTATTTACCACTGTAACTTCAGCAACAAGTATAATTTTTTATACAGAAAGGCGCTGAATGGTTGTTTTTTAAATTTATGAATGCTCAGCTAAATAAAATACTGATTTCAATCTAAACTAAGCTGTTAATATATACAATTCCAGGCAAGGGTCCCTCTTTCCCTCACTTGTGAGTCTATTTCCTAGATGAGACTCCACGCTGCCCCCTTACTATGTTTACATGGCTGGTGCACTGAGTCTCACTGATACCCACTAGAGATAACAAAATCCTCTTACAGGGACTTTTACAAAGAACCAATAAATAGTCCAATGTGTCAGGCACATACACAAATGCCAACAGAAGTCGTTGTGGAAGACAGAAATGAGATAGATGGTGACAACTTATAATTAGAGGTTCAGAATGTGAAAAACATTCTGAAGAAAAAATAAACTATCCCACAGAAGCTGTCACCAAGATATAGATAGATGGTGCTAGCCCCAGGAAAACTGTGGAAGTCAGGTATCCCTGTATCTTCAAAGTCCCCTTTCCAGCCCCTTTCCCAACTCCAACAAAGGACTTGTGTTTACCATAGCTGTATATTTAGGTCTTTAATGTCTTAGTGTACAATTAAAGACACATGTTAAAGGAATTTCAGAAGATGGAAAATGGATGGGAGTTCTTTGCCAGGAGAGTGTGGAGGAAGACAGGAGTTCTTCAAACCTCTAGTAGTCCACTACACCTGAAACTAGCTCATCTTAGACCAGCACTTCCTACAGACACTTGCCCCCTGTCTAGTGGCCTGGTGGTCAGGGTAGAGTGAGAGGTGGCTGAAGACTTACCCAAAAGGATCAAGGAGATCTGGGCCCGCCCCCATCCTGCTGCCCTGCATGTCACAGGGTCAGGGTTCAAGCCTACCTCTGGCTGAGCCCTCTGCTCTCTCCCCTTCCTGAGGCCACGACCCCAGTGCAGAACAACACACATTCTCTCTAAAGGGGTCATGAGGGTTCTTGTGTGCTTCTCTCCCTGCCTTGGCCCTCAGGCCACCTCAGTTTCTAGGGTTCTTAATCATTTAGGTCTTTGGGACTTATCCCAATCTGATATCGTGACTTTGGTTTTCTGAAAGAAATCCATAGGCTGACTTCATATCTGAAGAAGTGTATGAGTATTTGAAACTAGACATGCTTCTTCGGATCCAGCTGAAGAGCCCATGAGAGTATTTCAGGCATGGAAAGCCAAGACACTGTGAAAAAAAAAAAAACACACACACACACACAAAACCAACCACCTAAATAAAAGATCTCCACGAGTGAGATCCCAGTGGAAAGAACGGGCCATCAAAGAAGGAGGTACCTTTCTCTGAAGGGAGGAGAGAACTTCCACTTTGACTATGACCTTGTCTAAATATGATCAGAGTCGGTGAACTCAAAAGGCTTCCATAGCCTTGGCAACTCATGACAAGAGCCTAGGGTGATTACTGATGCCATAAACAAGAGTGTCAATTTGTTAAGTCAACAACAGGAGTCACTGTGCACTTACTCCTCATGTAGGATCTCTGTCCTTAATGTGCTGTACATTGTGATTTAATGCTATAACTAGTACTGAAACAGTATTTTTCACTTTGTGTTGCTATGTGGGTGCAAACTGTTGAAATCTTTACTTAATATATACTAAACTGATCTTCTGTATATAAAGAGAATTGAAAATGAATCTTGATGTGAATGGAAGGGGAGAGGGAGCAGGAAACGGGAGGGTTGCGGGAGGGAGGGAAGTTATGGGGGGGGGGAGAGCCATTGTAATCCATAAGCTGTACTTTGGAAATTTATGTTCATTAACTAAAAGTTAAAAAAAAAAAAGAAACTAGACATGCTTCATAGTATTGGAGGTGTCTCCAGCAGAAGGAGACCAGGGAGCTTGAAGCATTAGGTAGGGTTCAGAAAAGCTGAGGACTGCCCAGAAGGGAGCCAAGATCAAAGACAAGACAACCTTCCAGGCAGTAAGAACTAGGGTCTGAGTGAGATTATGGGAACCACGGGAAAAAAGAAACTCGACATCAGGGAAAACTGTTCATGGTGAGACCAGTTACTAATACTAAAAAACTAAACAAAGGTAGAAAAAAGGTTGCAAGAGTAATACAAAATATAACCATTGCATATCCATCAATCTATGGCCAATTGCCAAGCAATACAACAGAATTTAAAAGTATCTTAAAGTGATCAAACTGATTGTTTTATTAAATGACAACAAGAGGGGCCGGCGCTGTGGCTCAGTGGGTTAACGCCCTGGCCTGAAGCGCTGACATCCCATATGGGCACTGGTTCTAGTCCTGGCTGCTCTTCTTCCAATCCAGCTCTCTGCTGTGGCCTGGGAAAGCTGTAGAAGATGGCCCAAGTGCTCGGGCCCCTGAATCCTCGTGGGAGACCAGGATGAAGCACCTGGCTCCTGTCTTCGGATTGTCGCAGCTCCAGCCATTACGGCCATCTGGAGAGTGAACCAGCAGGTGGAAGACCTCTCTCTGTGTCTCTACCTCTCTCTGTAACTGTCTTTCAAATAAATAAATAAATACCTAAAATGACAACATGAACCTGAAATTCTTAGTCTTCTGAGATTATGACTTGTGGTTATAAATTTGGCCTTAATTTATTAAAGGAAGCACTACTGAGAAAATTTTATATTATTTGTCTAATATCCAGCCCCACATCCATACCCCCAGATAGGATATGAAGTATTTTACTTTAGCTTAAACCTCCATTACTTAATGATAATATTAAATTGATATTTTAAAATAAAGTAAAATCCATTGTTTGAGGATTTTTTGAGAGTTTTGCAGTTTCCATTGGTATGGGCAGGACAAACAAGACATAGTATAAATGAAAATGACATTTTTGTCAGGTAAACCTAAATATGAATATCGCTTAACAAATGTGTGAACTTGTTGTAAGAGATTATCTCCTTTTTTTCATGTCAGTATGCTCTTCTATAAAATGGGTACAACAATTGCTATGACTTAATATACCAAACAGTGGTTCAAAAAAAGGCTGAGGCGCATAGAATCTCATAGTTGAGCAAGGTCCTTACATGTTGCAGACAACCCTCTAACCACAGTTACAGAGTTCATGCCTTCTCATGCAGCCTTAAAAACCAAATGTCTGGATGATCATGCTAAAGGAAGGATAAATGTGTAACCACAATGTGAGGAGTGTTTAAACCACTTAACTTACACTAGTTCAAACATGTAGAGATCAATTCTATTTCTGAAGACCATAATCCACCTTGGAGCTCTTTGAGATTAAACAGAGTTATGCAATGTGTTTAATGATGTTGATACACTGTATCTTAAAGTTACTATCTTTTTTTTAATTCTAATAATTGTTATAGCTAATGATTCTGTTTCTTATTTATTAAACTCTAACTTGTTCCAGGCACAGGACTTGGTAGGGGTGTGTGTGTGTGTGTGTGTGTGTGTGTGTGTAATCTCAGGTAATTTTAAAAACAATCTCTGCTATGATATGGTTGCTACTATTTCCCCATTTTACACAGGATGAAAACCACAAGAAGCTAAGTAATATATTTGAGAACACAAAGCAAGTAAAAGATTTTGGATAATAAGAAAACAAATTCAATGTTATTTTTGCAGGATATTACAATGGTAGTGTCAGTTCTGTATCTATCAACTGTCTCTCCTATAAACAAAATCTGAATCATTAGTTCTCCTTTGAAACAAAATTATCAACCCATTGACATACTTATGGAATAGTATATTCAGAATCTATATGGAAGGTTAAATGAAAGGGTCATTACAAAAAAAATCTAAATGGTAGTTGTAGTAATTAAAGCAATAATGCCACAAGAAGTAAAAGGCCAAAAAAAATGAACCAGCATGTCCTAAGACTTTTTGCAAGTGACTTTGTAGAATTCCCTCCCCTTGAGTTCTTCCAAAAGGAATAGATAAATGTGAAGAGTACATATTCCTCTCCAAAGAATGGCAACTATTATATCCCCCAAGACAGTGAAGCTCACAAGGTACCTAAGCATAGACACAAACCATGCTCTCTATTGTACTTCTCTATTTTGTCAACCATACAAATGATTTTGGAATACGGTCATCAAAAAATGATTCTTTTCTTAGGATTGTATCTATGAAATCTGTTCTCTTTACATAAATAGAAAATTCTGAAAGCTATTGTTAATATGAGACCAGAATCCTGTGAGTACTACAGTTTGGCAACAAATCCCTTTCAGGACAATATCTCTTGCTGACCAGTTTATGGTAAGTGATTAGTTTATGACTGCTAAGTTCATCCTGATCCGAGTTGTGAAAATATTTTCCATATTGACCCTAAAATAAACTCGTACTTTCATAACAAGGGCCAGTACATGAAGCTCCCCCAAGATTTTCCCAGTTTTACCAGATTCCTGGGTCGATGACGTGATTAAAACACATCCATTCAATAAACACTGAATACGTGCCAATGATTTTCCTAGTTCCATGCTCTGTGCAGTGACAGATGCCAAATAAATAAAGATATGGTCCCTGTCTGGAAGGAAATTAAACATCACATAGCTTGGAGCCACGTGGATCTTATGGCCGAATTCTCTGGAGATCTTGTGCCAAGGGGGCTCTGCACAGCCTCACAGTGGCCCGCAGTCAACGTGTGTAGATAGAAACTGCATTTCCCAAATATCTGTTAATCACGACTTCTCCGACCCAAGGCCCAGAATCCATTTGCAGCAGTTGCCACTCCCGTAAGTACAACATGCCACTCAGTGTTCACCATGGATTTCTCCTCTCCTGGTGATCTACCTGGAGTACAACCCAGTTTTTCCAGGGGACTGGGGGTAACCTGTATTTTTGCACATTTATGAGTAGGAAATGGGAAAGACAGAAAGATACAGCAGATGAGCTAAGCACCTCTTCTTGCCTGCCAACAACACAGGATGTTCCTCAGCCTCTTCAGGCATAGCCTGAGCCCCAAGGAAAGGTTATTCTGTGCTCTGTGAACACAGTAGGCTCACTAGAATCTGTGCCTGGAATGCTGACCCCGATGCCCAAGACATCTGTTCTCCCACTGCCTTTGGATCATGTCTCAAATATCACTTGTTCAGAAATGTCTTCCCTGGTCACTTTATTTAATAGAGCAAATCCTCCCTAATCATGCTTTCTCTACTATTGTAAGTTACTTTTGTCACTTATCATCACCTGAAAAAAAAAATGTTCTTTTATTGTCCATCTTCTCCCACTAAAATGTAATCTCCTTAATAAGAATTGTATATGCTTTAAATTTAAAAATTTGACAAGGAAAGGGAAAGGGAGATACAGAGAGAAGAAGAAGGCGAGAGAAAGAGAATAAATTCCTATCTAGTTGTTCACTCCACAAATGCCTTCAATGGTTGGGTCTGAGTCAGCCAGACTTCAGGAATTCAATTCAGGTCTCCCATTAGCATTAACAGGAAACTGAAGTCAGGAGTCAGAACCAGTACTGAACTCAGGCATTCTGACATGGATTTTAGGCATCTTCACTGCCGTTTTATAATTTACTGGCATTTTAACCACTAGGCCAAATGCCTGCCCCAGTACATATTTTTTGCTTACTATTGATTGCCCACTTCCAGGGGCTTCCAAAGCACCTAATCAGTATATGTTGAGTTTAAGAAACAAATAAGACAGACCAAGTTGGATTTTTAAGCCCAGGGATCAATTGTCTGATTAGGGAGGCAAAACTATTTTCCAAAGCTGGGTCTGCCTAGCAGATAAGTCAAATGGTATTTTCTCTTTGTCCTGGCATCTTGTACCTTGCTCCATATTCCTAGGGAATGTTTAGTCCAGAGCCTCAAGAAGTATTTGGAGATGGCTTTTTTTTTTTTTTTTTTTTTGACAGGCAGAGGGGACAGTGAGAGAGAGAGACAGAGAGAAAGGTCTTGCTTTGCCATTGGTTCACCCTCCAATGGCCGCCGCGGCCAGCACGCTGCGGCCGGCGCACCATGCTGATCCGATGGCAGGAGCCAGGTACCTATCCTGGTCTCCCATGGGGTGCAGGGCCCAAGCACTTGGGCCATCCTCCACTGCACTCCCGGGCCACAGCAGAGAGCTGG
Source organism: Oryctolagus cuniculus (assembly GCF_051225735.1). Classification (NCBI taxonomy): domain Eukaryota; kingdom Metazoa; phylum Chordata; class Mammalia; order Lagomorpha; family Leporidae; genus Oryctolagus; species Oryctolagus cuniculus. The sequence goes on from NC_142878.1 coordinate 62,611,745, forward strand.
CCTGGAAGGGGGGCAACCGGGACAGAATCCGGCGCCCCGACCGGAACTAGAACCCGGTGTGCCGGCGCCGCAAGGCGGAGGATTAGCCTAGTGAGCCACGGCGCCGGCCGAGATGACTTATTAAATGCTAACATTTGCACAATTTCAGGCTCAAGACTAGACTTGTGGGAAAACCAGACAGGAGACAGGTGACAGGCGCAGAGTGGCTGTTGACTCCACCAGTCAAGAGTGTGATCGTAACATAGAAATGGACCATTAACTAAGGAGAACCAATAGCAAGACGCTCAAGTTCTTTGACCACACCTGATTTTGAATTCTGCTTCTCCATTCTCTTTAAAAAAAAAAAATTTATTTATTTATTTGAAAAAGTTACACGAGAGAGGAGAGGCAGAGAGAGAGGAGAAGCAGAGAGAGAGGTCTTCCATCAGATAGTTTGCTCCCCAGTGGCCCGCAACAGCCGGAGCTGCGCTAATCTGAGGCCAAGAGTCAGAAGCTTCGTTCAGATCTCCCATGTGGGTGCAGGGTCCCACGCACTTGGGCCATTCTCTACTGCTTTCCCAGGCCATAATAGCAGAGAGCAGGATTGGAAGTGGAGCAGCCAGGTTTCAAACTAGCACCCATATGGGATGCCAGTGCTTCAGGCCAGGGCGTTAACCTGCTGTACCGCAGCACCGGCCCCTCTCCATTATCAAGGAGCTACAGCAGGGATCCATGGGAGTGAAATGATGTGCCCAATATCCATTGTGTAAGTTTTCACCAAATTTTCCTACTTCCTTCCCGGGAGCACTGTAAGAGAACTCTGAAGACACACTTGGAGAAAGCTCAGGCCTAGTGGTGCAAGGCGGAAGGGAATGACGCACACTCCACACCACCAAGTGGGCTAGGAGTTGCCCCGCCTAAGTTGGCTATAAAAATGGCTGAATTTACAGTCTTTGTCTTGAAAGCTTCCTGGATAGATGTATTCTTCAGTCTTACTAAGCTTTAAGAGTACTTTGCTACTTCTCTTTTATGACCTTTAGCACTATATTCTGGAATTATGGATCATAGACTCTAAAATAGTAAAACCTGGTTTCATTTTTCCCAGGCTGTACTGCAACCAACTACAACAGCCCGGAATATAGAAAGGGCTATATGGTGCTTGCTGATCCAATAAGGAATTATGTGTGCTAGGAACTAGTTCCTTTGCTATAAGCTTAGATTTCTCTAGAGCTGGAGATATCTCAACTTTTCTGAATCCTGCCCCTTCCACCTAGTGAGTGCTTAGCAAATATTTGCTAAACAGGTCTAAATATTTTTAGATACACATAGGACACAACAGAAATATAAAATGAGTACCCCAAAAAGAAAGTTCAAGCTATAGAAATTCAAATCCTAGATAAGAGTTCACCCACTTCAATTAGTAATGACTTCAAAGAATCATGTCACAAGTATGTTCCAATATCTCACAGTATTTCATTATCTTGAAAAAATACCAAAGTGAGCTTTTCGATGTTAATTGCTCATCTGGAGAGCACATGTAGAAGACAGAATCAAAGGCAGGGTGTTCGGTTAGCTGTGCATGAAAAGAAGCTACGACACTGCCCCAAATACGCAATTCAACTTCTAGTGACACACCACAAACCTCTGTCAACGCTGAAACAACAAATGCAGACTAACTATGACCAAGCTATCATGACAATGCTGAACTAGAGAGAGAAATAAGTAACTTCAAAATTGAGGCCTACATAGAAACTGTTGTCACAACAAATTTATATCTAACATGCAGCAGTTCATCGAAGTTTCTCATAGCCCACATTCAAGGAAGAAAGAGAAGAGGTAATCAAATATTCTGGGGATAATGCCATTTATCCTTGGTATGGCATTTCATAATCTCTCTTCCTTTTTGTAAAACATGCTAGTGCCATCATTTTTACCATTTATCATATTTTCTAATTCATAATCATGCTAATCCATTCACAAATTGTCTAGAAAGAAGTAAACCTAACACTTGAATTAGCACGTACAATGTGTCAGACACCCTGCTGCATGCAGTTCGTTTAATTCTTAGGAGGGTACATGCTAATACTATCACCCTTTTCACATTGGGAAATTGAAGCTCAGAAAATTCAAGGATCTTGCCCAATATCATGTAGCTTAAGTGACTCAAAATTTCTGACAGCTGTGAGTGGCTTTTGTAACAATTTTAAAATGCCTTTGAATTCATTTCAGCTTTTAATACATATTTCTTGGGTACCAGTAATGAGATGGGTTTTGTAACAGCTTTAGAAAGAAAGAGGAAATCAATAAGGCATAGGGCCATTCCTCCCAGGAAATTGAGAGTCTACTAGACACAGTAGATAACCAAATTATTAGAATAATTAACATAGACTTATAAACTGAGCTGAGTTATCAGATGCACAAGAAACAGAGGCTCTGAAAATTAGTACTCAAAGAAATTACCTATGACTTTGAAGTCAAAAAAGGCTTCCTTTGGGAAGGTTCTCAGCAGAGACCTGAAGTAAGATTAGGAATTACTCAGGGATGGGGGATTGGGACGGAGAAGGGAATGGGAAATAGTTTGAAAGAAGAAACCAACACACACAGAGACCATGATGGAAAGGAGTGTGACACAGTCAACAAACAGTGGGCCAGTGAGAGGGTAACAGAGCTGGAAGAGATCAGGGGGTAGATAGACCCAAATGAAGTTCAGGTTCCTCTTGAAGCAAACTCGTGGTGAAGGTTGGGTTCAGAAGTTCAATAGGAGATAAGTTCAAGCAGCTCAATGAGGGAGGAGGAATGTGAGAGATAAAGAGGGGAAGGCAAGATTGGGGAAATAACAAGGTTTCCACTGTGAGATGCTGGAGCTATGGACCCTCAGAGGACCATGTAGAATATACTTCAGATTGATCCCATGCAGGAGCCAGAAAGGTGGGCCATTATCTTCTAACTCCCATTGGTTCAGGGTGCTGCCGGAGGCCTTACAGGGCCTTCAGGAAAGAGAATGCTGGGAGTTCTCTGCATGTCGAGGAACTGCCCACAGATGTAGTACATGGCTGGGGCATGGTCAGCCATAGAGAAATCCACCCTACCAATAGTGGGAGATGAATGGGGACAGGCAACTCTGCCACCTTAACTGGGGTAAGGCAGTAGCCTCAATAGATTTTGGCTCAGAACACTAACCATTTTCGATGTGGAGAACAGGTTGCAGGGAAGCTACAGCGGATGTCAAAAGCAGCTAGGAAATTATTTCAGACAGTACCAGCTATGTAACTTACAGGGCCCAATGCAAAATGAAACTAGGAGCCCTGCCTTGTTCACAAAGAAGGCAAAAAGTGCTATAAGAGGTGCTAAAATATAAAACCATTTTTCCCTTTCTTCTGTTTCCCTCTGTCTCTAATCTGTCCTGGTGTTTTTAATTTGCTACTCAATCTCATGCTGTCTTGTTCGAGAGTTTTACAGTGAGCACACACTTTCACAGGAACTCAGTGTCCCGTCCTGTGACTTAGCACATGTGTGCAGCTCCACTGATGCCAGGGTCTTCCCTGAGTCAGCCACCAGACTGCAGTGTCATGAGCCAGCTGAGAGGGGGGAAGACAGGTCAAGTATCTCCTCTTCCCATCGGCCAGCCTCCTGGACCCACAGCAGAGGCTATTGCTCAAAAAAGGGCAATCTCAACATTAGGACATGCTAAGTCCCTGGATCTAGGATGAGCAAGAGATTCCACCTGCTAAGTCAACCTGCAAAGTGCATCCAGGTCTTGCCAATCTGGGGCCAGAATGGTCATTATTATACCCAACCCCAAGACTCCCCATGCCTGTGTCCATGTCCACATCAGAGGCAAAATGTGGCAGTAACCATGAAAATGAGGAGAATAAGGTTCTGCAAGGCTCAGGCACTAGAGACCTGGGAAATAGATGGGCAAAAACCATCTTAGGAGATGGAGAAGCAGCAGGGGATGAGGCAGTGTCTGAGCCAGGACTTCATGGTCCCATCAGAATCCACTTAAAAAATATAAATCCAAAGATAAAATTGTGACTAGAAGGTTGTTGATAGCTCATGCACGGCCTTGAATCCTAGCAGATGGCCATGTGGAGTGTAGGACCCTTTGTGACTGCACTGGTGACATGTTCGTGAAGATGGTCATGAATCCAGAATGGAGAAGATGGCACCTCAGCCTAGTGTAGAATGTGTGGGTGATTAAATCAACATGAAATACATTTTGTAAATAAGAACATAACAATGTCTGTTGGTTAAGGATTTAGTATGAATAGGTAGAAAGAAACAAGCAAGAGAAATACTGGAGAGGAAGCATGGAGGTATACTGTGCAGATTTCCCATCAAAAAAACACTTGCTACTCAGATGAAAGAAGGAAACTATCAGCCATTATCACCTTTGGGACCTGCCTCAGCTTTGGTGCTAAAGGTACACTCTTCCCAGGAAGTCCTCAGTCCTCGGCTGCACTCACTGGAGACAGTAGAGACTGTTGCTCTCTGCACAAGGCAGAATGCCTGTAATCATTTTTTCTGGAGCTCCCCAAGACCATCACATATGCATTACAGTTTGAGACTCCTCTCGCCTCTTCTTCCTTCTCCTTTCACAAAAATGAAGTCTGCTTGGTTCTCTGAAGACTTTTCCTAATAAATCCCACTTCTTTCATTTTAGTATCTTCTTCCCAGGATTTCCAACTGCCATGGAGTATCAAAAATGTCTCCTATCTGCTTGGACTCATTGGGATACTAAGAAACAGCAGGTTTGTTGTGTATCCATTCAACAAATATCACGGTGTGCTGTTTTTTGCAAGACAACGCTCAGTTCAATGGTGAACACAGATTAATGGCATTGTTCTTTAAAAGGGTTATAAACTACATGATAAAATAAAGTCCAAGTGAAATGAGCAAAGGGCATTTTCAAACACCTGAAGAGAATTATTTACAAGAGACAAAAACCTCCATGTGTGAAGGCAAACCACACCTCACAGATGACACAGCAAGTCTCCTCTGCCAACATAGTTTCCAGACCCTTTGCATATACACATGTGCGTGTGTGCCAATGTGTGTGTGTGTGTGTGTGTGTGTGTTGGAGTTGTATAGCGTCTCATCTCTGTAAAAAGTTAACATTTCATAACCAAGAATCCTACCTTGTCTTCTACAAAAGTCTAAAAGTTTGCTAAGTCTGAATTTTCCAACAGGTCTGCAGAAATGTAGTAGGAGTTGGGCCTTGCTGGGGCCTGGAAAACAGGCCTAGCTATTTCTTGTAAAGGCCCAAGCCTCCTATACACAAAGCCTTGCTGGGCTAATTTGAAAAGCTGCTCACAAGGACTTTCCTGTTTGATTCAAAGGTAACATCAAAGACTTGATGCTCCATCTGTCGGGTCTCACTTTTATGTTAGTTCTTTATTGCAGCCACTTATAACTAGAGGCTTATGGAATTAATAAACTCCAAATGAGCTGATCAATCCCTCTATCTCCGCCAGGTGCTCTACTGGAACAAAGAGAAGTGTTGAATCAAATGCCGAGCTTTGTGGCACTCACTTTGGAAAGCAGAGGTCCCTGGAACAGGCCCCACATTGGACCAATCCTGCCCTGCACACTCATTCCATCGCTGACTACTCAGTGACAATGCACGTTCTGTTTCTGGAGAACCGGAACGTTGCTGGAGAAGTGGGGGGAGGGTGTACTTAGCCTTTCTGTACAAGGAGACCCGAGCATCCCATGTGACTTCAGGTTCTCTGTTGAGCTGTTCTGCATGGGCATTGTGTTTTTTTGTTTTTTGTTTTTTTTTTTGTTGTTTTTTTTTTGACAGGCAGAGTGGACAGTGAGAGAGAGAGAGACAGAGAGAAAGGTCTTCCTTTGCTGTTGGTTCACCCTCCAATGCGCTCTGGCCAGCGCACCACGCTGATCCAATGGCAGGAGCCAGGTACTTATCCTGGTCTCCCATGGGGTGCAGGGCCCAAGCACTTGGGCCATCCTCCACTGCACTCCCTGGCCACAGCAGAGAGCTGGCCTGGAAGAGGGGCAACCGGGACAGAATCCGGCGCCCTGACCGGGACTAGAACCCGGTGTGCCGGCGCCGCAAGGCGGAGGATTAGCCTAGTGAGCCGCGGCGCCGGCCCTGCATTGGCATTGTAAGGTTTCAGATCCCCAGTGCTTCTTTTGTAGTCGAAATGGGCAGATTAAAGCCTTCAACTTCTTTGAACTGCTCACAACATCTTGGAGGTAAGGAATTCTCTTTTCCCCTTTACCCAGGTGAACAGGATGAGGTCCAGGGAAGAACACAGCTGCCTGCCTTCACTCTACCTGTGTCTCCATTCAACAGCTGCAGGAAGGCAGAGCAGGCACAGAGGAGGAGAGCTCGGGTGGATGGACTAGCCTCTGGGGAAGCCTGTGCTGCCTGTGGACTCTGGTCAATACGCTGGCAGACTTGTGAATCAAGGTACTCATACCTGCAGAGAGTCTGTGTTTCTATGGCTGTCGTATTTCCAAATCCCTTGTACTAAACCTATTAAGAGTATAAATAGCATGCAAATACAAAGTTTCTACCTTTTTGTTGCTAAAAACTGGAAAGAAATTTGATATGTCAGCTTGATTCATGGTGGCTGCATGACATAGCATGTTGCATGACATGCCCAATCAGAGATTCTGCATGTCTACACTCAATCCGCCTATCTACACTCAACCTGAGGGAGGGCAGCCCTCAGAATTCTGGAAACTCTTTGTCTGGGTGGACATCTCTTCCTATAGGAAGAACAAACCACACTGCAAAAGGCCCTCTTGCCACTCCACAGATGTCCCAACAGTAGCCCTACATCCATAAACTTGGCCATTGCCCAAGAGTTGAAAAAGGAAGAGAATCAGGTCATTTGGCAAACAATTCTGAAAGTCACCATGGCTGTGCATGAGGGGCTCACCATGCCAAGAGGCAAAGGCAGCCACACATGCAAGAAGGAAGCAAAGGATTGGGTTTAGAGAGGGCAGACTTAATATTTGAGCTAAAACAACAAAAAAATCTTGATCATCAACTACATGCCTTATGTTCCAATACGAACAATTTAAAACCCAGCAATGTGATGGGACTCACATGAAGTCACGATGGCAAAGCCCCTGCTAAAACCAGGGTGATCTGATCCCAGTCCTACTGTTTCCGTGCCCACAGGCTGATGGGCTTGCCCAAGGTGCTGATAGAATATGACAGGGGCCACTGTGGAGAGCAGCCACTTTAAGGACCACAACACAGAGACCACCAGCCTGTCTGTACTGACTCTTGTCACTCTCCATGACTAGTATCAAATGACTTTTCTTACAACCACTTCTTAACACCAAGCTTGGGACACCCTGGATAGAAAGCCAGCCCAGTGCACTATAACAGTACTCAGCAGGAGAGCACAAGAAAAATTCACCTATGAAAACAAACTACACATAGCAGGGATGGCAAAAGAGAAGAAAGAAATACCTTTACTTAATTTCAGCAAATTTAACAAGTGCCTAAAACACAGAACAAGTGTTGTTGGGCACTATGTCTGTGGAATATGGCAGACAGAAGACACTTAAAGGGGATTTAGAAGGTTCCTGCCCTCCAGGAGCTCACTATCTAATACAGGGGCATAGACATTCTCTTTCTCTAATAACACGTCATGGTGTGGGCGTTGCTCAAATCAAGGCAAACAAGGTCAAAGTGACTCAGGGCTCACATTTCTCACACTAGCCAACCCACAAGAGGATGCAGATTTCAGAAGTGACCCCCAAACACACACACACACACACACACACACACACACACATAATGTAAGCAGCACAGGCGTGGCCATTGCTGGTGTCTTACTTTATTTTTTCCTGACTGTTCTACATGGTTTCTTGTTTCTTTGAGTTGTTGGGTCTTGGCTGTAAATAACCACCATCAACCATATGCTCCTCTGTATCATCAGCACCCGAGCTCTAGCGTGAGGCTGCTTGCATGTGGCTATAGCGGCTGCTTCCAGCTCTCCAAGCTCCACCTCTCTGCCAGCTCACGGTGGCCCCATGGCTGGGGCCATATGAATCCTGTCATTTGGCCACAAGTAGCCTGCACAGATCTGGCTTTCTGATGCTGAGTTCAGGACCACCGTGAATCATCTAGACAGGGAGTGTGAGAGGGAGGGGGACTGCCGCCCACTCCAGCTTTCCTGTGGTTAGCCAAACCTCCAGCAATGTTTCAGCAACAAGAAAGCCTGCAGCATGTGTCATCACAGCTTGGACATGCACCTCCACCTTTCACAAGTCAGTGAATCTGCCGCATGCTTTCTGGGAAATGTTCGTGTTTCCTGTTCCACTGATACTTGTCCACCAAGTCAAACTGTATAAGAGTGTAAGGCATTTTAGACATCATACAGATATTCTGGGCTTCCTCACAGCAAGTCGAACCTAAAACTACCTGTTTCAGCTCTGTTCTAAACTAAGAAAGCCAAAAATCTTACTAATTTCTGATTTTGGCCAATGGGCATTCTCAACCATGTGCTGAGCGAATCTAAACATTGCCACAATCTAAACATTGCATTTTCAAGATTCAGGGTTATCCAATTCATAGGAAGTATGACTTCTGGAACGGGCATTTGGCACAGTACCTTTAATGCCAATTGGGACACCTAGATCCCATTTTGGAGTGCCTGCGTTCAAGCCCTGGCTCCTCTTTTGGTTCCAGGTTCCTGTTAACTCACTCACTGGGAGGAAGAAGTAATGATGTAAGTAACTGAATCCCTGTCACTCATCGGGGAGACCCAGGTTGAGTTCTCAGCTCCTGGCTTTGGCCTGGTCCAACTTCTGAGCTGTTGTGGGCATTTAGGGAGTAAGCCAGTGAGTAGAAGCCCTCTATCTATCTATCTATCTATCCATCTATCTATCCATTATCTTTATATTTATTTATCTCATATCTCTTTCTGCCTTTGAAATAAATAAACTATTTTTTTTATTTATTTGACAGAGTTAGACAGTGAGGGAGAGAGAGAGAGAGAGAAGTCATCCTTCCACTGGTTTACCCCCCAAATGGCCGCTACAGCCGGAGCTACGCCTATCCGAAGCCAGGAGCTAGGTGCTTCCTCCTGGTCTCCCATGTGGGTGCAGGAGCCCAAGGACTTGGGCCATCCTCCACTACTTTCCCAGGCCACAGCAGAGAGCTGGACTGGAAGAGGAGCAACCGGGTCTAGAACCCGGCGCCCATATGGGATGCGGGCACTGCAGGCAGAGGATTAATCAAGTGAGCCATGGTGCCGGCTCCATAAATAAACTATTTTTAAAGAAAATATCAGTCTTTACTTTTCCATGATAGATTTCAAGTTCAATCACCTCTGCTATAAATACTGCCTACTGAGGGCTATGGAGAACTTGGTGTTTTTAAAATAAGTGAGCACCCCAAGAGCCCAAGCTTCTGAAGCAACAGAGAAGGGTGTCACTATGATCCATCCTGGCATCCCCAAATGTTTCAGAAAGTAGCAGTATTGTAAGGGTAAAATTTTTTTTTCATCTAATATCCAGGATGGCAATTCAAGGTCTATCAAGAGCTCCTGACTTTCACTCACTGGCTGAGAACTTGGCAGATGTCCCTAACTTTTGCAAAAGCAACTGGACCAGAATTTGATTCCCAGGTCTGTGTCCTGAGTGGATGGAGACAGGTGACCCAGAAGACAAAGCGAACCTCTGTATGTTGGAACAAGAGTTCCTTTTCCTTGTCTCTTGTGGTCTGTCTGACTTCCTGGACCTCAGCTCCAAGAGCAGCTGTGGAACTGGGCTCAGCACTTCAGTAAAAAAGCCAGAATAATACAGTGGCCTCCACACCATTGTAGAATGCCCAGCTCACATCTCTATGTGAGAGATTAGGACAGGACAGCCCACGGTAGCCCGAGACTACTATGTCTCTATCTAGAACTCTAATTTTATTTTCCCTTTTATTTATATTTTTATTTGATAGGAGGACAGAAAGGAGGAGCCTTAGTCTGCTGGCTCATGCCTCCAACACTTCCAATTAACAAGGCCTGAGTCAGGAAACCTGGAGCTGGGAATGCAATCTAGAACTCCCACCTGGTGGCAGGAACCCAATTAGCTGAGCCAGAATCTAGAGCAGAGCAGAGAATTGACCCCAGGTGCTCCAGTATAGAGAGGAGTGTCCCAACCAGCACCGTAACCACCAGGCGAAAGCCTGGCCCTCAGTGATGGTTTCAATGTGTGCCAGATTTTAAGGGGCTGAACCTTCTCTAAGCTTCCTGAGCACTTCTATATCTCTGCTTTAACATCCATCAATTTATTTCAGAAATATTATATTAAGCAAATATTGATTCATATCTACCATGCTCCAGGCACCATGCTGAGCACCAAAAATCCCATCTCTACCATTCTGGGGCTTAAATTCCAAAGAGCAGAAAATGACATATAAATGATAAGTAACCATAAAATAGAAAAAACAGCCAATCACATGCTCACAGGTCCCGGGTGCAAGAGCCTAGGTGCCAACGTGTAACCACTGACTGACATGGAGCACGTGGGACCCTTCCTTATTCATTTCATCATCAGGGAAACCCTACAAGGTAGGCATTACTCGCTTCACTTGATAAATAGGAAAACTTATGTCAGAGCATACCTTTGGACCTGTGTCTGCCTCCAAATCCACTTTACCATCTCTCACCCAGCAGCAAGGGAGTTGAGAAACAAGAGAGAAAGGAAAACCAGGACTTTGAGCCTCTAAACCCCAAGCAAGGATTTTCTCTGAGTTTCAATTCCTCAACTTGCACACATTTTTTCCAAACATTCAGAAATTCTCCTTGCCATGCAGGAGGTGTTGCAAGGTGACACTGCTAGCTCTTCAGATGAGGAGCTGAAAACTTCTGGGTTCTCTACTTTATTCTTGTTTCTCCAAAATGTCTGTCTCTACCCACTCTGGAAACAGAACTGGAGAACAAGTTCTGGTCTATACACCTTTAGGAAGTTGCATGCACCCACCAAATTCTCAGCCCATGGATGAAGGTCCAAAACTCCAATTTGGAGACTTGAGTTTCCTTCCCATTGATTGCAACACTACTTACTTTAGAAGCTTGAGTTCTTAGAGACCAATGCTATGGCAGAGTAGGCTAAGCTTCAGCCTGTGGTGCCAGTATCCCATATGGGTGCCGGTTCTAATCCTGGCTGTTCCTCTTTGGATCCAGCTCTCTGCTATGGCCTGGGAAAGCTTGGGCCCCTGCACCCACATGGGAAACTCAGAAGCTCCTGGCTTCAGATTGGCTCAGCTCCAGTCATTGTGGCCACTTGGGGAGTGAACCAGCAGATGGAAGACCTTTCTCTGTCTCTCCTTCTCTATGTATGAAACTCTACCTTTCGGGGCTGGTGCTGTGGCACAGCGAGTTGACGCCCTGGCCTGAAGCGCCGGCAGCCCATATGGGTGCCAGTTCAGGACCCAGCTGCTCAACTTCCAATCTGGCTCTCTGCTGTGGCCTGGGAGAGCAGTGGAGGATGACCCAAGTCCTTGGGCCCCTACAGCCACGTGAGAGACCTGGAAGAAGCTCCTGGCTCCTGGCTTCAGACTGGCTCAGCTCCAGCCATTGTGGCCAGTTGGGGAGTGAGCCAGCAGATGGATGACCTCTCTCTCTCTCTCTCTCTCTCTCTCTTCGTGTAACTCACTTTCAAATAAATAAATATATCTTAAAAAAAAAAAGAAACTCTACCTTTCAAATACATAAAATCTTAAAAAAACATTAAAAGAAGCTTGAGTTCTTGGAACCCTCATTTACTTAAAATTATCCAAGGCCCTCATATCCCACAAGTGAGACAGTTAGTGGAGAGATCACTGGGCCTAACACCAGAACACCTGTGAAATCCCAGCTTTGCTACTTACTAGTTGTATGGTCTTGATCCAGAGAATTCATTTCTTTGAGCCTCAAATTCCTTTTGTGTTAAATAAACAGCTAACAACTGACCTCACAAGGATCATTATAAAGGATCGGAATGAGGTCTTACGTTAAAAAGGCTTAGTGCTTAATAGTATGTTTTAAAGGTTAGATATGGTTTTAATTTTTGAATTTTTCTCATTAAAATTGAGAGGCAGCTATGCCCCCAGGCTACTAACTGAAGCTCTGTTTACATCTTTATTTCTGGGAAGAAAAATAAGCAGCCTGGTGTGAGATTGCTACTCCACTGGTGGCCCCTGAGGTGAGGTCCCTTAAGTGCACATAAGGTGACGGACAATTCCTCCACCATGGGTAATGGCTACCCAGAGACGCCAGGGAACAGCAGAGAGAATTTTCCCCTATAGTGTCCAACTTTCCATGTCATTTTCAATCTGTTGTTTAAACTCTCAGTCCTCATGGTGACATCACAGGCTCAACTTTCCCATCACTTTATACATGAACACACCAAAATTGGAAGGGTTAAAAAGAAAGGGACCACAGGAGAGCTGCCTTTCTTCAGTAGTCCCCATTCCTAGGAACTGTGTAACTTAGACATTTTATTCCACTTACTCGAAAAAAACAAAGCCTGTCTGTTTGGAGCATGGGGTATAAGGGATAGAGATTAGCAAGAAAGGAAGGAAAACGTTAAAATACAAATAAGTGGGGAGGAAATAAAACAACCTTCCCACCTCTTATCCTTGAGTGCTTTCAAGAGCCTGTCGGGGGCCAGCAGCCTCAGGAAATGCCAAGGCGGCTTCTTGCCTTCACCTCTGGGCTGTTTTTTACTGCGGTTCATTAGGGAGATCTTTTTCATCAACCTTATCATCTCTCTTCTGGCTCTTGGTCAGATTGAGTCAGACCTGGAACATTCACTTTCACAAAGGCTAACCAATTTTTTGTCTAGACACCTATGTCTTCTACAGGGCTCTGCTGACCAGGGTCAAGGATGAGGCCAGTAAACATGTGGGTTCTTTCCTGTGACTGAACTTTACTGGCAGGGGACTGAAAGCAGGGGAGAAGGCCGGGAAAAAAAGGAGGGGATTAGGTGGGACTGGGAACAGGTTGATAGCATATATGAAAATACTCTGAACTCTCTCTGTGTTCAAACCACAAGGAGACCTATCTGGAACTTCCCAGAAAGGGTTTGCCACTCCAGATTGGGATTTGGTTTCAAAAGCTCCAGGCCCTATGCTTATTCTGTTGCTTCAGCCTAGATATTTTCCTGGTCTTCATATCTATTTCCTCTTCCCCTGGCTAATTTTGTCCTCATTCCTCAAGTCTTAGTCCAAATGCCAATTCTTGAGGAAATCTTTCCCTGGCTCCACAGAGTAGGACGCCATTAAACACACACATCACACCCTACGCTGCCAGTGCAATTCTTGTCAGCACTATAATTAGATGATGACGTGCGTATGACTGTTTAGAGAATGACTATTCAAATTCATTAGTCGTTGAACATTTTGTAAACTAGCTTATAATGGACCTCATTGCAACTTAAAGCAACACTATTACACAATAAAAAATACTGTGCACAATTACTATTAAACTAACAAGGCTGTCTCCCTGGCTTGATTTTAAACTACTTGAACAGAGACTATTTGGGGCTGTCTTTCATTTGATGTTCAGTGTCTGCTACCTTACCTGAAGCATGATTGGAGATCAAAATATGTTTTGAATACGTAATCGCATAAGGTTATTTGGGGCTCTCTTAACAAGGGAAGAGCACAAAGGGAAAAGTATTTGAGAAGAGCTGACAGGTTGTTCAGACTGGGCCAACAATGCCCTAAGGTTTCAGCTGTCCAAGAGTTCCTAGGATGAAAGCTATTGTTTTGCCATGTGGCACCTCTGAACACCAAACTCCTCTTATTCCATGCAGCTTTGAAGAGCAAAGGAAAAAGAAATTTGGAAGTCAACTCCTCAAAAGTATTGTATTAAAAAAAACTGCTTAGGTTCATTTCAAAAACAATTGAAATTTATTTAAATTTTTGAAGAATTCATTACTAGAGACCAGCGCTGTGGCGTAGCGGGTTAAGCTGCTGCCTGTGGTGCCAGCATCGCATATGGGCACCGGTTCAAGTCCCAGCTGTCCCACTTCCAATCCAGCTCCCTACTAATGTGCCTGGGAAAACAGCAGAGGATGGCCCAAGTGCTTGGGCTACTGCACCCAGATGGGAGACCTGAAAGAAGTCTATGGTGTGTGTATATGTGTCTCTCTCTGTGTGTGTGTGTGTGTGTAATGCTGCCTTTTCAAGTAAATAAAGCCTCAAAAAAATAACTCATTATTAAAGGGAAATATTGTCAGATAACGAATCAGACTGTGGTTTTGAGTCTAATTCATCCTTTACCTGGTGTACTAGAGACTCCCAAGAGTTTGTAGGAAATCCAAATGGCCAACAAACACATGAAAAAAATGCTCAAGATCATTAACTCTTAGGGAAATGCAAATCAAAACCACAATGAGGTTTTACCTCACCCCAGTCAGAATGGCTTTCATACAGAAATCAACAAACAACAAATGCTGGAGAGGATATGGGGAAAACAGTACCCTAATCTACTGTTGGTGGGAATGTAAATTGGTACACCCACTGTGAAAGACAGTATGGAGGTAACTCAGAAATCTGAATATAGACTTATGATATGGGAATTCCCATCCCACTCCTGGAAATTTACCCAAAGGAATGAAATCAGCATATGAAAGAGTTATCTGTACTCCCATGTTTATTGCAGCTCAATTCACAATAGCTAAGATATGGAATCAACACAAATGTCTGTCAACTTAAGATTGGATAAAGTTATGGGATATGTACACCATGGAATACTACACAGGGGTAAAAAAAATGAAACCCTGTCATTTGCAACAAAATGGACGAAACTGAAAAACATCATACTTAGTGGAAAAAAGCCAGTTCCAAAAAGACAAATACCATATGTTCTCCCTGACCTGTGATAACTATTAGAGCACCTAAAATGTATCTATATAAATGAACTTGACACTTTGAGAAGCAATGACTTTGAACAGCTTTTTTCTCGACTGCTGAGGAACTTTTTTCATACTATTTGTTGAACTCTTTACTTAGTATGGAGTTAATTGTGTGTGTATAAAGTTAGTTGTAAATAAATCAGTAAAAAATAAGAATGAGAATAGTGAGAGAGGAGGAAGAAGGGTAGGAGTGTGGGTGGGAGGGTGGGGAGGGTGGGAAGAATCACTGTGTTCTTAAAGTTGTATTTATGAAGTGCATGAAGTTTGTATTCCCTAAATAAAAAGTTTCTGGGGAAAAAAAAGAAAATGCATATAAAGAAAAAAGTATGCATGAATTTCAAAAAAATTTTGCACCAAAGTAAAATATCTTTTAATTCTATTTTCCACGAATGTTTAATTACTTCCATATGCTATGTTACACTAGTCATTTTTCCACGAAATTCCATCACTAAGCAAATGACTCAATATGGCACTCCCTCCATACGGTGCTCTCTGCCACAGTCTTTGGATTATTGTATTTTCCTGGTCAAAAAAACATCCCCAGTGTCCATCATTTTGGGTAAGCATTCACATGAAGAAAGAAAGTCATCGTGTGTTACATTTGCATTAATAGATTGTCAGAGTCAGCCTCTGGGGATCTTTCACAAGCTCAGTGGAACTATTTAATAGTATCCTAAATTATAAGACAGTTTTTTTAGTCTGTTGGATTCATTGACATTCATACATCAGTGTCAAAACAATGAGACCCCTGAGAGCCTTGATTTCCAATTTCCAGCAGCCTTAATCAATATGTTTCTAATATATCTTCAGTTGATCCCAGTTTAATTTCTTTTGAATGCCCTTATTTTAAGACCTGAGTCTGGGATGCTTTGTACTGTTAACTATACTACCAATAAAAAAGCAAGCTGAGATGTTTTTGTTCAGTGCATACAACCAGTTGGGCTACAGTTCAAAGGTCAAGAAGTATCAAAGGGTTTAGAGAAAATCCATCAAGTTGGTAAATGTGGGCCAGATCCTATGAATCAATCCCTCTGGGAATACCACTGCACACCATGGCCAATGCTTTACTAGCTAATCTCCTCAAACTCTGAGAGAGTGAGGACAGAGAGGAAAAGAAAATATGCCATCTCATAAAAGGGTTTGGAGGGGGTATCAGCATGAAGGGATATTTTACCTTCATTAAACACAATTCAACGTTTTTATGTCAACAAAGGGCTCAGCACTGTGCAAAAACACCAAAGACTTCATTCTTTCACAGGTTCTGTCTTCAAGAATGATCATACTGAACGTTCAGAAGACCCAACAAATTCCTGCAACCTGGCCTCCTGCCTCCAGAGGACATTGTATATACTGTCATATCTCCTATCCTTCCAGTAATAAAGGTCAGAACAGAGCAGGTGGTCCCTTAGATAGGTGACCTCTTATGTACATCCTATTCAGTGTACGTTAGCACACCACTGGGCACAAGTCCTCCATGCTTGTTCTATGTGAGCAGCCAGGCATCCCACATCTAAACCAGACCATGTGGTTAGTATGTCCCCTTCGGCTCAGTCTCCCTGCTTATTCCTAGAACAAATGAATATGGAAATGAATGGCCCAAGGTGCTTGGTACATTAGAGATCTCAAGAAAATGAGTTTTCTTCCCTGTCCTCGTGCATTCAGGAAGAATTCTCTCTCTGCAATCCCTCAGCTGAACATTTCCCTCCACCTTGGGAACTGTTGCAGAGTATTGGGCTAGTCTGGCTAAACTGTGCATGCTCACACAAGTAAAGAAGCCAACAGACAGGCATGGGGAAGCCGGGGGAGAACAAAGAAATATCTCTTGTGCACTGTCACCAGACATTGGCTCTATCGCTTTGTAAGCACTAACACATTTCATCACAAGAAAGAAGTAGGTCTTATCTGCATGAAGATTTTGAGAAATCAAGTAATATTCCAAGTTCACACAGCTAGAATGAAAGTGAAGATATTATTCCGAACCTTTTTAAGTCTTGGTTTTGCCCTTGAAAGTTGCTGATAAAAAGTAGACTGGGACTCAGAAAACTCCTAACCTTTGTCCAAACTTGGGAAACCTAGGAAAGAACTAAATTGAAAAAGCATGTTGGCTGTGGGTCCCAAATTTCTCCCAGGTGTTTTGACAGGCCAGTACCATGTCACCAAAACTTTCAGGCTTCAGAAACTCATTTTCAGTTTTTAAAAGATGCCTTAAAATGGGCCGGCGCCGCGGCTCACTAGGCTAATCCTCCGCCTAGCGGCGCCGGCACACCGGGTTCTAGTCCCGGTCGGGGCGCCGGATTCTGTCCCGGTTGCCCCTCTTCCAGGCCAGCTCTCTGCTGTGGCCAGGGAGTGCAGTGGAGGGTGGCCCAGGTGCTTGGGCCCTGCACCCCATGGGAGACCAGGAAAAGCACCTGGCTCCTGGCTCCTGCCATCGGATCAGCGCGGTGCGCCGGCCGCAGCGCGCTGGCTGCGGCGGCCATTGGAGGGTGAACCAACGGCAAAGGAAGACCTTTCTCTCTGTCTCTCTCTCTCACTGTCCACTCTGCCTGTCAAAAAAAAAAAAAAAAAAAGATGCCTTAAAATATACATTGACACAAATACAAAATAACTAAATCTCTTTTGTTCATTGACTAAGGTTCTAAGGTTTGGTTGTTCTCCCCTTGGAGTCCAGTGTGTAAAAGTGTGTATTAGAGATGGAGAATGAGAACACGAGAGAGGCAGAGACAGAGTGTAGTGAGGAGGGCCTTTATAGTTCAACATTCTCAGCAGTGTTGGGAACCCAAACACAAGAGTGTTAGGTCAGTGCCTGAGAAGCAGAAAGGCAAAGACTAGACCATAACCGTGGACATGGCCTCTTTTAAAATTGACGTTACTCATGTCCCTGGGAGAATACAAACATAAAATCAAACAAAAACTATGGTTTGGCAACCCTTCCTAATTTTAAAAGGATTAAACAAACAGGAGTTTGGGTCAGGGAAAACTGTGGCCCTTTTCAGAGTTGCGGGGTCAGCAGGATACATGTTGAGATATATGGCAGTGCTCCGGGAGGGTTTAAAGCTTGTAGATTCAGTAGGAAAGGATCATGTACCTCGCATCAGTGAGTTCTGTAGGAGTGGTGGCTTGAAAACTAACTCCCCTTCTCATTTGTTGGTGGAAAAGCAGCCAAGGAACAGAGCCAAGCAGTTAAGGCATTGGGGATGAGTGTTTCTGTGTAAATTTCAGTTCCCCAGTCTCCGCTTGTAAGATGCCACTGGTCAGCCTCCCGTGTGGATAGGGCACATCCCTGCTGGCTGTGCTGACCCTCTCAGATCACATCAGAGAGCCCTCACCAGGGCCTGGGGCTCAAGGCCACAGAAGGGATGCTGAGAAGCCTTCCAAAGGCAACTTACGTTCCCTCACAGACTTGGCAAGCTCTGAAGGTCACTTCTCAACTTGCCCTAAAGACGGCAGCTTCCTCCATGAACTTTAAATCCCCTCTCCCGCCTCCCTCCCACTGCAGGCTGCAAGCAGCCCAGTTCAGTCCCTAACATCAAAGAATTCCTTCTGTGAAAGAGGCAAGGCTATTCCTCTCTGTCCCACAGCCATCCAGGGTGCTGGAATGGAAAGGCTTGGGAAGGAAAGCACCTGGATTATTTGCTGTGTTCACGTTCAAAGGGTGCGCTGTTTGCAGAGCGCTTATCTTGTGTGCACATGCTCAGCTCGCCCTGGATATGAAGTAGGAGTTCCATGAGGTCAGCTGGGATCCCTTTCAGTATCACAGTAATGCTTCTCAGACAGGACCTGGGACAAAAATTAATTTTTAAAAGGTTATTTGTTCCCAAAACAAATCTGGAAAAATGGGGACTTGTGCAAGAGTCCCAACCACTTGGGATGAATTGAGGGACCAAAAAGTTGCATATGTTCTCTTTTAGTTACTGCTACATAGGAACAGAGGAATAAGTAACAGCTACTTCACGTTGGGAAGCTTATTCTTGCAAACAATGGGATTAAGACATAAAATTTGTACCATGAAAGCAAAAAGACCCAAAAATCTTCCAACTCCTTCCCATCCTCAATATTATTTTGCACACAACTACTAGATATGATACTAAAAATTCAAAATCTAGAGTTGTAAGAAAAGAAGCAAACCTTTTATTCAGGTTTGTGGCATTAAGTAAACCTACTTTCCACCAAAATATTCTCTCAGGAGCCAAGACTCCAAGGCTAAGCTGCTAACCTTCCTTCATGGCTTATCACTGAGTATTTGTATCAGGTGGTTATTATACTATTATAGCCATTACAAAAAGCTCCTCTTTTTTTAAGATTTATTTACTTATTTGAAAGTCAGAGTTACACAGAGAGAGAAGGAGAGGCAGAGAGAGGGAGAAAGGGAGGGAGAAAGGGAGGGAGGGAGGGAGAGAGGGGGAGAGAGAGGGGGAGAGAGAGTGCAGGGTCTTAGTCCACCTGAACAAGTATGGACTGGACCCAGGAAAGGTAAGCGCACCGATCCAGAGACAATCAGACGCAGCGGGGAGCCAAGTTAAGCAAGAACTAGTTTATTGCATGCATATCAAAGCCTTTTAAGGCACAAAACTGCAGAGTCATTGGGGCAGGGCATAAGGAGCAACCAATCACTTAAACGGTCATTTTATGGGGCGATTTTTATAGGACTAGTCATATGTCTATATACTCGTCATCAGTTGTCGACACTTCCCCTGATGCTGCACAGCCAATCAGCTTTGGTGGTAAACAACTTTGTGTTCCACCCACCTTACTTCCTTTGGGCACCATCTTTGAATTACCTCGTGTGCCTAATTTCCGAGAGAGAGAGAGAGAGAGAGAGAGAGAGAGAGAGAGAAAATGTCTTCCATTTGCTGGTTCACTTGGCAGCAATGGCTGGAGCTGCACCGATCCAAAGCCATGAGCCAGGAGCTTCTTCTGGGTCTCCCACATGGGTGCAGGGGACCAAGGACTTCAGCCATCTTCAACAGCTTTCCCAGGACATTGCAGAGAGCTGGATTGGAAAAGGAGCAGCTGGGACTTGAACCAGTGCCCATATGGGATGCCAGCACTGCAGGCTGTGGCTTTGCCTGCTACACCAGAGCACCAGCCCCGAGAGAACTCCTCTAATTTACTAAAAGCAAAATATTCTTGTTGAAGCAAGGAGTCAACTGAAATCTAAATAAGGTTATTATTGATGTGATTGCCAAAAAAAATCTTCTGATTCAAGACCAGCAGAATATGATTTCAATTCCATGTATGGATGTCTTCGAAAGTGATCAGATTCATCAATCCACATCCCATCTTTCATTAAGATCAGACTCAACTCTTGGAATAAAATCCAAACCAAACTGATTGAGCACAAGCTGAACTCATATGGAAGCACCTCAGTGCCAAAATCCAGTCTCCTTCCATCTTGTTGCTCTGCCACTCACAACTGTTGTCCGCTGTCAAATGGCCTGAAATGGTCCCCAGAACATTTGCATGAAGTTCAGTGGGACAGGAGGGTGGGGCCAAGGAGGGGGCAGCAAAGACCAGAACTTAGTCAGAATTGGGTAGCTGCAAGAGAGGCCAGAAAGCGTAGCCTTTTATTCAGGTAGCCATGATGATGATATCATGATATCAAGGGCTCTCCATCCTAGGTGGCACATGCAACTTGCCTCTTCAAGCTGGCATCCCATGTGGCTACTGTATACTCTGAGAAGCAGAGATATGGTCATGGGATTCTTGATGTTCCCCCAGCACTCAGCACCTGCTAAACCCAGAGAAGGCATGGGTGATATTCATGTACCCTGGTGCTTGAAGGACTGGTATTGGGAACAACTTTTTACTAAAATCAAGAAATAGACCCTCAAGATGAATGAATCTAGCAAGTTGTTTCTTGAGGATGCATGTGAACTGGGAGAAGAAATAAATTCTCCAAAGAGAAGAAAGGAGGCCCCATCAGATTTGGAAGAAAAAGTTTTTAAAATCATTGAAATGAGCTTGAAAATACACTTCCTCAAATTTCTGCAACCAACACTACTGCTTAGAGTTTGTTTCAAAATGCATATACTTCTCTGCTGGTTGCAGATCAAAGGGCTTGACCTCACTACTGGCATGAGTTGCCAGCCAACACTGATGTCCTGCTATGAGAATGCAGTGCAGAAATGCCAGCACGAGGCAGAATCAGGAAGCTCACTTTCAAAGACATCCATACACGGAAAAATCACATGTATTACCTCAGCATCCAAAACTCTCTGAGAGCCCTTTCCAACTAGCAAATCAAAAACAACAGGAAAGAGGTCGGAAGACACACTCCCCCACTCCCCCACTCTGAAAATCTGCCCCAGATAAAATAAAGGAAAAATATGAATTCAGACACCTGTGACAAGGAGGTACCGGTTGAACCCACACGTTCCATTCATTTCAGGCCTCCTTCAAGTTATTGCACATCGTTTTGAAGGTTTACTTGTCAAACTGTACACAGACATTATTTAAGATGTACTCAAAAACAGAAGACAAAAAATGTAAAAACAGGATCCATAAATAAAGTTCATTTTTACCAAACAGAGTTGCTCTCTGTCATTTGTGGCAAAAGGCATGGGTGATATTGCTACAATCCACATTTGAGAGAGAAAGAAATAGCTTTTCTACATATCACCACTTATAGGAAGTTCCTTTCATACTTCCTATGAGAAGATCCCTTGGATGCAAAAGCAGGTGCAGTTAAGGGCTCTCCATCCTAGGTGGCACATGCAACTTGCCTCTTCAAGCTGGCATCCCATGTGGCTACTGTATACTCTGAGAAGCAGAGATATGGTCATGGGATTCTTGATGTTCCCCCAGCACTCAGCACCTGCTAAACCCAGAGAAGATGGTAAATTGGGAGAAGAAGTACATCCCTAAGCCACTGCTTGTGGAGAAGCCAGAACAGAGGCGAGCCCTTGCTTTATTCTTGGAGTTCTCTTCTGGTTCGTTCCCATTTCCATTTCAGCATCCTTGGCCCTCTTTTGAGCACCCTTCTCCAAGAAGTCACCAGACTGCTTATCAAGCACTTCACCCACGTGGCCTCTGTCAGTCATTCTAGGTTTAAACTTCCCTACCATTGCTCTATTAATAGGTACATTCTCAGCCTATCATCTCACCACAGGAAAAGGGTCAGTGTCACTAAGGAGCTGATAAAACACTCCCCCGAATAACTCTCGAGTCAAAGAGGAAATCAAACTTGCAGTTTCAAAGTTTTTAGAAATAAATGATAGTTTTTAGAAAAAAAAAAGGAAATTTCACCATATTCTTAAATTGTATCTACAAATACTCTGAGTCTGTTAAAAATATTGTGCAAAGTTTATTTAGAAAAAACACTCTAGCCTTATACATATCTCAAATATTAAATAAGAAAGAATTAAAATAAATGAGCAAGAAAAAGAAGAAAAAAGTAACTTTTGCAGGGAGAAAATATTAACATTAGGGTTCAGGCATTGCTCTAGCTGTTAAGATGCTGACTAAAATGCCCACATCCCACAGTGGAGCACTTGGGTTTACGTTCTGGTTCTGGTTCTGGTTCTTGATTGAACTTCTTGTTAATGCAGACCCTGGGAGACAGCAAGTATGATGACTCAAGTAGTAGGTCTCTACCATCACATGGGAAACCTGAATGGAGTTTTTGGCTCCCAGCTTCAGCCCCTGGGGGAGTGAAACAGTAGATGGGAGCCCTCTCTGTCTCTGCCTCTCCAATAATTTTTAACAATATGTCAGTACTACAAATGAATATTTCTCATAATTCTATGATAACACAATTGAAAGCATTAATATATTAAAAAATTTATGTAAAACTTAAATGGAAAAAATGGTTCTTTGAGACAGAATCTTCAATATGCTAGAGAAAAAGGGTGGGGGGAGGATAAAACAATGCTATAAAAATTACCATGTTCTGGGGTGGGCAATTGGCACAGCAGTTAAGATGCTGCTGAGGATACCCACATCCCAAATCAGAGTACTTGTGCCTGGGTCTCAGCTCCACTCCTGATTCCAGCTTCCTGCTAATGTGCACCCTGAGAGGCAGCAGGTGATGATGGACTCAAGCCCTGGATTCCTATCACTCACGTGGGAGACCAGCATTGAGTTCTCAGCTCCTAACTTCAGCCCAGAACAAACTCCTTGTTATAGGCGTTCAGGGAGCCAGAAAATAGGATTCATTCATTCTCATTCTCATTCTCATTCTCATTCTCATTCTCATTCTCATTCTCATTCTCATTCTCATTCTCATTCTCATTCATTCTCTCTCATTCATTCATTTTCTCTCTCTCTCTCTCTCTCTCTCTCTCTCTCTCTCTCTCTCTCCCTCCCTCTTTCCCTCCCTCCCTCCCTCTCTTTCTCTCCTGTCTCTCCCCTTCTCTCCCTCCTCTCTCTCTCTCCAAATAAAATTAAATGATTACCAGGTTTAGGTAGTATACAACGCCTACATTTTTCAGTTGTTTCAGAGAATTTGAAAACATGGAAAGCTTTTAAATTAATGTTAAGTTAATAGAGGTTTAACACCCAAAACTTCACAACGTCAACACACACACACACACACACACACACACACCCATACCATGACCTACACATACTATTAATATCTTGGATGATATATAGAGAGGTCAAAAATACAATGCCAGTCAATGTGATCCAGATGAATATTAAAAGAATAGTTTTAAATGTTCCAGTAAGTTTTATTTCAAGAATAAAAGGATCATTCATATTGAGAATTGTATTATTATAGTTCATTACTAGATCAAAGGAAAATAGATGACCATGATAAAAGCTGTCTAAAGGGTATGTGACTAACGTGAACTTTGATTCCTTCATTTAAGACTTGTAGTGAAGCAGGAGAGGGAGATTTTCAGCTGGAGAGCATATGGCCCACAGGCTGTATAATGCCCATGAAATCATTTGGTCTGACCATGCCAAGGCAAGTGAGACTCAAAGTTCAGTAAATCTACGACAGCCTAATTTTTAAGTTCATAATTTTGTATGGCCTGCAAATGATGTTATAAATGTCCAAATGACCCTTAGCCCTGAAAAAAATGTTCTCCACCCCTGAAAGGATAAAAATTATATCTATTGGAAACCAATAATCAGCTTCATACTTAAAGGGAAAATGGTGGCAGTGGAGCAGGAGCTGCGGCACAGCAGGTTGGGTTGTCACACCTGGATGTGTGTGACACATATCCCATAACACATATCAGAATGCCGGCTACTCCACTTCTGATCCAGCTTCCTACTAACACATCCTGGGAGGCAGTGGACAATGACTCAGGTGCTTGGGCCTTACAGCTGGTAGCACAAGTGCCTGGGCCCTTGCCACCCGTGTAGGAGACTTGGATGGAATTTTAGGCTCCTAACTTCAAACTGGCCCAGTCCTGGTGTTGTGGGCTTTTGGGAACCGAACCAGCAGAGGGGAGCTCGCTTGTGCTATCTCTGCCTCTCAAATAATTTTTAAGTAAATAAAAATAAAATTTTAAAATCTATAATAATAAAGCTAAATTCATCAAGAAATGCAAAGCATCTACATTTATCTTTTTTAAACAAAGAAAATGTAAATTACTGCAGAAAATAAAAGGAGAATTAAATAGAGGAATTAAACACAGATGCAAAAACTGAATACTGAAATCATGTTCATCATTCATAAACTTATATTGTACTTTTCCATCCAAACCCCATGAAATTTTTTTTGTTGTTATTTTGAATTGCTCTTTGTTGCTGCTGGAGAATTTATGGTTTGGCTTTTTAATTTAGAAACTCCATATATTGTTGTATGAGCTCCATAAATAAAGAATAGAAACAAGAAAAGAAATATTCATATAGATAATTGTGAGAATTTGTCAAATACATAACACTTATAAGTCATCTGTTAGAAGAACCACATCAGTTTCTGAGAGAACATATTTTTTTTTAAATTCTATGTTGGATCACATTGTTACTAAATTAGAAAAACAAGAACAAGTACAAATTTTTGACATGTCAAAGAGAGAAATATACAAAATAATAATAAGCATCCTAACATCACTCTTCTCATCAGAATAAATGGAATTCTGTGGACAACGAAGGGATATCTTCAAAAGACTGAAGGTAAATACCAACCCAGATTTCTATACCCAGATACATTGCCTTTATAGTAAAAGCAAAGTCAGACATTATCAGATATACAAGGATCAAAAGTTAGTTTACAGTCCACAGGTGCAGGGGCAGGTGTTTGACCTAGCAGTCAAGATCCTGGTTAAGCCAACTATGTCCCATATCATAGCACCGGGGTTGGACACCCAGTTCTGGCTCCTGACTCCAGCTTCTGCCAATGTAGACCCTGGGAGGCAACAGTGATGGCTTAAGTAATTGGATTCCTGCCACACAGGTGGGAAACCTGGATTGAATTCCAGGCTCCTTGTTTCAGCCTGGCCCGGTCCCAATCATTGCAGGCATTTGGGAAGTGACCCAGTAAGGAACATTCTCTACCCACCCCTTAAATAAATGAATATTTAAAGAAACATTAAAAAAAACAATCTACAGGTATAGATGTACAACCCTTGACTATAATCCTGCTGAACTATGATCTTTTTATTTTTTGTTTGTTGAACTCTTCATTTAGTGGAGTATTATGCTTTTGACTGTAAGGTAAATTTTAAATGCTAGCTCAATCATTTTTTAAAAAGAGAAAATTTTAAAAGATCAAACAATTATAATAAATAAATTTGTTTTGCAAAAAAAACCTTATAGACCTCCACATTCCTCAAGAAAAAATTAAAATAAAATAAAAAAACTATCCTCAGGTATAGCTGAACAGAGAATGTCTTTCAGCAGAGGGCAGAGATGAAATGTATCTGATTGGAGAAACTGGAAGAACAGGCATAAACCATGTTTTGTTTTCAGCCTTTCTCCTTGTGGCTTGGTCTTGCTTAAAGCCAGCATGGGTGTCTTGAGTCCTTCTGTCCTACCCTATTTATGGGGTAAGGTTAATGGTACAAGATCTGCCTATCCACTAGATGAAAAGTAAGCAAACTGGGTATTCATTGCTCTACTTCTTTTTGTTGAACTTTGAAATGAATAGGAAGTGTATCTTTAAAACACAAAAAGGTAACTAAGAAGTTATAAAAAGGAATATAATGAAGGAGGGTTTACACACACTGTAATCTACATAACAATGTGATACTGATGCAGGGCGCAACATACTATTTTTATTCTCAAGGAGGTCCCATTCTTTTAGGGGAAATAAATGAAAATGAAAAGGCTTGCTAACATGCAATATGATCTACAATAAAAGTATGAATATAAAGTTCTTGAAGGTTCAGGAAAGGGTTTTCCATCTTGGTGGTCCGCAGGGCCAGGGTGGGGTTCACTGGTGAGGAGAGGTGGCAAGATTCCCCAAGCACATGGGAACAGCTCGCTTTGAAGGGGCAGCGGGAGGGTTGCTGAGCTCAAGCGTGGGACCACAGAGGACCCTGGAGGATACGGAACTGGATTGGGAATCTGCCGCCAGACTGGGAAGAATTTGAACATCTTTGGGATGCGGTGACCCAGGGGTCTGAAACATTTTTCTTTGAGCAACTTCTGATGTATGCCATTCATGCTGAGAAGCTGGGATTTGCTTCCCAGTTGAATTAGACTCACAATCAGGGTTCAAATGCCACTGCTGTGGGCTATGGGTAGGTTTTGAAACAAAGAGGTCATGTGATTCGGGCTGTGTTTTGGGAAAGTTACTCTGGCAGCTGCATGGAAGTGTAATGGAGGTAAAGGCGCCGTAAACAATGGGAGAAACTAAGCCCCAGGGAGGGGAACAGACTTGCCTAAGCTGGCACAACCGGCTCATGGCAAAGTCCCACCTGGAGCATGGTCTGTGGACGTCCAGCTCATGCCCTTTACCCTGATAGATGGAATCTCTAGTCTATGGTGGGTCATGTCCAAAGTATGTCCTACCCAGTAGGCAACAACCACCATCAATCCTGATAAGACACATATCTCTCACTACAAAATAATCCTCAGGAATGCTTGAGTTGGGTGAATCCTCTTTCGTAAGAAGGACAAATAATGAAGAATACAAGGTGGCTTACCCTGATGATCCAGAGATTCTACTCAATGGAATTCAGATACTTACACAGCAAGGTGAACAAAGACTTCTTAAAGTCATCTGAAGACGTTTCCTATTTTTATAGCGATAAGAAAAATAGATGTCTCCAAATCTGCTTTTTAAAATTCCCTTTCCCAAGAAACATGGATAATTCAAGTAAAAGTATGTATGCCCTTTCCCAAGAAACATGGATCATTCAAGTAAAAGTGTGTGTGTGTGTGTGTGTGTGTGTGTGTGTGTGTGTGTCTGAGAGAGAGAGAGAGAGAGAGAGAGAGAGAGAGAGAGAATAGATCCTATATATCGTCAAGGTTCCTTATGTGATTAGGAAAGAAGTTCCCCAGAAACCCTGAAGTCCCAGTTCTCCTGCACATCCAAACTACACCTACAAAGGAGAAAGAGGATGGGGCCACCAAAATCTACCATACTCAAAGTTTTGTTTCATACTAAGTACACAAGACCTAATGGAAATGTCATCATGTTACAGTAATATCTTTTCACTTGTGTTTAAATTTCTATCAGATGAGTCAGGAATATTCCTCTTAAAAATTATTTCATTGCTGATAAAAACTGATATCACTTCCCTTGACTAAATCTAAGATTATGGCACTAATTATAGGGATAGAACAGTTACAGTATAGCTTTTGAAAGGGCAAGGGGGAAAAGGAAGGAATGAAGGCGGAAAGAAATGAAATCAGATTGCTTCTCTTGACATTTTCTCTTGACATTTTTCTCAATACACAATATTTAAGAACTAAGCATTTTCCAAAATTATGTTGATGTCAACAAGTAAAAAAGGACAGAGAACACATAAAATCAGTGGTCTCAGGTGATTCTAGATCTGGGTATGAATGCTATGCTTGGGCTCAAACTCTCATCTTAGAAGGGTGACTAAGAACCCTGCCTGAATACATGTGATCTGTGCTATGTCTGGGAAAAAATGAAATCTCAAACACCCCTCGAATCCTGATGGCTGAAAATATAGATCTATTACATCATGCCGAAAATGTGCCCCTAAGTACTGCAGGGCTCGAAAGCACAGGGTTAGAGGGTTCTGAATGTGTGGACATCAAAGCTAACAACAATCAGAAGCAAGGAAGGCATTGGATACGATGATCAAAATCAACAAAGGCTCTGTTACTCCATTCTGTCCTCTCCCCCTTCCTCAGTGACTTCCAAGGCCTGAAATTATCACTCTTCTGCACACACCCAGTCATACTTGTGAGGCAACCAAGATGATTTTACTGCAATTAATAAAATAGGAAACCAACTGAATATGTCCTTTTGCTTTACATAAGGTATAACCCTCATACCTGTCCACATTTTTTTATTCTGTTCCATATTTGGGCTCACTCTGAGTTCACACTGCTGCCTGCTATTCAACATGGCCTCTCACTGGAGCAACTCTTTTGTACATGAGATGGGAGAAACATCTGGGTTCCAATTCTTTCTCCACCACTTGCTACTGTGCAATCTAGAATAAATTACTTAAACTTTCTGTATCTCAGCTTCTAACTTATAAAATGAGAACACTTATTGCCTCTGGAAAGTGAAGCACTAGAGTGTCTGTAAGTGTTCAGAAAACGGTGAGCATCACAAAGCCAGGTTGATGGATTTCAAATTCTTGTGACTCTTAGAATCATCTGAAGCTTAATGAAATGCAGATTCCCAAGTCTCAAATCCAAAGATTTATACTCCTTAAGTACACGTGGCCCAGGAAGCTTCCTGTAGAGAAACCATGTCAGATAATCCAGGGAGTCTAGCTCACACTCTGAACAATCTGCCTGTATTTCTTCTAACGCAAATACTGTTCTGGTGGGCCCAAGTGGCAACAGGTGGCTCTCAGGTGCCCTGTGAGACTTCTCGGTCCTAAGGTAGCCCTATTGTGGAAGTCCACACTCTAACCTTAAGAATAGTAGAAGGTGTAAAAGTCCAAGAAACTTTTGAAATCTTTTCTCTGAAACCATCAGTGACAGCCAGGGAAAGGGCTCAAGTTTCATTTTCTTATCTCTCTGATTTAGTGATGTTATTTTGTTCTGTTGCTTCCAGTTGCCAGGAGTCCTGCTGACTCCCAATCTGCCCACTGTGTTGACATTTCAGGTCTCGGTGCAGAGGACACGGACTGCTTTCCCAGGACACAGGTGCCAGGAACAGAGCACCGGCTCCCAGCCCTGGACACACATTCCAACCGGGGCAGCAGACTCCGTGATGACAGATTTCACTGCTGAGGCTCTGCGGGAGATGACAAAGCTTGTGTATTTCATCACTTGGGTCTAGTTTCTCTCATACTTTCTCTTGAGGAGTAAAGAACCGGACAGAGAGATGTGTACTTGAAATTCCCCCAACTACAAAGCCTCGACCAAAAGGAGGCAAGAGAAAGGTCTGGTAAAAAGAAGCCAGGAACAAAACTCTGTTACAGTGATACACAAAAGTAGGTTTCAACAGGAGCGCAGGAAAAAGTGGCATTGCCTGAAAGGAGAGCCTTGTAAACAGCTCCGTCCCGTACTGAGAAGTCTCTGAACCTTAGTCCCTCATAGTCCTTAGCACAAAAGACCGGCATCCCTTGGGATCTCTGAGGGATGCAAGCGATTCTGATTCCTGCTGCCCTGTTTTTGCTGTGGTAGAAATGGCCCCAACTCAGCTTCCTGGTAGAATTTTATCTGTCTGATCCAATTTCCTCAGTAGTTGAACAACCAAGAGCTCCTGCGTGCTGGTCCTGTCCTTGAGTCACCTCCAAGGGCGACTTGAGTTTCATCCCTTCATGTCCTCATTGTGCTTTGGTTAATCCATCTATAAACCAAAGCAAGCCATGAAATATTCACCACAGCACGTTAGAGCACACACATGCACACGGAGAGGAGTAGAACTGAGGATTTTAAAAATTTTGTCCTCCCATTTATTTTTATATTTATATTGGGTTAATAATGCTTTTCTTAATAAGAAAAAAATTTAAATTTTAAAAAGTCACTATTAAAAACAAGAAAATAAATTTAAATTAAAAACTCTTATGATTCTGGCCGGCGCCGCGGCTCACTAGGCTAATCCTCCGCCTAGCGGCGCCGGCACACCAGGTTCTAGTCCCGGTCGGGGCGCTGGATTCTGTCCCGGTTGCCCCTCTTCCAGGCCAGCTCTCTGCTGTGGCCAGGGAGTGCAGTGGAGGATGGCCCAGGTGCTTGGGCCCTGCACCCCATGGGAGACCAGGAAAAGTACCTGGCTCCTGGCTCCTGCCATCGGATCAGCGCGGTGCGCGGGCCGCAGCGCGCCGGCCGCAGCGGCCATTGGAGGGTGAACCAACGGCAAAGGAAGACCTTTCTCTCTGTCTCTCTCTCTCACTGTCCACTCTGCCTGTCAAAAAATAAAAATAAATAAAAAAAATTTAAAAAACTCTTATGATTCTATAATTCCTTAAGGCCTTTAAATAAATCATCTTTAAAAATGAAGTAGTTGGGGCCGGCGCCGTAGCACAATAGGTTAATCCTCTGCCTGTGGCGCCGGCATCCCCTATGGGCACCGGTTCGAGTCCCAGCTGCTCCTCTTCCCATCCAGCGTCTCTGCTATGTCCTGGGAAAGCAGTGGAAGATTGCCCAAGTCCTTGGGCCCCTGCACCCACATGGGAGACCAAGAAGAAGCACCTGGTTCCTGCCTTAGGATCGGCGCAGCTCCGGCCGTTGCAGCCATTTGGGGAGTGAACCAATGGAAGGAAGACCTTTCTCTCTGTCTCTCCCTCTCACTGTCTGTAACTCTAACTCTCAAATAAAATTAAAATTTTTTTAAAAATGAAGTAGTATCAAACAATGATTCAAAACATAACATACTTTAGAACTACTAATCATATGGGTTCATCTATATCTACCTCTGCTACCACTAGCTAAGCATTTTGAGGCAAATGATTTAACCTCTTTAAGCCACCAATTATTCCTCATCAGTAAAATGAAAATATTAGTATCTTTCTAATATAGGTGTTGTAAGGAGCTAACCTTATAATTTGTGTAAGGTAATTACATAATAATTGCTCAATGAAATTGCGCACTAGTTTTATCAATGATGACATGCCCTCTTTGCATAAAAGATACAACACCTGTCAAGCAGGACCAAAGACTTGCAGTCCCAGAGACAGGACGAGTCTATCATGGACCCATACTTCCACACACACACATTTGCACTGAGTCTCTTTGCAACAAGAGCACCTAGTTGTATGAGGTCAAGCATGAAATCTATTGAGAAAGTTACATCTCCTGAGCCAATACAAGAATTGGAGCCATATTCTTGGCCCCATTAGCACCTCAGGCCATCACAAATCAGCCAAACAGATATTATGAGCTGTGGTTTCCTAGGATCTGTGCCTGTGCTGATGGGTTCTGTAAGTCTTCAGTACTGGGAATCTTCTGAATGCACGAAGGATCTAAAATATATCTAGTGATCTGCAACTTTCCCAAGGAGAGATCACACACAGACACACACACCCAAGGAAATCAAACAGAAATATTAGTGCAGACATCCACTGGAGAGTTGGCAACACTGTCTTCTTTTTTTTTTTAATTTTTTATTTAGTAAATATAAATTTTCAAAGTACAGTTTATGGATTACAATGGCTTCCCCCCATAATTTCCCTCCCACTCACACCCCTCTCATCTCCTGCTTCCTCTCCCATTCCATTCACATCAAGATTCATTTTCAATTAACTTTATATACAGAAGATCAATTCAGTATATATTAAGTAAAGATTTCATCAGTTTGCACCCACACAGAAACACAAAGTGTAAAATACTGTTTCAGTACTAGTTATAGCATTACTTCACTTTGGACAACACACTAAGGACAGATCCCACATGAGAAGTAAGTACACAGTGACTCCTGTTGTTGACTTAACAAGTTGACACTCTTGTTTATGGCTTCAGTAATCACCCTAGGCTCTAGTCATGAGTTGCCAAGGCTATGGAAACCTTTTGAGTTCGCCAACTTCGATCTTATTCCAGCAGGGTCATAGTCAAAGTGGAATTTCTCTCCTCCCTTCAGAGAAGGGCCCCTTCTTTGATGGCCCCGTTCTTTCCACTGGGATCTCACTCACAGAGATCTTTCATTTAGGTCTTCCTTTTTTTTTTTTTCCAGGGTGCCTTGGCTTTCCATGCCTAAAATACTCTCATGGGTTCTTCAGCCAGATCCGAATGCCTTAAGGGCTGATTCTGAGGCCAGAGTGCTATTTAGGACATCTGCCATTCTATGAGTTTACTGTGTATCCCACTTCCCATGATGGATTGTTCTCTCCCTTTTTGATTCTATCAGCTAGTATTAGCAGACACTAGACTTGTCTTCTAAGGAGCAAGTCTCCCATCATTCCCCACTGGATATTGTTAGTCACCATCATGACAAGCAGTTGCAACTGATGAGACTGTGTTATAGAAAACTTTGATCAGTCATCACACAGAAAAAAGCTGATAAGAAAATCAAATCTTTCTTCTTTCTTTATACACACACACACACACACACACACAATTAAGCGTCTCTGATCTTTGCATCACTCCAGCATAACTGAAAGCCCTCCTCTCAAGAATAAGGAGCCCTAGGAAACCTTTTCCTATTCCAAAACAAGTCATCTGCTATGTGTCACATCCTACTTTCCCCTCACTTCTCTTCTACTTTCCCCCATCTGTGGCATTCTGGTTTACCCTCTTAACCGCACTAGAGTTTCCATTGAACACTGGGGTTCTCAACTTGGGGTACTGCCTCTTCCCTCTGAGCACTGTCGGGACCATTAGCTTGACATGCACAAGTTTCTAAAGCGGTGTCTGCTGGAGCTTCAGTTCACAAAATCCACATGATATTCCTCCCAGAAGTGGGATCCACTCCTTTGTGGGCTATTCCTACCCAGCTGAAAATCAGTACAACATGCAAGTTGTCCAAACCATCATGCAAGTGTGTCTTCCAGAGAGTTTAGTGAAAGGCTCCATTTTTATCCTCAACACATTCTCCCTGGACTGAGATAGTATTGCATAAGAGGCTGGGCTAGGAAAAAGTATATAAAGTAAAAGTTATCCTCTGAAGCCCAACAAACTAAAGCTCAATTGCTAGATCAAGGGCACGTAAATGATTCCCTCTTAACTTAGGGTGAGTTTACTCCTAGGAAGCTCATTCAGCACCTAAAAAATACTTTTTTTCACGTTCTGTCCCACCAGGAGTCTTGACCTGTCTTTAAGAAGTGAACACAGAGATGGTGTTCTGGCACAACAGGTTAAGCTGCCATTTCAAACACCAGCATCCACATGGGAAAGCTGGTTCTAGATCTGGCTCTCTGCTTTTGATCCAGCTCCCTGCAAATGCACCTGGAAGGCAGTGGATGATGACTCAAGTAATTGGGCCCTTGCCACCCAGTGTGGGAGACCAGGATAGAGTTCCTGGATCCTGGCTTCAGCCTGGCCCAGGCCAGGTCATAGCAGCTATTTGGGCAGTGCACCAGTGGATGAAAAAATCCCTTTCTCTTTCTGTCCCTTCCTCTTTCTCTGAGACCCTGCCCTTCAAATAAATAAAATATTTTTTAAATAAGAAAATATAGTTTAGGGCCGGTGCCGCAGCTCACTAGGCTAAACCTCCACCTAGCGGCGCCGGCACACCAGGTTCTAGTCCCGGTCGGGGCGCCGGATTCTGTCCCGGTTGCCCCTCTTCCAGGCCAGCTCTCTGCTATGGCCCGGGAGTGCAGTGGAGGATGGCCCAAGTACTTGGGCCCTGCACCCCATGGGAGACCAGGAAAAGCACCTGGCTCCTGGCTCCTGCCATCGGATCAGCGGCGCGCTGGCCGCGGCGGCCATTGAAGAGTGAACCAACGGCAAAGGAAGACCTTTCTCTCTGTCTCTCTCTCTCACTGTCCACTCTGCCTGTCAAAAAAAAAAAAGAAAAAGAAAACATAGTTTAAGATTGAACTTGGACCTCCCTACATACACAAATATACAAGCAAGCTTGTCCAATTCTCCTGTTTCTTATCTGAGTTCTTTTTTTGTCCTTTTTTCTCTTTAAAAATTTTTATTGATGTAAAGCGAACAGATTCCATGTATTTCATAGGTACAATTCTAAGAACATAAACATATTTCTCTCTATATTTCCCCCCTCAATCCCCTTCCTTCCTTCTTTTTAAATTTTTACAAAAACATATTTTCAATCCATTCTATAATCATAGGCTTAATGTATAATATTCCATAATATTCATAATATTCACCAATTAAAAAATAGAAATACCACAGTTCCATGGCAGCATAAACAAGGGCTATAAACAAGAATCAAATCACAAGATGTCTATTTCATTCCTATAATTTTTTGTCTTTTTTTTTTTTTTTTTGACAGGCAGAGTGGACAGTGAGAGAGAGAGACAGAGAGAAAGGTCTTCCCTAGCCGTTGGTTCACCCCTCAATGGCCGCTGCGGCTGGCGCACCACACTGATCCGATGGCAGGAGCCAGGTACTTATCCTGGTCTCCCATGGGGTGCAGGGCCCAAGTACTTGGGCCATCCTCCACTGCACTCCCTGGCCACAGCAGAGAGCTGGCCTGGAAGAGGGGCAACCGGGACAGAATCCGGCGCCCCGACCGGGACTAGAACCCGGTGTGCCGGCGCCGCAAGGCGGAGGATTAGCCTAGTGAGCCGTGGCGCTGGCCAATTTTTTGTCTTCTATGTTAATTACCACCTACCAGAAAATATTATATTTGTCTTTTTGAGATTGGTTTATTTCGCTAAGCATAATGGTTCCAACTGCATACATTTTGTTGCAAAAGACAGATTTTATTCTTTTTTATTGGCTGAGTAGCATTCCATAGTGCATATCCAGTCATTAGTTGATAGTCATCTGTGTTGATTCCTATCTTAGCTATGATGAATTGAGGTATATTAAAAAGGGGTACAGATAACTCTTTCATATGCTAATTTCATTTTTATTTGGGTAGATTCTCATGAGTGGGATGACTGGGTCATATGATAGATCTATTTTCAGATTTATAAGGAATCTCCATATTGTCTTCCATAATGATTGTACAGGCTTACTTATACAACTTCTAAAGCTGTGAATCTAAATTAAATAAGAAAAAAATATAAATTCTAGATATTCATTATCCTCAAACCCCATCATTTAAAGATATATACCAGTAAATGAAAGGCTAGGGATTTGAAAATATACTTTCTCAATGAAGTGTTGAGTAGAATGCCACCTTGATACAAAGATGACCTTTCCCATCTCATAATTTACTGCATGGCACTTATCCCGCCCTTGAATCTCTGATTATTTAAGAGCCCATCACCCTGGCCTCCCTCTTTCTAACCAAGAGATAGCCAGGCCCCAAACATATTTCAAAGTGTACCTATCTTGGTTCTACTCTCATAAGCACTGAACTCTTAAACTGGACAGTTAATTTCTCCCTATAAATGGTAGGCTGATAGACTAATCATCTCACAGTTACCTCTAAACAGAATTTTTTAGAAGCAAGAGTTAAACCTAAAGTTCCTAGGGATGGGATCTGAGCAGGAGTTGGTGTTAAGGCTGGATCAGATATGGCTGGGTTTTTCTTGTTGTCCCTATCCTCTATGCAATAATTGCAAAGCCTGTCCTATTTTCATTGGAATTTCTTCCTTTTTACCCCTAAAACTCTTCAAAAGAAAGTGAACAAGATAATGACCAAGATAAGAATTGTGTTGTTTGGCTTTATTTCTTATGGTTTATCCCCAGCTGGTACTGTAATTATCCAGGGTCCCTGACCCTTGTCATCTTTCCTTCTGCAACCACAACCTGAATAATTCTCATCTCTAAAAGACTTCTCCATTGGGCCCAAAACTGTGGAGTGTTGGCCCTTCCCTCTCCCCTGCTTCCAGTACTTTCACTCTGAATTTCATTATGTAAATAGGAAAATATTTAGCTTTCGTTTCCTAGAGCCCTCTGCGTAACCAGATCTGCAGGTATGTGGGAGCTCAAGGCTGTCCTGTGAGTCCATATAAATATTTGCTTGCTCTAAAGAGAAGACATAAACCTCCCTCAAACTAGAGCCAGGACTCTATTCCCGTCACTAGGCAAAGCCCATCACACCTATCAGAGGTTTCCTGAACCTTCCAGTAACATTTACATGAGTACATGCTGACTCATCAGTAGCCAAATACCATAGCTAAATGAGAATGCCCATTTCTGAGATGATAAATATTCAAAAAATAATTATTTTGTAATAATAACATAATCCTCATTAACGGATTTTCTTTCTAATTTCTAACAGCCAAAGTTGCATGTCCTTCAACAGAAGTATATAATTGAACTTCTCAGCCAGGCTCCCCTAGCAGGACTTTGTGGAATATTGTAATCATATAACCAGGAAACATCTTTTTTCCTTTCTATTCTCCTTTGTCAAGAATCCAGGTCAAAAACTGTATTTGACTCCTATGAAACACTTAATTCAGTATGTGGGTGGTGGCATGCATTGCTAAGCCTCCTGGCTATGGTAAGGTCTGAATGGCTCTTTCTTAGCTTTCTGATGATTTGAATTGATTTGATTTATAAAATAATATGCCCAAAGCCCACAAGGGTCATATTAAACCAGGCTAATGGTTTCATAAAGGTGCCTTAATTTCTCAACAAGATTCTCAACAGGATTAGGAGATAATCACAGCTGTAGCCAATACCTTCCTTCTGCCCTACAACTCTTCATCTCATTTCTCTAACATATTAGCCAGATGCCATTAGCCCACAAATGAAAGAAAACCCTAAATAACAGGGTCTTAAAGAAAACAAAAGTTGATTTGGGGTTGCAGTATCAGAGATTCAAGACTTGGATAATTCTTCATAAAACCAGAGATCCAGGTCTTCTTTATCTTATTGCTTCACTCTGCATGACCACAACTTCATGATCCAAGAAGGCAACTGGTACATGAGAGGTGGCAAGGATAATAAACAGGTAGAGTCAAGTGAAGGAAAGGATAATACACAGGTCAACAAGTGATACCTTACATTATTGCTTAAGAAGTTCATCAGAGGGGCCCGCGCTGTGGCGTAGTGGGCTAAGCCTCTGCCTGTAGTGCTGGCATCCCATATGTACACCGGTTCATGTTCCGGTTGCTGGTCTTCCAATATAGCTCTGTTCTGGCCTGGGAAAACAGCAGACAATGGCCCAAGTTCTTGGGTCCCTGCGCCCACATGGGAGACCCAGAAGAAGCTCCTGGCTTTGGATCGTCCCAGCTCTGGCTATTGCGGCCATTTGAGGAGTGAACCAGTGGATGGCAGACCTTTCTTTCTTTCTTTCTTTCTCTCTTTCTTTCTTTCTTTCTTTCTTTCTTTCTTTCTTTCTTTCTTTCTTTCTTTCTTTTTCTTTCTTTCTTTCTTTCTTTTTCTTTCTTTCTTTCTCTTTCTTTCTTTCTTTCTCTCTCTCTCTCTCTCTCTCTCACTCTAGCTGTCAAAGAAATAAACAAAATCTTAAAATAAAGAAGTTCATCAGAATCTTTCACAACAAATTTCTGCTTATAGCCCAGTGAACTTCTTTCTGTAGCCAAACCTAGACACAGGAAGTCCAGAAAATGGCATAATCATTCTGAATACTGTTCATCTAGCGAAAAGCCAGAGGATTTATCACCATGGGAAAAGGAGAAGATAGGTACTCAGGAATTACTAGCAGTCTCTTTTTCATTAACACCCATTATTACACATTTTCAAACCACAAAGAATTTGGGATTAAGGGATGAGTTGGCTGAAAAGCTGGCAGTAGATCAGAGGAGCAGGTGACAGATTCCACACTGAGAAGAAAATGGGGCTAAGACAGAGAATCAAAATGGAAACAGAATCCAATGTTGAATGTGAGAATTATTTGCACATACCAGAGATCAAACCCTAAATCCACAGGAATTAAAGGGTTGATAACAGTGTGGGAAAAAAGAAACAAATAAATTGATGGAACAGTAGAGAGCACAGAAACAGTACCAGGCACATGAGAGGTCTTCACAAAATTCACAGAAAATGTATTTTATAAAGACAGCAATGCACAGATTTCCACAAAAATTTTTGCTCTGGGATAATTTATATTTGAATTCCATTTTATGCAAACTATTTAAAGTACATTCATGTGAGAGAGGATAGAATATTCAATAGTTTAATGACAAAGCGTTACCCACTTGGGAAAAACAGATTCCGACTGCTTCCTGTCTTAGCTTGGGTATTCTAGAAACAGTCCCTGAACCAAGACTTAAGTGTTAATGTTTTTCAGATTTCAGGTGAGTAAAGGTAGGGAGATAGAGTAATGAGGTAAGGAGAATTAGACACAAGACCAAGTGATGAGTACTGAGCTGCTTGGTGCTTCATGAAGAGACACGCCTGGGCCCACAGCCAGGCACGACACCCACAGACACACAATACTGTACAGTCCACTGGAAAAACACATCAAATGAGAGTTTATCTGCTAACTTCCTTCTACCTCCAATTTCCCATTGGCCACAGTTCAGCCCATGGGGGTTATCTCCCCACTCTTCTGAGTGTGTCTCCTGGCCAAGCCTGCAACTGCTGGGGAAGCCAGTTACACTCCTCTCCTATCTGAAAGTGAAAGAGAAGCCAGAGACTTGGGCTTCCAACATGAGCCTTGCAGGTGACATGAATATCACTGTGAGGTGGGAGAAGCGCTGGAGTCTGAGAGAGTTCAGGAAGCTCAGGAGCTGCATACAACATAAAACCTCACGTTCTACACAGAAACAAATGCCAGGCAAATTAAACATGTGAGTGCTAAAACAATAACGGCCAAGCAAAAGTAGAAGAAAATCCATTATACATAATTTTGTGAAGGAAAGGGCTTTCCTAAATAGGACCCGAATCCTGAACCATCTAAAGAAGAGAATTGAAAGATTTTGCAAAAACTTCATCCTCAGAAAAGACACATAGATACATATACAAGTTAGACAACAAATGGACAACATAGGAAAAAATATTTGCAACACAAAAACAGATAAGAGATTGATATCAGTAAATTCTAAAGAAACTCTCACAAACCAATAAGGAAAACTATTTACTTGGAAGAAAAAATTGCCTTATGGGGCAATCATTTGGTGCATTAAGTCACTGCTTGAAATGCCTGTGTCCCATATTACAGTGTCTAGTTCAAGTTCTGGCTACTCTACTTCTAATCTTGCATCCTGTTAACGCTTACCCTGGGAGGAAGCAAGCCAAAGTTCAAGTAGTTGAGTTCCTGCCTTCTACAAGGAAGACATTGATTGAGTTCCAGGCTCCTGACTTTAGTCTAGCCCAGCCGTGGCTGTTGCAGGTATTTGGAGAGTGAACCAGCAAAGAAAAAATTTCATCTCTCTCTCTTTGCCTTTCAAATAAAAGGAAAATAAACAGACATGTTATAATCTGCCTTAACAATGATGTTAGCTCAAGCTACAATATTCTAACCATCTAGTTTAAACAGATCCACTGGATAATTCCTTTTCAAGGGGCCAAACTCCTAAAAGAAAATGAGATGGAAAATTTGAAAAAAAAAAAAAAAAAAGCTAAGAGAAATATTATAAATATTCCAGTGGGTTTCATTATTTTACAATGTGAGAACAAAATTTGCAAAGTTCCACTGAACAAGCTGAAAAGTACCTCTTACATTTTTACTACCCCTCACACAAACTAAAAATTGCAGAAGGTTCGATCTATTGCAGGAAACCTAGGTTACATTGAGAATTTTTCTTTTTTTAAGAATTAATTGATTTATTTTAAAAGCAGAGATACAGAGATGTAACCAGAAAGAGGAGGGGGGGGAGAGAGAGGAGGGAGAAAGGGAGGGAGGCCGAAGGAGAGGGGGAAAGGAGGAGGGAGAGAGGGGGAGGGTGGAAGGGATAGAAGAGGGGAGGGAGGGAGAGAGAGAAACACATCTCCCATCCACTGATCCATACCCCAAATGCCCTCAAAGGCTAGGGGTAGGCCAGGGCCAGAGCCAGTAGCCAGGAACTCAAATATAGGTCTCCCTTAAGGGTGGCAGAAATCCAATCTCCTAAGCCTACACTACTGTCTCCCAGGTCTTTATCAGCAGGAAGCTGGAGACAGAGCCAGAAATTCAACACAAGCACTCTAATGTGGTCCACAGGCACCCTAACCATCAGGCCAAGCACCTACTCCCAACACCTCACATTTTATTGGCACTTTCTCAAAGCATTTTCTCATCTATTATTTAGTATGAACATCACATCAACATTATGAAGAGAATAGGGTTTTCCTTATATCCATTTGACAGAGGAATTCTTGAAACCCACATCACAGAATGGATACAGCTGTCAAACAGCCATTGGCAAACCGGGAGCTATATTGGAGGTGCCCATTGACCTCCCATCTGATGTGTTTTACATCAGATTTCATAGTCTCTATAGAGTGGCATGTAGGGGCCGGTGCTGCAGCGCCAGTATCCCATATGGACGTCAGTTCAAGTCCTAACTGCTCCACTTCTAATACAGCTCCCTGCTGATCACCTGCAATAATATGGAAGATGGCCCAAGTGCTTGGGCCCTGCACCCATGTGGGAGACCTGGAAGAAGCTCTTGGATCCTAGCTTAAGATAAGCCCAGCTTCAGCCATTACAGTCATTTGGGGAGTGAATCAGTGGATGAAAGACCTCTCCCTCAGTCTCTCCCTCTGTCTGTAACTCTGCCTCTCAAATTAATAAAATAAGTCCTAAAAAAAATGATGTTTAAATAACATGAATTTACATAGAAGGACAATAAGTTGTTTTCAAAATGTGTATCTTTAAAGATTCATTTTCTACCACTTTAGAAAAGCAAAGTTGCTGTAATTCACCTTTCCTTTAAATAGCCATGGTTAATTGATCAAATGCAGTTAGAACTGTTAAAATTCACATTGATTGCCTAAGAATCTATCCTTTTTCTTTTAATATCATGACACTGTGCCAGGAAATGCCTTCTGTATGTTCATTTCCGTAGTCATTTCCCTTCCACAAGTTGGGGAGGCAGAACCACTCCCACCTACTATTGAGAAATCCAGCTCCAGATCATAAATATCTATCACTTGAAGCTCATTGAGCAACAAGAGTGTGGAGGATCCTGTGCCAAGCACAAGACACATGTCACTGTTGAATCTCTAAATTCACCCAGTCTAGACATCCTTGTTTACCAGCTTGGCTGTGAGTGATAAAAGGGAAAATAAGTGG
The DNA here is from genome assembly GCF_051225735.1 of Oryctolagus cuniculus. Taxonomy (NCBI): domain Eukaryota; kingdom Metazoa; phylum Chordata; class Mammalia; order Lagomorpha; family Leporidae; genus Oryctolagus; species Oryctolagus cuniculus. The sequence goes on from NC_142878.1 coordinate 62,652,801, forward strand.
AAAAGACAGAAATGTGAAAAGAATTTAAAACTTTTGAGTGCTATTACTTTGGGTTTGAGTTTTATTGGAAGCAAAAAGTTGACATTTCAAGTAAAATTTTACTTGATCTATGTCATATGTATTTTACCTGATCGATTCCCAATAGTCCCTAGATGAAAATAATAATGGCTAAGAAAAGTCTCATTGAGGTTTTCACTCACTAGAATGAGAGTTCAAAAGGACAAAGTATTTTGTCTGGTTCCAAGACTAACTAATCTCAAAAACCTATAGCAGTGCCAGCTACATGCATGTATACCACAAATAATTTAATAAATAAGTAAAATCTGCAAGGGATATAAACAACCAATGAAGAGATGTCCAACTTCACTCATATAAATTTTAAAAAGTCTCAGATCATTAAAACCATAGTAGTACACAATTGTTGTCAAAGAATGTTTCTCATCTCATTTATATGTCAAATAAACAAAACACTGAATCTCCAGTAGCTGCTACTTTTTATACTAGTCATTGTTGTGTGAGTTTGAGGCTATTCCCCTAGAAAATTCCCCATTTGAAAAAAGGGGAAAATCCATCGACTTGAACCAAGAGTCTATATTTTCTCAGCCTTAGATTTAAGATACAGAAATAATTCATGATTGTTCTTTTGCATGAAGGTTTTAAAGTCTGTCTTTGCTTTTTAATTTGTCCCAATATAAAAACAAAAAAAGTCTTTATTTCTTAAATCATCAGTGAAACCAATTCTGGATAAATTGGGAAAAATAGAAATCTATTGAAGAATTCAAATGGCTTAGAAAATTAAAGAGCAAGTCTAAGAATGAGATTCAGCTGGTGCCGCTGCTCACTAGGCTAATCCTCCACCTTGCGGCGCTGGCACACCAGGTTCTAGTCCTGGTTGGGGCGCCGGATTCTGTCCCGGTTGCCCCTCTTCCAGGCCAGCTCTCTGCTGTGGCCAGGGAGTGCAGTGGAGGATGGCCCAAGTGCTTGGGCCCTGCATCCCATGGGAGACCAGGAAAAGCACCTGGCTCCTGCCATCAGATCAGCGCGGTGCGCCGGCCACAGCGCACCAGCCGCGGCAGCCATTGGAGGGTGAACCAACGGCAAAAGAAGACCTTTCTCTCTCTCTCTCTCACTGTCCACTCTGCCTGTCAAAAAAAAAGAATGAGATTCAGAAGGAATGAGAATTAAGATATCTCTGGGGAAAGGAGGAGAAAAATTACACCTGCTTGGGGAACATTGGCTACAATGGTCACTATTTAATGTTGGAATTTCAGATGAAAAGAAGTTAGAGCTAAGGAAGTATGAGGCACCATAACAGAGTCCCACCAGTAACATATACAGTGGAAAAATTCATATTCCAAAGTGTGCAAATATTACCAGCATTTGGAGGGTGGACCCTAAACAGGCATCAATAGATATTTTTTACAACCTTTGCTAATCTGGTGACCTCATGAGTGGTGACACCATGGGGTCATGGTGACCCTATGACCTTCAATTACATAAATAAATTCCACCATGGATTTTTTCTCTACTCGAAGGATAGCACACATAACTGACCTGAGTGAAGGTGAATGCTACTAATAGCTCCAAAGAGCAACTAGGGAAACCAAAGAGATGAAAATAGTTGTTTGAGAGGGCCGGCACTATGGCTCATTTGGTTAATCCTCCACCTGCGGCACCGGCATCCCATATAGGCACCAGGTTCTGGTCCCAGTTGCTCCTCTTCCAGTCCAGCTCTCTGCTGTGGCCCAGGGAAGGCAGTGGAGGATGGCCCAAGTGCTTGGGCTCTGCACCTGCATGGGAGATCAGAAAGAAGCACCTGGCTTCTGGTTTCAGATCAGCTTAGCTCTAGCCATAGTGGCCATATGGGGGATGAACCAATGGAAAGAAGACCTTTCTCTCTCTCTCTTTCTCTCTCTCTCACTGTCTAACTGTATCTCTCAAATTAAAAAAAAAATAATTGTTTGAGAAAATTTATTCACAACGACTTAAAATTTGTGTGACAAGAAAGTGTCCCCTGCCCTATAAAATGCAAGAACTCTGAAATATAAGTGCAAAGCATCCTATTTAAACAACCAGACCTATACCTTTAGGAACAAAATTGACAACAGAAACAGACTGATGCATTCCCCTGCTATGGATCTTTTAAAATTTTTTGTATTTAAAAAAATTAATATATATAAACTATACATATTTATGGGGTACTATGTGATTTTTAATGTGAAATGTACAATGAAGGTCAATATATTTATCCTTTCAAGCATTTAACATTTCTTATATTAGAAATATCCAGATGACCTTTGTCAAAGATAAGTTTGCTATTAGATATATGAGTTTACTTCTAGGGTCTGTATTGTGAAGACTAAAAAGTTATATGCTGGAATGTTAAAGGACAAGCAATATAGAAAGAAGTCAAAAATTCAAAACATGGTGAGAAATCGATAGCAAATGTAGAGTGATTTACTAGGATTTGATCTCTTTAATTTTTTTCTCTTTCCTATTTTTATAATCATGTTAAGTTGCTATCATGTCAAGATATGTTATTATAGCCCAAATAAGCTTTTTTTGTCACATCATACCATAAAGCAAAACATAGATTTATCAAAAATTATAAGCACAGAATCAAAGTATACCATTAGAGAAATTCACTTAACTACAAGCAGAGTGTAATTTAGGGCCAAAGAAAAGAACTATAGTAAAAATATAAAGTAAGTATCAAAATGGCAGTAGTAAGATGTTACTTATCAATAATTATCTTAAACATCAATGATGTTTTTGTTTGTAAATTTCTCAATTAAAAGACAGAGTGACTCCATGGATTAAAAAGCAGGACCCACCTACATACTGCTACAAGAAACTCATTTTGCTTCTGAAGACTCACAAAAACTGACAATGAAATGATATGATGAAATAGTCTGTGCAAATGGAACTCAAAGCAAGGAGAAATGAAGGAGAAAATTAAAAAAAAAAAACGAGTTTCTATGGGGGTGCAAACTGTTGAAATCTTTACTTAATGCATAATAAACTGATCCTCTGTAAAAAAAAAAAAAAAAAAAAAAAAAAAAAAGAAATTATCAACTCCCAACTTGACGCTCACTGGGATTAAACATGACAATAGGTCTGATCTGATTTCATCATCATTTAAAAAAAATCATCTATTATTTTTCACTTTATGTTTCTGTGTGGGAGCAAACTGTTGAAATCCTTACTTAATGTATACTAAGCTGATCTTCTGTATATTAAGATAATCGAAAATGAATCTTGATGTGAATGGAAGGGGAGAGGGAGTGGGAAAGGGGAGGGTTGTGGGTGGGAGGGACGGTATGGGGGGGAAGCCATTGTAATCCATAAATCATACTTTGGAAATTTATATTCATTAAATAAAAGTTAAAAAAAATAAAATAAATAAATAAAAATAAAATAAATAAAATCTTTAAAAAAAAAACTTGAAAGGAAATTGAAATCAAACAACAAAACCTACAGGATACAGCAAAAGCCAGGCAAATGGGGGGAGTTTATAATTATTAATGCCTGCCTTAAAAACTCCAGAAAGATCTAAAATAACAAACTTAAGCTGAGCCTTAAGGAACTAGAAAAGAACAAATCATCCGGAATTTGTAGAAGGAAAAATAAAAATAAAATAAAACCCAGAGGACAAATAAATGAATTCTCTGCCTTCGGATATTTTCTTTCTTGTGTCTCTTTACGTTTCAAGAATTCCCCTTAACATTTCTTATTTTTAACAATTTTTTTAATTTTATTTATTTATTTGAAACGCAGAGTTAGAGAGAGGCAGAGGCAGAGAGAGAGACAGAAACATCTTCCATCAGCTGGTTCACTCTTCACATGGCTGGATGGGAAGTGAGCAGCCAGCACTGGAACCAGTGCCCTGATTTGGGATGCTGGCATCCCAGGCAGCCGTTTAATCCACCCTGAAAAAAACAACAGCCCCCTTTCAATTTCTTGTAACACAGGTTGGCAGTTAGTGCCTTTGGGATTTTTTTAAATACAGGAAGTCCCTGCTTTGCACAACAGCATGAAACATAATGCTGACCATGCAGGCTGAATTCATGCAAATTGACCCAAATAATCAACACAGAAAATTATTATTATTCCCCAGCCTTTAAAAATGTTGTCAAAACACCAAATACTCTCTTGCTGCTGATTATAAATATATAGGTAAAGGGAAAAAAATCATAAAACATATTTGGTACATTGTGACATAAGAATTGGAAACACAGAGAATTGAAATATTTTATTTCTTTGCTAAAAAAAGGAAAAAACTTAAGAAGAGTTGTTTGCACAGGACTTGCTTTCTTTCTCTCATAGTATAACTACCAGGTAAGCATCTTTTCTGTGCCTTGGCAAATTGTCAAAGTCCTTTCTACATTTGAGTCAGTTTCCAATATTTTATCCCTTCAGTTTTTAACATTGTGAAATATCTCCAAGAGTTTCTTTAAGTTGAGGGTTTTTTGCTGGTGTCATTTCCTCTGGGACATGTTCATGTTTTTGTCACAGTCATTGTCTTCCTTTACGTTGATAAGTCCATCTTTCTCAGTTCCCCTGGTGCGTTTCTAGAGTGTCTTAAGCAATAGTAGCGTCAATGCCTCCACAGTCTTCTATTTCTTTTCTAAGTCCATTTCCATCTCATCTCGATTTCACTTCCAATATTATTATATTTTGTTCTTTGCTGTATTTTTATTTCTGTTTGTCAATTCCCTTTTTTTCAGAAATCCATTTCTGTAAAATTTCCTCAGAATTTATTATCAGTGACAAGGAGGCAATAAAATTAGCCACTGACCATGACTATGAAGTGCATCTGTTATTTACCTGGTGATCTGCAGACTGAAGAGGCAACAGCAAATGCTGTGCTTCATGCAATTATTCATGGTTAACACACTGTGATCATTGAAATTTAAACCATGTTTTAGGGAATTTGCATTGTTTAAGTAAACCATGGTAACTGAAATCCACACATACAACTGTTCAAAGTGAACATAACAATATTGAAAAATAATGTGCTAGAAGTTTTTTAATGGGCCCTGAGGTAACTTCTGACTACTTTATGGCTCCATTTTGGGGGAATTCTGGGATGGAAGACCAAATATCATGTCCTATTGACATCTGCCTGTAACTGTAATACAGAGAGTATTTTATATATGACCACTGAATTGAAATTGTTCAATAAATCTTATTCTTGAACTTGTGACAAATGTTAGATTTTGTTATGTCAACTTTTCTTTTTCTTTTTTTTTTTTTTTTTTTTTTTTTTTTTTTGGCCAGGCAGAGTTATACAGTGAGAGAGAGAGAGACACAGAGAGAGTTATAGACAGTGAGTGACAGAAAGAAAGGTCTTCCTTCCGTTGGTTCACTCCCCCAATGGCCGCCACAGCCAGCGCACTGCGCCAATCCAAAGCCAGGAGCCAGGTACTTCCTCCCGGTCTCCCATGCGGGTGCAGGGACCCAAACACTTGGGTCATCCTCCTCTGCCCTCCCAGGTCACAGCAGAGAGCTGGACTGGAAGAGGAGCAACCGGCACTAGTACCCAGCGCCCCAACCAGAACTAGAACCCTGGGGGGGCCAGCACCCCAGGTGGAAGATTAACCAAGTGAGCCACGGCACTGGCCAACTTATTTTACCTGCAATAAAATAATCTTTTGCTTCTATCTTTCAGGCTGAAACATGAAATGCTACTCATCCTTTAAGACCCAACTCAAACGATACCTTCCCTACTGTCTTTCCCAGCTCCACCAGAGTTAGTGACACATCTTAAAGAACAATGATGCCTTCTTGTTCATTTTTGAATTCTTTGTACCCCACATACTGCCTAGTCCATACTAGATACACTAGTGTTTCTTGAATAATTATACAGAAGCTATCCCAAACTTTCTTAAAAAGCAGTCTTTTCTCCTCATAAGTAAAAGGATGCTTCTCAGAATAGGATAAGCTGACAAACACAAAGGCCATAAAAGAACAGCCAGGAGATCAAGTTTGATGTTCTAGCATTTACTTACATCCAGGACCACCAGTTTCTTAATTCTGGATGCAAGAAGACGTCTTGGATGTGATGGTCAGGATGCACGACGGGAAGCCCTGATGTGCTCAGTGACTGAAAACAACCTATTATCTGCACATAAACTCTGCTGACTCACACAGGCTTTGGTGTTCGCAGTCCTCCAAAATATAATTAGTAACATGCAAGACAGGGGACTTAGGACAAAAACACCAGGCATATGGTTCAGTGTATAGATCTGAGGAAAATAGTACTTCAGCGACATTGGACCAAACATCTGTCTCCCTGTCCTTGCGAAGTACAGAATGTACTGTGGGGACTAATGAAGCTTAATAGCCTTGCTGTAACCTTGTACATTTCCTAACATCGTGGTCCTCCCAAAGCCACCTTTTTGGACACCCGTCACTGAATGCATTGGCAGTGTTTTCTATAATATGCAGAATAAAATATAAACATCACAGGGTACATTTGAATGAGCTCATGGAAAAGCAAGAGACAAAATACATACATACATTCCTCATTATATCTTTCTCTTGAAAACACACACACGCACACACAAATAAGAAACAAATGCAAAAAAGGATTTGGCTCATTGGCAACATTATACAAAAAACATTCCTTTAACTTAATTCTTTTATTTGCAAATTCCCATAAACTCCCTAAACACTTAATAAACTCCATCTGATGAAAGACATTGTTGGTCTTGGTCCAGTGACACAATGGAACTCAGAACAACATCAGCTCTCCTCAATATGAAATTTGCTACGAAGTAAAAGCTATCAGGGAGAATCATAAAGGACTGCAGTGACTCTTTTCTTTTTTTAAAAGATTTATTTATTTTTAATTCAAATTCAGAGTTACAGAGAGGGAAGGATGGAGGGAAGGATGCAGGGAGAGAGAAAGAGAGAAAGTCTTCCATCCGCTGGTTCACTCCCCAAATGGCCACAATGGCTGGGGTTGTGCCAATCTGAAGCCAGGATCCAGGAACGTCTTCCGGGTCTCCCACATGGGTGCAGGGGCCCAAGGACTTGGGCCATCTTCTACTGCTTTCCCAGGCCATAGCAGAGAGCTGGATCAGAAGTGGCGCAGCTGAGACTCAAACCGGTGCCCATATGGGATGCCGGCACTGCAGGCGGCAGTTTTTCCCTCTATGCCACAGTGCCAGCCCCTACCATGACTCTTTAAAGTTGTGTTGTCACCAGAGAGCCATGCTCACACCACTCCAGGAGCAGGCACATGAATGTTTGTGCGGGCATACAAGCACCAGCATGAGGGAGGAGGAGGAGATGGATACTCCTACAATAGACATTACTCCTTTAGCAAAGGCATGGACATGACAATGCAAGCTGCCTGTGAGTAGGGGATACAGTCTCTGGCCAAAATGTGAGATGATGAGAGGAACTGGACTTACAGCCAGGCAAAGCCAATGACTACTGTGAAGAAATTCCAATGTCGGGGCTAATGCTGTGGCATAGTGGGTAAAGCCACCAACTTCAGGGCTGGCATCCTGTATGAGCGCTGATTCAAGTTCCAGCTGTTCCACTTCCAATCCAGCTTTCTGCTATGGTCTGGGAAAGCAGTAGAAGGTGGCCCAAGCCCTTAGGCCCTTGCACCCACGTGGAAGACCAAGAAGAAGCTCCTGGCTCCTGGCTTTGGCTCAGCACAGCTCCAGCCTTTGCAGCCATCTGGGGAATGAACCAGTGGATGGAAGATTTCTCTCTCCCTCTCCCTCTTCCTCTCCCTCTCCGTGTGTGTGTGTGTGTGTGTGAGTGTAATGCTGACTTTCAAATAAATAAATAAATCTTAAAAAAAAAAAAAAGAAATTCCAATGCCCTGTATCAAGAATGGATTTTAGTGTACAATAGTGTACAATGGGGCCCGCATTTCCATATTTGGAAGGTGACATTACATAAACTCCTTGCTTCTTATTTAAATGAGCACCATTCTGCATCCATAGTGGAAGCATTTGGAGTCATTTCCATTGCTGCTGTGTTGGTTTAAGTTTCTCTCCTGCTTGCTTGCTTGTTTTTCCTGGCAGAGGCTATGGTTCTGATATTCCCTGCTGGCCCTGCAATCACAGACTTAGGCACTCAGCTCATAAACGCAAGCCCACAGAACAACCTGGCAGAAAAGCAGATCGATACCAGTATAAACAACCACTACCAATGCTTTTTTTTTAAATATTTATTTTATATAAAAGTCAGAGTTACAGAGAGAAAGAGGAGAGGCAGAGAGAGAGAAAGGTCTTCTATTTGCTGGTTCACTCCCCAGATGGCCACAACCGCCGAAGCTGGGCTTATCTGAAGCCAGGAGCCAGGAGTTTCCTCCAGGTCTCCCATGCAGATGCAGGGGCCCAAGGACTTGGACCATATTCTACTGCTTTCCCAGGCCATAGCAGAGAGCTGGATAGGAAGTGGAGCAGCCGGGATTCAAACCAGTGCCCATATGGGATGCCAGCACTGCAAGTGGCGGCTTTATCTGCTAAGCCACAGTGCTAGTTCCTGCTTTTTGTTTTATGGATGCACAGACACAAGTTTTTCAGTCTTTCTGTGCTATTGGTAATCATTAGAGTTGAGTGTGGAACTTGTTGTATCTAATAGTCCATATGGGCTTTTCATAATATAATATCATAAATTGAGGGGTTGTGCTGATTTTCTACAGATATTTATTTCTCACAGTTCTGGAGGTTGCCAAGTCCATGGTCAAGGTGGCAACAGATTTGGTGCCTGGTGCGGGATGTTTTCTGGTTTACTGATGGCACCATCTCATCGTGTTTATGTGGTAGAAGGACAATTGATCTCTTTCATAAAGAAACTGACTTCATTCCTGAGTGTTCTGCCCTCACAGCCTAAGCATCTCAAGGACCTCACCTCCAGTGACCACCACATCAGGGATTAGTTTTCAACACTTGAATTTGGGGTGAAAATAAACATTCAGTCTATAGTCCTAATCATCAATACAAAGCATAACCTCACTTTGTTCAGTTTGTTCTCAAATCAATTCTTTTTTTAATTTTTAAACTTTATTTATTTGAAGAGTAGAGACATGTAGAGAGAGAGCATGTTCCATCCACTGCTTTACTGCCCAAATGACTACAACAGCAAGGGCTGTGCCAGACAGAAGCCAGGAGCCAGGAACTCAATGTAGGTCTCTCACATGGGTGACAGGATCTCAACTGCTTTAACCATCACCACTGCCTCCTAGAGTCTGCATTAGCAGGAAGCTGAAGTCAAGAACACCAATATGGAACAAGGACTTCCCAACCAATGCCTTAATTGCTAGGCCAAATACCCACCTCCCCACCCTCACCACCACCACCACCACTAATGAAAATTTCAACTAAAGCATCAGAAACTAAGGAAAGTATAGCTCATTATGGCATAGCCATGGAGATAACACAACAATATCAGAGTAAAAGCCGCATCATCTTCCCTCTGAAGCACAGAGCTAATGATATCACTGCTGACAACAGTGATCAGGGTAATACAGACCATGTTCTAGGTTTCCTTCTAAGCCACAAACTACTGCTTCACCCATCCCCGTGGTCTCAGAACCAAAAGGAGCTCCTTGATAAGGTATGGGCATCTGTCTGACAATGAATGCTTGCAGTTTCTTATGTGGGGATAAGGGTGGATGGGGGCTGTCTGCATGTATGGTGGTGATTATGAGCATGGAATCGAGACATACAATGCATAGGCAATGCTCCACTCATTGTATGATCAAAGCCAAGGTACTTAATTTCTCTGTGCCTTTCCATCCACGTCTCTAAAATACAAGCACCAACCCTGGGTGAATATGAGAATTAGCAATATGTTAGGGGACTAGTGTTGTGGTATAATGAGTAAAGTGCCACCTGCAACCACAGAATGCCATATGGACACCGATTCAAGTCCTTGTTGCTTCACTTCCAATCCAGCTCCCTGCTGATGGCCTGGGAAATGCAGTGGAAGATAGCCCAAGTGTTTGTGCCCCTGCCACTCATGTGAGAGATCTGGAAGAAGCTCGTGGCTCCCGTCTTCAGCCTGGCCTAGCCCACACCATTTTTGCCATCTGGGAAGAGAACCAGCAGATGGAAGATCGCGCTCTCTCTCTCTCTCTCTCTCTCTCTCTCTCCTCCTCTCTCTGCAACTTTGACACTCACAATAAATAAATAAATCTTTTTTTAAAAAAATAGATGCCTGAATCAGGACATGGAAGGTATAAATTTTAGTAAATAATATCAGTAATGATGATAATTTTTTAAGTTTTTATTTATTTGACAGGTAGAGTTATAGACAGAGTGAGGGAGAGGCAGAAAGAGGTCTTCCATCCACTGGTTCACTCCCCTAATGGCCTCAATGAGCCGACCCAAAGCCAAGAGCCAGGAACCAGAAGCCAGAGGCTTCTTCTTGGTCTCCCACATGGGTGCAGGGGTCCAAGCACTTGGGCCATCTTTTCTGCTTTCCCAGGCCTTTAGCAGAGAGCTGGATCAAAAGACGGTCAGCCAGGACACAAACTGGCACCCCTAAGTGATGCCAGCACTGTAGGCAGAGACTTATCCTACTATGCCACAGCATCGCCCCCTCTGCAATGATGATAATGATAACTGCCTAACTGTTAGCATCCCTGTCAACAAGAACCTCTACCTAACTGGTCTTCTTCAGGAGACCAGCAGCAAAGTACACAAATGGAGATGAACGGGGCCAGCACTGTGGCGTAGGTTAGGCCTCCACTGCAGTGCTGGCATCCCATATGGACATCGGTTCAAGTCCTGGCTGCTCCACTTCTGATCCAGCTCTCTGCTAATGTGCCTGGGAGAGTGGTAGAAGATGGGCCAAGAACTTGGGCCCCTGCCACCCACTAAGGAGACAGGATGAATCTCCTGGCTTCTGACTTCAGCCTGGCCCAGTCTCAACCATTGTAGTCATTTGGAGAGTGAACCAGTTGATGGATGACCTCTCTTGTCTTTCTCTTTCTTTCTTTCTCTCTCTCTCTCTCTCTCTCTCTCTCATGCTCCCTCTCTCCCTTTCTCTTTAACTCTACCTTTCAAATTATATATATATATATATATATATATACACACATATATATGTGTATATATATATATATTTGTAAAGTTCTCTGTTTCTCCTGAATCCCATCTCTTTCACTCTTAACCCACTCATTCAATCTTCCATTCCTTGGTCCCCTCCAGGGAAAGTCAAATCACACTCCCACCCCACCCCACCCCCCACCAATAGTGGTTTCTGGATTCTGACCCTCAAACTGGTCCAAAAGGCATGTAGAGGCACCCTTCTGCCCAAGTGTTGCCAAATCCAAAGTCAAAGAGGTATACTCCACTCTGGAACGAGGGAGTAGCAGAGGTTCTCATTCCTGTCCATGGTCCCCACAGAAAGAGATACAATAATCCTATCATTTCTCATTTCAAAGTTACTTAAGAAGCATGCTGCATCCCTAAGCTGGGCAACTGTATTGCTCTGGGAACACCACTCACTATTATTTCATTTCCATGTAAGGAAAGGGTACTTTTCCTGTGAATATGACTTTGATCCTGATCTATCCCAAGGAGCACTCACCAAGGATGAAGCCCCCTAGCCCTCTGAGATGTATACTAGGGGTTGGGGTGGGGGTGGGGGTGGGGAGAGAAGGAGCTCATTCTCCTCCACCCTTGATCATCACAACAATCTATATCCCTGAGAAGGAAATGGAGGCTTAATGAAGCTAATAAAATGGAAGAAGGTCACAAAGCTTATTGTAACATAAATCAAGTTAAAACTAAATCCTTTGTTCTCTTCACCATAACACGCTTCCTCCCTGACATTTGAGAGTAAAAGCAGAATCCATCAAGTCATATAAACACTTTAAATATGCTGCTATAAAGTCTGATTGCCCCAAAGAGTTGGCCTCATTTGACAGACAAAGCCTTTACTCACTGAATTGCTAGTAAAGAAAGACACAGAGAATGGTCCAAGCTTTGGGAGTTTTCCAGTGGCCTTTCAGATCTCTTGGCCAAGCACCATGAGCCCTGATCCACATTGCTCTCTCCTAAAGAGGTAATGCCAGAATACTTGTTCCTAACCTCATTCTCAAGACCAATTTGTCCACTTACACACAAATGCCCTTTCCCAAGATTTATCTCTATTTCTAGTTCCCTGAGTCAAACCGCTGGACACGTCTACCCTGAAAATGACCTTGTCTTCCCACTGCCTGTCTACACCACACATTTGGCAAAATATGCAGTAGTGAGTGGAATGTGCCCCTGTGACCTTGAGCTCCTTTCTTGGCTCCGAAAGAAGCTCTGATGTAATCAGAAGCTCCTTTTTTTCCCTTTTACTTGCTTTTGTTTTTTAGCATTTCTATTTAAATTTACATATAGTAAAATCAACTCTTTTTAGTGTACAGTTTGGTGAGTTTTGACAAAAGCTCAAACTCAAGTAACCACTGTCACAGTGAGGATTCAGAAAACTTTCTACGTACACATAACCCCCCCAAAAAACCCTTGTGGTACCCATTTATAGATAAACACTCTCTCATGTTTAATCCATGCCAAACACCAATTGTTTTTCTTTCTCTTTAATTTTCCCTGTTAGCATCATACACGTGGAATTGAACAGTATTTAGTCTCTTGAGTCTGGCTTTTTTCATTTAACACAAAACAGTAGAGATTCCCTCACACTGTTTTTATATGAATAGTTCATCTTTTATTGCTGAGTAGTGTTCCACTGTATGAATGGAACAAAGTGTACCACAGTTTGTCTACCCACTCACAAGTTGAAGAACATTTAAAGGATTTTGCATTTTTAGGTACTTATGAATAAAAGCTTCTATAAAACTTATCATACAGGTTTAATGTAAGCCTGTTTCTATTTCTTCTAGGCAAACTCCTAGAAGTGAGACTGATAACTTGTATGGTAAGTGTGCTGAATTTTATAAGAAACTGGGAAACCTAGAAGAAATAGCTAGATTCCTATACACATACAACCTACCTAAATTGAACCATGAAGACAGAGAAAACCTAAACAGACCAATAATTGACATAAATTGAATCAGTAATAAAGACTCTCCCAACAAAGAAAAGCCCAGGACCAAATGGCTTCTATGCTGAATTCTACCAAATTTTAAAGAAGAACTACCTCCAATTCTTCTCAAGTAATTCAAAACAATGGAAAGGGAGGGAATCCTCCCAAACTCCTTCTATGTAGCCAATATCACCTTAATTCCTAAATCTGAAAAAGATACACCAGGAGAAAGAGAACTACAGACCAATTTCCCTGATGAACATAGACACAAACATTCTCAACAAAATACTAGCCAGTAGATCCAACAACAAATCAGAAAGATCATTCACCCGGACCAAGTAGAATTTATCCCTGACATGCAGGGATGGTTCAACATTCATGAACCCAACAATGTGATACATTACATTAACAAACTAAAGAATAAAAACTGTATATTCATCTCAATAGATGCAGAGAAAGCATTTTATAAAGCACAACACCCTTCCATGAAGAAAACTCTAAGCAAATTGGGTACATAAGGAACATTCCTCAACACAATCAATGCAATTTATGACAAACCCACAGTGTCCTCTTGAATGGGAAAAAGTTGGAAGCATTTCCACTGAGATCTGGAATCAAACAAGGATGCCCACTCTCATCTGTGCCATTCAATACAGTCCAGGAAGCTTTAGCCAGAACCATTCAGCAAGAAAAAGAAATGAAACAGATATAAACTGGGAAGGAGAAAGTCAAACTACCCCTATTTGCAGATTACATGATTCTATATATAGAGGATCCAAAAGACTACACTAAAGCTATTGGAACTCATAAAAGAGTTTTGTAAAGTGTCAGGATATAAAATCAACACACAAAAATCAATAGCCTTTTTAGACACAGGCAATGTAATGGCTGAGAAAAAACTTATTCTTTAATTTTTAAAAAAAATTATTTATTTGAAAGTCAGAGTTACACAGAGAAAGTAGGAAAGGCAGAGAGAGAGAGAGACAGTTCTTCCATCTGCTGGTTCACACCTCAATTGGCTGCAATGGCTTCGGCTGCACCGATCTGAAGGCAGGAGTTAGGAGCTTCTTTTGGGTCTTCCCACGTGAGTGCAGGAGCCCAAGGACTTAGGCTATCTTCTACTGCTTTCCCAGGCCATAGCAGAGAGTTGGATCAGAAGTGGGGCAGCCAGGACTTGAACTGGTGCCCATAAGAGATGCCAGCACTGCAGGCAGTGCCCTTACTCGCTACACCACAGCGCTGGCCCTGAGAAAGAACTTTTAAGAAAAACCCCATTTACAATAGCTCCAAAAATATTAAATAACTTGGAATAAATTTAACCAAGGACATCAAAGATCTCTACAATTAAATTACAAAGCATCAAAAAAAGAAATAGAAAGCACACACAAAAAAATGGAAAAATCTTCCATGTTCATGGATTGTAAGAATCAGTATCATCAAAATGTCTATACCACCAAAAGAAATTCATAGATTCAATGCAATACCAATCAAAAATACCAAGGACATTCTTTTCAGACCTAGAAAAAATGATGCTGAAAATCATATGGAAACACAGGAGATCCAGAAGAGGTAAAACAAACTTATACAACAAAAATGAAGCTGGAGGTATCACAACACCAGATTTCAAGACATACTACAAGGCAGTTATAGTCAAAAGAGCTTTCTGTACTGGCACAAAAATAGATAGACCAATGGAATAGGATAGGAATTCCAGAAATCAACCCACACATCCACAACCAACTCATCTTTGACGAAGGAGCTAAAATTAATCCCTGGAGCAAGGACAGTCTCTTCAATAAATGGTGCTGGGAAAACTGGGTCTCCATGTGCAGAAGTATGAAGGAAAATACCTACCTTACACCTTATATAAAAATCTTCTCAAAATGGATCAAAGACCTAAATCTACAATGTGATACCAGCAAATTATTAGAGAACATTGTGGAAACCCTTCAAGACATTGGCACAGCCAAAGAGTTCTTGGAAAACACCCCAGAGGCACAGGCAATCAAAGACAAAATTGACAAATGGGATTATATCAAGCTAAGGAGCTTCTGCACTGCAAAATAAACACTCAACAAAGTAAAGAGGCAACGAACAGAATGGGAGAAATTATTTGCAAACCATGCAATCGATAAAGGATTAATATCCAGAATATATATAGAGATCAAGAAACTCGATCACAACAAAACAAACAATGCAGTTAAGAAATGGGCAAAGGACTTGAAAAGACATTTTTCAAAGGGGGAACTCCAAATGGCCAACAGACCATGAAAAACTGCTCAGGATCACTAGCCATCACGGAAATGCAAATCAAGATCACAATCAAGTTTCACCTCACCTCAGTGAGACTTTCATACAGAAATCAACAAAAAACAATTGCTGACAAGGATGTGGGGAAAAAGTTACCCTGGTCCACTGTTATTGGGAATGTAAACTCGTACAGCCATTGTGGAAGACACTATGAAGATAACTCAGAAATCTGAATAGAGACCTACCATATAACTCCTGGGAATTTACCCAAGGGAATGAAATCAGTATGTGAAAGAATTATCTGTACCCTCATGTTTATTACAGCACAATTCACAATAGCTAAGGTATGGAATCAACCTAAATGTCCTTTAACTGAAAACTAGATAAAGAAATTATGACAGATGTACACCATGGAATGCTATGCACCTGCAGCAGTAAAAAAAAAAAATGAAATCCTGTTGTTTGCAACAAAATAGATGCAACTGGAAAATATCAGTGAAATAAGCCAGTCCCAAAAGGACATATACCATGTGTTCTCCATGCTCTGTGTTAAAAGAGCACTTAAAAGGTAGTCTATAGAAGTGAAACTGAAATTTAAGATGCAATGGCTTTGAACAGCTCTTTGTCTCAACTGTTGAGGAACAGTTTTTTTTTTCATACTATTTGTTGAACTCTTTACTTGGTATAGAGTTAATCCCATATGTATAAAGTTAATTAAAAATAGATCTTAGTAAAAAATAAGAATTGGAATAGGTGAGGGAGGATAAGGAAGGATGTGAGGGTGGGTAGGGTGGGAAGAATTACTACGTTCTTGAAGTTGTATTTATGAAATGCATGAAGTTTGTGTATCTTAAATGAAAAGTTTCTGGAAAAAATTT
Source organism: Oryctolagus cuniculus (assembly GCF_051225735.1). NCBI lineage: Eukaryota > Metazoa > Chordata > Mammalia > Lagomorpha > Leporidae > Oryctolagus > Oryctolagus cuniculus. The sequence continues at coordinate 62,668,937 of NC_142878.1, forward strand.
TATCAGAAACTGCCAAACTGACTTATCAACATGGCTGCTGCATTTCTATATTAGAGTTCAAGTTGTTCCACGTCCTCATCAGCACTTCATGTTATCAGAATTTTTTTTCCTCTCTTTTCTCTCCCAAAATTCACCTGAAGACCAGTCTCAACATATAGATTCTTAATCCAAGACACTTTCGTGAAAATGGTAGAGCCCCATACACCCAAGAGAGGCTGCTGCATTGGTACGTTTACAGTAGTTCACAGCATTGGATGAAAGCCCATTCATATGATCTCACCTTACTTTATTTCTTAAAGTCCCTTTGTCCAAAAACTGTAGTATTCTGAAACACGGAGGATTAGGATTTTAATATACAAATTTGGAGGAGACAAAATTCAGCACATAACACCAACTCCTACGACTAAACCTTAGTGAAATAAGCCAGTTCCAAAGACAAATACCATATGTTTTCCCTGATCTGTGATAACTACCAGAGTACCTAGAAGGTAATGTACAGGAGAATATAATGGACATTTTGAGATTCGCTAATTGTTTAGAGTCCTTGTCTCTACTTCTGAAGAACAGTGTTTTTTGTTTTTTTGCTTCAGACTATTTCTTGAACTCCTTACTTAGTGTAGGTTAACATTATGAGCATAAAGGAAACTGAAAATATATCTTTGTTAAATATTTTTTTATTTTTTGACAGGCAGAGTAGAGAGTGAGAGAGAGAGACAGAGAGAAAGGTCTTCCTTTGCCGTTGGTTCACCCCCCCCCACAATGGCCGCTGCGGCCAGAGTGCTGTGGCCGGCGCACCACGCTGATCTGAAGCCAGGAGCCAGGTGCCTCTCCCGGTCTCCCATGCAGGTACAGGGTCCAAGCACCTGGGTCATCCTCCACTGCCCTCCCGGGCCACAGCAGAGAGCTGGACTGGAAGAGGAGCAACCGGGACAGAATTCGGTGCCCCAATAAGGACTAGAACACGGTGTGCTGGTGCCGTGGGTGGAGGATTAGCCTAGTGAGCCGCAGCGCCGGCTGTCTTTGTTAAAATTAAGAATGGGAATAGGAGAGGGAGAAGGAAGAAGGGTGGGAATGTGAACGGGAGGACGGGTTGGCAGGAAAGTATCACTATGTTCTTAAATCTGTGTATATGAAATACCTGAAGTTTTTTGAGTTTTAAAAAAAGACTAAATCTGTGATTCAAGTCTTTAAAAATTCCAGCAATCCCACTATGAGGTATACATCCAAAAGATATGAAATAAGCATGTCTAAGATTTGCCTGTATTCCAATGTTCACTGCAGATTATTCACAATAGTCAAAGCAAGTAGCCAATCTCAGTGTCCAACAACAGATCAGTGGAAGATAAAGAAAATGTGAGACACACCCTTATAAGTACACAATGGAATACTATTCAGCAGTTAAAACATAGGAAATTCTGTCATTTGCAATAATGTGGATGAACCTGGAAGATGCTATGCTAAGTGAAATAGGCCAGACATAGAAAGACAAATATTGCATGATCCCACTTATACATGGAATCCAAAAAACAAATTCATAAAACAGAGAGTAGAGCAGTGGTTACCAGAGGCTAGCGGGTAGGAATTTTGAAAAAATGCTGGTCAAATGATACAACATTTCCGTTGGTCAGGAAGAATAAATATGAGAGCCTTATCCTATATTGCAGGGACTACAGCTAACAACAATTTCTTATACATCTGATAATTGCTAAGAGAGCAGATCTTAAGTGTTCTTACCATAAAACAAGTAACTACATAAGCACATAAGATAATGAGTATGTTAGGTAGCTTGATTTACCCATTCCACAATATATACATATATCAAAACTTTGGGTTATGCATTAAATGTATTTAATTTGCCAATTAAAAAGTTGAACTAGAAGATGTGTAGAGCTTGGACTGTAGTAAACAGTACTTACCATGCACAAGCACTCCTCCTGGTCTTTACAATAATCAACCAGCCCTTTAATCCTCACCAAAAAACTGCACCCTTTTTACAGATGACAAAACTAAGGACATTGCTGTGGTTTGAATGTGACTCTCCAAACTTCAGGCAATGGAAGAGTCTGATGGTATTACAGAGGTGGGCTTCTGAGGGATGAGTAGGTCAGGAGGGTTCCTCCCATCATGAAAGGGATTAAGGTCCTAATAGAAGAGGAGGGTTCACATAGCTCTTGGTTCTCTTGCCCATATGCCACTCGCTGGGTGAGAACCCACCATTTCTTTTTTTGTTTGTTTTTTTTTTTTTTTTTTTTTTTTTTTACAGGCAGAGTGGACAGTGAGAGAGAGAGACAGAGAGAGAAAGGTCTTCCTTTGCCGTTGGTTCACCCTCCAATGGCCGCCGCTGCAGCCGGCGCACCGCGCTGATCCGATGGCAGGAGCCAGGATCCAGGTGCTTTTCCTGGTCTCCCATGGGGTGCAGGGCCCAAGCACCTGGGCCATCCTCCACTGCACTCCCTGGCCATAGCAGAGAGCTGGCCTGGAAGAGGGGCAACCGGGACAGAATCCGGCGCCCTGACCGGGACTAGAACCCGGTGTGCCGGCGCCGCAAGGTGGAGGATTAGCCTATTGAGCCACGGCGCCGGCGGAGAACCCACCATTTCTACCCTTTAAAGAATAGAGCAAGAAGCATTGTCTTGGAAGTAGAGAACAGCCCTTGCCAGGCAACCGAAACTGCTGGCCCCTCCCCTTGGGCTTCTCAGCCTCCAGAACTATGAGAAAATAAGTTTCAGTCCTTTATAAATTACCCAGTCTCTAATATGCTGTCATAGAGGTACAAACAGGCAAAGCCAGACATAGACAGTGCCCAAGAGGGCTGGTGCTCTGGCGTAGTGGGTAATGCCACCACCTGAGATACTGGCATCCCATATGGGTGCCATTTTGAGTCCTGGCTGCTCCACTTCTGATCCATCTCCCTGCTAATGCACCTCAGAAAGCAGTGGAAAAAGGCCTGGGTCCTTGGACACCTGCACCTAGGTGGGAGAACCTAAAGAAACTCTTGGCTCCCGGCTTCCGTCTGCCCCAGCTCTAGCTGTGCAGCCATTTGGTGAGTGAATCAGCTGATGGAAGACCTCTCTTTCTCTCTCTTCCCCCTCCCCATAACTCTGCCTTTTAAATAAATAAATAAATCTTTTTAAAAATTGCCTAAGAGAGCCAAGATTGAGACCCAGGCGACCTCATGCTCACATCCAGTGCTGTACACTGCCTCTCCCCAAGCAGCATTCTCTTTTATTCTGCCCTTTTAACCAAAGAAAATGTAGAACTGAACAACCATCCAATCTATCTGTTCGATCTGAACTCAGAAAACATTACTAGGAGATTCAAACATAGTTCCTCTGTGCAACTTTTTTCTTTCCAATTATATGTAACCTTACTACCTGCCTAACTTCTTGCAATGTCTTATTCAGAAAGCTTCCGGGTGTCCCCAGACCCTGCAGGGTGGGCTGCGTGCCTCTAGCCTTCCTACCTTCCCTTTAGCTCCCTGTGCCAGGATCTCTCGCTGTGTAACCACTGCTCCTCCCAGAGCACTTAGCAGCCTGAAGAATGTTTATCTTCTCCTATAGTTTTTCTGCAGTTCGGGAATCTGAGAGCAGCCCAGCCAGCTGGTTCCAGTTCACAGACTCTCGTGAGGCTGCCATGAAGAGGTTAACTGGAGCTGCAGTCATCTGAAGGCTTAATGGTGGGGGGAAGATCTGGTGCCAAAGGACTCATTCAAAAGGCTGTTTCCAGGGCTCTCTATTGTTCCCACACGGTCTTCTCTAGGGTGGCCTCACAGTATGGCAGCTGGCCTTCTCTAAAGCAACTTATCAGAGAGAGAGAGAGAAACTAGGACCAAAGACACAATGCCTTTTTGTGACCTAGCTCCCAAATCATATACCATCACTCCCACCTAGCTCATTAGAAGCTGGGTATTATGTCATCCCTCATCCCGTGGAAGGAAGAAGCAGCAAAGAATCTGTGGACATATTTTTTCTCAGTCACCATACCACCTAACTTTATTCCCCCACCTCTATCCCAGTGCCCAAAGAAGCAAAAACAGGTCATGGAAACGAGCACCGATTTTAGGAGACCTGATTCTACGCCATGTGACTTTGGGAGCCTCGCTTTCCCTACCTGGACTTTAGTCTCCTACTGTAGGGTGAGGAGTTCAGACCTGGAGACTCTGCAACCTTTCCCCTCTGACCCCTGGGGCCTCCCCTCCCTGGTGATACCCACACCCTCTTCTAGCCCTGGCTTGGATAGTCCACCCCCAGTGCTTCTCCTCCCACCATCTCTTTCTCATCAAAACTCCATCAACTCAAGTCATGCAACACTCAAGTAAACAAAATCCCTCTTTGTTATGTTAAACTGTCTGGTCTTGTTTTCTCCTTTGGTTAACATGTGTGCATTTCAGCGTTCATTGAGCCAGGCAAAGACCTCCAGGGCTCAAACTATTTTTCCCAACTGTTTTATACCTGCTGTGCTTTCAGTTAGCAGGCACCAGAGAAATTCCTCACGGAGTAACATTGGGCTTGTCCACTGCGTGGAGTCCTGTGACGCCCTGGGGTTCCTCTCTGCTTCTGGAGGAGCTTGAATCCTCAGCATTTCTCCAGGGAAAAGAACAACTTAACGTAGATGCCAATGGAAAACAGCCTAGTTTTTCATTTTTCCACCTTTTACAAATATCTTTTTAAATTAAACCATAAACCAAAGAATCCCTCTCCAGATTGGTAAACCAAAGGGCAAATGTGATTGCATGAAAATATCAAAACTTATTAAACACTCACATGACACAAACAACAACTTGTTGGCTGGAACTGCCTGCAGCACTGCCCGGAGGCCAGCAGCCCCACACATGTCTCTGCAACTGTACTGCAGCCGCCCTGGCCATGGGCCATCAGACTTTATGATCTCACAGTTGGAGACCGACTGCAGTCCAGCTCAGATCTCTGTCCTAACGGACCCTCAGAGCAGCAGCTAGAGTGATAGCACGGGTCATGCTCTGGACAGGCTGTATCCCCGCAGCCCCAGCTGGTGGGGCCCCCTCTGGGCCTGGTTCAGGTTGACAGCCACAGAGGCCTTACTTTCTCTTTTCCAGAACTGGTCTTCAGAGCAAAGCCTCTCAATTCCAAGATGCTTTGTTATGGGAGCAGCAGAAATGAGCCTCCAACGGAAGAAGAAACAGAACCTCGAAGTGAAAACCAGAATCATAAACCCTGAAGAAAGGAAGCTAGGAAATTACTCTAGGAATATTAAGGAAACCAGCCTACTTAAGTCATCAATTTCATATTAGGAAGAGATGGTACTCAAGCAAAAACTCTAAATTCAGCTGCTGCTTCTCCCCTTTCGGAGGCCCTCTCCCCCTTCCCCTGGGCCCCAGGCTTCTCTCTGTGCTGGTGCCCAGAATCTCACATCCTGAGTGATCTGTGCTACCCTCTAAGGAAGAGTTAAGGTCCTGCTCCACACAGAGACACTGAATTCAAGTGAAGAATCTTCAAAGGCAAAAACTGCTTCAGAATCTAAAGAAATGAATAGGGAAGGGTGATATTTAGCACTGAAACAGTTGTCAGGCCAGACATTCAGCCAAGCTGGCCCACCTGTGCTCCCAGCACTACCTTCCTGCACCTGCTGCCTGTGTCTCCCACTGAGGAAGTGACCCAGAGCCAGGCACCCAGCCCTCACCATACTCTTTCAGAGACAACATACAATACACACAGTGCAAGTGGGGCAATCAACCTGCCATCGCTCTCTATGAGTAAACAGGAGGTTTAAACCAGAGCATGGACTTCCAACCAATAGCTCCAGACCTCACAGGATCCATGTATAGAATTACAGAAAATTCTAAACTGGGATTTTTTTAAATGACACCTTTTTTGTCCCCCTAATGTTAAACTTAAATTAAGCACTTATCTTTTCATGTATATGCACACCTGAGCAACATTAGTTGTACCTGTGAATTTACCACCAATAAACATATAGGTATTTTCGCATCACACAGAAATTGCAGAATATCATGTTTATGTACCAGTATTTTGAAATTACGGTAGTTACAGATCTCCTGGTAGAGCTTCTTATTAAGAGCATTGATAGGCATGTGTAACTCTATTTTACATTTTTATTTCAATAAAACAATCATATTTCTTTTTTAAAAGATTTACTTATATATTTGAAAGGCAGAGTTCAGAGAGGCAGAGGCAGAGGGAGAGAGAGGTCTTCCATCACTGGTTCACTCCCTAAATGGCTGTGATGGCCAGAGTTGAGCTGATCCGAAGCCAGGAGCCAAAAGTTTCTTCCGGGTCTCCTACATGGGTGCAGGAGCCCAAACATTTGGGCCATCATCTACTGCTTTCCCAGGCCATAGAAAAGAGCTGGATTGGAAGAGGAGCAGCCAGGACTCAAACCAGCAACCGTATGGGACACCAGCATTGCAGGTGGCAGCTTTACCTACTATGCCACAGCACCAGCCCCCAAAATACATTTCGATAAAAAGTATTTTATTCTGCAATCCTACATATGTTATTTTAAAGGTTGATTAAAACATTTTTTCAAGAAGATTCTATAGTCATCTCCAACCTTTGAAGAGTCCATAGCACAAAAAAAAAGATAAAAACTCTTTAATTACGGTAATAAGCCAATTCATTTACCTTCTGATTCTCACCACCAGGCCACTTATCCCCACTGGTAGAGTCAAGCCTACCCCAAGCCCTTAGTCCAGATATGCTGTATAGGGAAGACGAGAAGTTCAAGAGTTCATCAGTTCAGCGCAAGTCAATCTTACTGCAAGTCCTGCTTTTGCCTTGAATTATGGGTTTCCTGTAACCAACCCTCTGCCTGGTCTCACAGTTCCTCTGTGACTCAAATGTTGCCTTGCACCTCAGCCACTGGGCCCCTGCTACGGAAAACATAAAAGGCCTCCTGTAACTCCAAAAAGCCCAAGTGTGTTGCTCAATGAATCAGAGGACTTGTGTTGACCTTGTTTTCTTCCGCAGAAATCCCTAACACTGAATGACTGCCAGGACACAGATCCTGAGACATTGCGGATTAAATCATGAAATTGTAGCAGTGTCTTCTTGTGCAAAATCCCAATCTGCTTTATATTGGAAGAGCGTCTTCAGTTGACCACATCCACAGGGGTAGTGGTCTTGACCACATTCAGTTCAAGGCTCCCAAAAAAGCTGATGTTGCGCAGGAGATGTGATCTTTCTCAAGGAATATCTGAGAGATGGATTAATTAATTCCTAGAGGGCAAGGCTGGGAACAGTTGTAAAATGATCTCATAACTTTTTAAAATAACTAATGTGGTCTTGAATAATCAAGGTGAGAAAATTACAAAATCAACCATTAACATGCCAAGGAAGAAAAGGTAAATAAAAGCTCAGTGATCAGATAAACAGTCTGGAACTTAAAACAACAAAAGGAGCTGTCCACCAAGGAAAAGGCTGCTTGCCATAAATCAATGTTTATTCTGAAGAACCACCAGTTCTGCCATTCTTATCTATGAAAATACTGAGTCTCATTAGCATTTAAGACCTGGTCCCATCAAGATTTCAGAAAACTTATAAATCACACTGATAGCAGCACCAAAACATAACTGCCACTCAGAAATCATCTTCTCTTCTGGTTTCATAGACCTAGGGTCCAAGATGCCCCCAAAGTCTGGACGATCTGGCCGATAAAACAATTTTAGGTGAAGCCCAAGATACCGCAGGAGAAATAGCAAGTAGAAATTTGGAAAATGAAGAGAAATCTGAAATTTGATGGAAAGTCACCTAAAGGATTTGGAATTAATTTTCTACATCTACCCCAGGAAGTGACCAATGTCTTAGGACTCATATCATGCCATCCTTCCCCACATCCAAAGTTACCTTTAGTATTCATTATAGCCTAACTTTACACATACAAGTATAAACTACATTTATATAGAGAACAGAAGCAATTTATTCATCCCACTACCAATTGATCCGGGCATGGTCCTACCCTAAAACATATACCCTCTTAGAGCCATACCAACCAAATGAATGAAAGAAAAGTGTTCCAAGATGTTAAGTCACCTACACAATTAAAAAGTAAGCAAAGCTAACCAAGACTCCCTCCCATAAGAGCTGAAAATGGTTTCAAAAATGAAAGATGAAGCTCCAACTTGTATAAAGTGCAGACGAGTGTCTGTGTCTGATCTTCACCACCAGTCAGAGCACTAGAGGAAAAAGGGCAGGCCCTAATCTCATTTCATTTTGTTTTGCAGTCATAAGCTATGCCCTAACTCTTGCTCCCCATTCAGCGCAAGCAACTGTGCTGAGAAGACTCACCCCTGGCCACCCAAAGGACAGAGGTGATCCCATCCCACCAAGACACTTTCGCCAAGACAGAGTGATCAAACAGGTCCCAGCCATTCAAAACTTAAAGTTGAGTCATCAAAGATACCAGCTCTTGGCCCAAAACAAAAGAAAATGCTCAGGTATACAAATTCTTACTTTTATAAATAATATATAAATGCAAGGATGTATAAATTCAAAGGGCTATGATTTATGAGAGGGGATGGAAACAGAAGAAACTTCATTTTCAGCCACCAAAATTACTGGCCTGTGTACATCCTGCCTTCTCTTTTTTATAGTGGAAAAGGTGTGCTTCTTATGGGGCTAATTCTTCCACTGATGATCCGGAACCTTCCCTTCCCTCTCCCAGGAGACCTCCTTTGTCAATCACCCTCTCTCATAGCATAACTTCTCTCTGACAGCTTCTCTTTAGTAGTATTTACACCCTCAAGCTTCTCTTAACTTTCAAAAATAGAAAGAAGAAAGAATACTAAATCTGCTGTCTCCCATGTACCATTCCAGCTACTGCCCTAGCTCACCACCCTCACATATTTTGCTGCCTGTTCACCTCCCCTGCACTCACCAGCCCACTGATATGCAGCCTCTATTACTACCCCACTTAAACCATTATTTTTATTTTAAAGGCAGAGTGACATAGAGAAAGAGAAAGATCTTCTGTCCTCCAGTTCACTTCCCAAATGCTTGCAATAGCTTGGGCTGGGCCAGACCAAAGCCAGGAGCCAAGAACTCCATCTGGGTCTCACACATGGGTGGCAGGAGCCCAAGTACTTCAGCTATTATCTTCTGCCACCCAGGGTGCTCATTAGCAGGAAGCTAGTCCAGAGGCAGAAGCAAGACTTGAGCTGGTACACTTCAACATGGGATACAGGCATCCCAAGAAGCAGCTTAATCAGCTGCAGAACAACACCTACCCTCACTTAAACCATTATTGACAAGATCAACAATCATGTCCTTTTGTAAACTTCCCAGGAAACTTTCAAACTATCCTGTATTACACACATCTAACCACAACCTCCCTGAAACTCTGCCTCCCCATTGTGTGCAGTCCCTTTCCCCCACTCTCCTCCTCCTTTTTGGCTGTTTCTTCTGCCTCCCCTGTCTATTTCTCTCCCTTTACCCAGCTTTGATGTGTGGTGAAATGAGAAGGCCATGCCAAGATGGCACTGGCAAATGAGCATCAGTTACTCAGGAAATGGCGGCAGAATCTACCTGGCAAAGGAGCCTGCCTAGCAACAGGCAGTGATTGGTTACAGCATAAACCACCCCTTGACCAGATTGGCTGCTTGGCTATATAAGCTGCTGCACCAACTGAAATAAACGAGTCTGCAAGCTGCTCACCTCTAGCCCACTTTCACCCAATTCCTGGTGTCTGTGTCATGACTCTGTGCTTCTTGCCCCCACCATGCTTCTCCTCTCAGAACGAATCCATAGCAACATTGATGTGTTGCATTCTGCAGAGATCTTGGTCCACTTCTCATTTTATACATTCTTGGTACGTGAATCCCCATGCTCAAATTACTACCTGTATATTGGTAACTTCCAAAGCTATATTTATTGCCTGTTGTTTCTGCAGTTTCAGGCCTGGATATCCAACTATGTATTCAACATCTCCACTTTCTCTCACAGATAAAGTGAGTTCAACACATCCCAAATGGAATTTTCCCTTGCCCTTATGCCTTCTCTTCTTCTAATGCTCACTACGTAAATAGCATCACCATGTAACTGATAGCTGAAGCTTAAAAATCTGCCATCATCCTTGTATCCTTGTCTTCTTTGTCTTTTTCACTCTGGATACCAAACACATTACCAAGTACTACTGGTTTTATCTGATACATAATATTTTAAATGTGTCACTGCTTTCTATTCTTCTACCAAAGTTGAGGCTACCATCATCTCTTATGCTGATTGTGACAAAAACCTCTAATATCCTCTCAACTTGCTGAATTAGGCCCTGCAATCCACTCCCTACAATACTTTTGTTTTGATCTTTCTGAAATGAAGTTCTGAGCTTCCACCAACCTACACATACTGAAAATCCTTCCAGTATACCTCAGTGGCTCAAAATGCAAACTGAATACATCAATGACTAAATGAAGTTACAATGCAAATTTATAGTTTGTCCCAGACACAAGTTTTCTGTTCTGTTCTATTTCAATATTTCACTTAGGCTCCATTTTATAAGTATAGGAAAACAAGCATTTTACTAAATGTGCTAAGAAGATAGTAATCAATATTTTGCTACAGAGACTTTATTTTTTAAAAAAGATTTATTTATTTGAGTATCAGAGTTACTAACAGAGAGAGGGAAAGACAGAGAGAGAGGTCTTGTATCCACTGGTTCACTCCCCAAGCAGCCACATTGGCAGGAGCTGGGCTAATCTGAAGCCAGGAGGCAGGAGCTTCTTTCAAGTCTCCCATGTGGGGGCAGGGACCCAAGGACTTGGGTCATCTTCCAGTGCTTTCCCAGGCCATTAGCAGGGAGCCTGTTGGGAAGTGGAACAACCAGGCCTTGAACTGGCAAACATATGGGATGCTGGTGCTAGAGGCAAAGGCTTAGCCTACTATGCCATAGTGCTGGCCCTGTCACAGAGACTTTATAAGAAGGACTATATCTTTCCTCATGTGCCAAAGAAGTTCTATTCAGAGAGGCAGGCATTGTGGCACAGTGGGTTAATCTGCTGCTTGCAATACCAACACCCCATATCAGAGTCCTGGTTCAAGTTCCAACTACTCCCTGTCTGATCCAGCTTCCTGCTAATGCAGCCTGAGATACAGCAGGTGATGACTCAAGTGCTTGGGCTCCTGGCAGCCATGTAGGAGACCCAGATGGAGTTCTAGACTACTGGTTTTGGCCTGGCCTAGGCTAGGTTGTTTCAGGCATTTACAGAGTGAACCAGCAGGTCGCAGATAAAAGATTTCTCTCTCTCCTCCTTTCTGCCCCTCTCCCCACTTTCAGGTAAATGAAAATAAGTATTTTTAAAAACTCTATTTGGAAACATAAATGTTGCAGTGATAGGGAAACATTCAGAGTTGGAGAAAAATATTTCTCTCCAAGACCTTTAAAACTAGAATTCAGAATGATTTATACCTTCAGATCTTAGATTTACCTGCTAACAGCTGATGACTGAAAAGGGAAATTCTTAGCAAAGTCTCTACGGATATCAGAAGAAACACAGTTCAGACATTCCCAGACAGCATACGAGCATGGAGCTCTGAGGACTAACTCACAGACATGTAGTCTTGGACCAACCTCAGAAGCAAAGTATTTATCAAAAATAAAGTCAAGTTTTCCAAAGAATGTGCATGTGTGAGCGTGTGTGTGTGTGTGTGTGTGTAATTTATTAAGGGCTACAAAGAAAGTTGATATTCCTTATGTATACAATCAACATATAACCACTTCCACTTCTATACTATGGTCATCACTAAACAACATACACATATCCATTCCACTCATGTTTATATAAAATTTATTGAGTCCATTAATAGTATTTACTTAACCCCTCGCTTACATAATAGCTAATCCTCACAAGGAATATACTATTTTCTCCACCTTACAGAAGAGTAAGCTTAGCCCCTGGGAACCTAAGACCTCACAACGAGTGAAAAAAGAGAAATCAGAACTAGAACTATGGCCTGTTCAACTCCAGAGCTAACCCTGCATCCGCTCCACCTTCCTCCCTCCTAAGTCACTCTCACAAAAACACTTCAGTGATTATTCCTAAGATGTCAGAGCTGAAAATGTACAGATTTCACAGGATGAAGACTGTGCCAAGTTGTGATTGCACAACCAAAGAGCTGCAAGGAACCAAGGAGGCCAAATGTGTGTTGGAAAAACCACAGATGTCATCTGGGAACGCTCAGAGCTTTGAGCTTTCAAGCTGAGACAGCCTTCTTTCCACCGGAACCATCACCTTATAAGGCTAAAGCAAGGCCAGGACTTCCTCAGCTGAATCAACCCGACACAAGTGGCCTGCTCCCTTAGCTCACTGGGATCCTACTAGCTAAGCGTCAGTCACGGAAAGAATGCCACTGCCGGGAGGCCTGGATTAGTCCCCATTCTGAACCGGATCACAAACACCCACCTTGTCAGCAAGCTGCTATGAGTCTTGCAATGGGAAGATGGGGGAGGCATCATGGTAGGGTCAGGAGTGGAGATACTTAGGCTCCCCAGAGAAATTAGTCACAAGTTGTATCCCTTCATCTCCATTTACAGACATTTTGTTGGAAGCAACGAGCCCTAAAAGGGTGAAAAATAAAGCTCCCCCACCTCGCCTCCGCTCCAGCATGTGTTCTGAGGTTCACAGGAAGCCTTCTTCTCTTCATTGGCTTTGGGGTCCCCAGGCTGCCTGCTAACAGCTGTGTATCAGACAGCAAATGTTTCAGCGCTGAGAAGGGCTCCAGGGACCAAAATCAGCCATTTATTTCACTCGTTTCGTTAGACCTAGTCCCAGTATACTAAAATTCTAGACAAACAGAGGAAACTTAGTGGAAATCAGCTACACAAGAAGGACCTCTTAGTTCTTAGAATTCAAATTAAACAATGGTTGAGAAACAGTGGAAAGATATGAGCCTCCAAAGTTGAACACAGCAGAATGCTTCAGCAAATGGAATGCTCACCCTAATGCCAAGTCACTTTCCCTCCAAGTATTGATTACTCTCTACAGATTATGGAAAACATTTGTCAGAGTGGTTACTTCAACTGCTCTCATTTTCAGCTCACTAAGATCGTAGAGATGCAGTGAGGCACGGGTTCAGAATGTTCCCTGAAGTAATATCAAGGATGTGTGAATGCTAAGGTGCTAGGGAAGGGGTAAGGACACTTTTATAAGGATCACAGCTGGGAGGACAGAGATGGCAAGCCTTTAGTAGAAACTCTTCAGGCCAGAGCTGGGTGATCTTGACAAAGGCTCAAGACAAGAAGGTGCTACTGGCTCCTTTAAGAGAAAACATCATGAGTAGAGACTAGAGGCCAGTGGGCAGGTCTGTGCACCAAGATGGACATCAGAGAATGAGAGGCGGTTCTGGTCTTGACCCAGCCCTATTGGGTACAGTGTGTGTCCTAGGGAAGAGGAATCCAGGGGAACATAAGGAAACACTGGCCAACTTTGGTGGTGTTTGCATTCTTGGGTCAGGATACCAAGGAGATCATATGTATGGTTTGGGAAGCTGTTGGGAGAAGGGATGGTATCCCTCCTTCTATCATCTCATCTTGGTTAAGACACTTAAATTGCATTTTCCTGGGTGAAATACTTGACAGTAGCTCTGCCACATGGCAGCACCAGCTTCGGGGGCTGTTATGGCCTCTCCTAGTACATGGTGTGTGGTAGTTGTGAGAATGTACTTCAAAGATTTCTTCTGCAAGTGATGGAATTTACCTAACATCTTAGCTGACTTTCTTTTAAGTGCATTGCTGCGTTCACACCATGACCACATTTGGACTACTCCCAACCAACTCTAAGGTGTAGTGGGGAGACTCTATCCTGAGAGACACAGGACTCCTACCAGAGCTGACTCTGGCACAGGCACTTCCCACTGGCTTTGCTGAAGTTTTCTTCTATTGCACCACAGTGTAGCATGCTTGTGTGTGGACCTCCCTCAATCCCTCCCTCACTCAGGGCAGGCTCCCATGGTAACCTAACCCCTAAGCTAGGCTTCTGCCCCCTCCTGGCATTCTTTCACAAAGAATTTCCCCTAATACATTTCACCAATGTTTAATATCGTCTCTTTGTCTCTTTGCTTCAGAGGATCCTGAGACAAAGAAGAACATTCTAATTGTGTCTGTGGAGGTGAAGTAGAAGAGCCTTGGGTTGTTTCCTGGACTAAATAAGCACTCTGAAGAGTTACTGAGATTATGATGAAGTGTGGAAGCCAGGGAACACATTTATTATGCATATACTACTTGCTAGCACTTCCCAAATAGCTAAAAGATGAAAGGTAAACAGCCTAGCTTTCATGAAGCTTTTAGTGAGTGGAGGGAAAGAGGCAAAAAAAAATGAAAGCACACATAAGTACACATTTTTGAGTGATGATAAATACTATAAATAAAACCAAAGGAGACTAAGGAGCTAGGACATTATAGGTAGAGGGAAGAGGATCTATTTTTCAAAGATGAGGCAAGAAAAGTCCTCTGAGGAAGCATTAGTAGCAGAAAATCAAGGATGTTAGCTGCATAAACATCTAGTTCAAGTTGATTAAATTGAGTATAACATATATTTGTGTGTATATCCATTATACATGTCTAGGCCAAAATAGAAGCATCAAACAAAAGCCATTTCCTACCCGTATGGCAGGAGGATAAGTGGGGGTAGATATCATATATCTAGGACAAAGTCAGTGTTGCCTTGGCCAAGGTGTCCTCCCAATTACAATGGACTGCCAGCATATCCCATTGTGACTGAACAACTGCTTGTTTTCCATGTGTGGAGAGTGTTGAGAAATTTCCTCCAGATTCATGAATCACCAGAGGCCTGATAAAGTTCTCCAGCTGATGCCACATTGACTGCCAGCCCTCAGGCCCTGCACATTCTATCTAGCCCAACCAGGAGAAGAGCAAGATTCTTCTTCTAAGGGGTTATTAGCTTTAATATTAATATTAATATTTAATATTCTGTCCCATTGACAGAATATCTGATCCATCAAGGACTCATTATTTGCAAAGCATTTGAACTTTTCATTCATTTCAT